>NC_073306.1:195071999-195371999 GCF_027595985.1 Sorex araneus
TTCACACAGACCTATTAATTCTGTTTTAGATTCACAAAGTGTACCCCACCTTCCATAATACCACCTTACAATGATGTGCCGTTATGCACACGTAGGATCTAATGAGAAAATAATTGAATAGAGGTGTAACTTCTGTATTTATAGAGGGAAGTAAAAATATGAAGGGGGAAAAAATCAAGGTTTTACCACCTAAGCTAGTAGATTTATGTGATAAATGTAAGAACAGCCCTAAGCAATACTTAGAATTGTTTTTATCAGTCCTCTGCAAAGGCTGGAGCGATAGCACAGCAGGTAGGGCGTTTGCCTTGCACGCAGCGGACCCAGATTTGACTCCTCCGCCCCTCTCACAGAGCCTGGGAAGCTACTGAGAGTTATCCCGCCTGCACGGCAGAACCTGGCAAGCTACCTGTGGCGTATTCCATATGCCAAAAGCAGTAACAAGTCTCACAATGGAGACGTTACTGGTGCCCACTCGAGCAAATCAATGAGCAGTGGGATTACAGTGATACAGTCCTCTACAAGTTGTGCTTGCTTTCAGAGTAAAATTCATTGCTTCCTCACAGTAGATTCCTAACTGTAGCCGTGCGAACAGGTGCAAGAGTGCATATACAGGTTTTCCTGCCACCCTCAGTTCCCGGGCCTGGAACGACTGCCAGGGCCTTCTCGGAGGGCAGAGGTGGAGCCTGCGAGGTCCATCTCCCCTTGGCCCGGTTCTAGTTGTGCTGGGCTTCACCTGAAGAGAAGGGCCTGGCAGAAAGGTGACTCTCGCTCACTACTTAGAAAGTCTGGATATTCCTGTTGTGCTGGTATGTCGCAACCGCGCCAGATCTCCTGTTCAGGGTTGGCCAGTGCTGACTGAGGGAAAAAGAGTTTCATGTTTTGTGGCAGGATGATTCCGGGTATGGGTGGACGCAGCGTGGTCCCAGAGCATTCAGATACACGCACTGGTCACTGTTCTGTATTTCTGAAAATTTATCAGTGACTTCTGGCTTTTTTTTTTCTTTTTGGCTTCGTTTTGTTTTTTGCTTCCCCATGCCTTTCCCCTGTGCCCTGTCGGATGCACGTATGACCTAGCATTCGCCTGTAGGCTCGTGTGTTTTTGTGTGGACACGCACTTTCAGCAGGCTGTGCTCAGTGCAGGGGGCACACGCTTGAGCTGTGTTTAAAGCACACGGTGCGTCTGCCGGGGGTCACGCAGCCAGCTGCAGCACGGGCTCATTTTCAGTTGCAGTGCTGACACGGTGATCACCACTAGCCAACACTGGCTCTGACGTGGTGCCAGGGCCCCAGACAGCAGAGCCTGGGGACGGCACTCAGCACCTGCAGGCGGCCCTATGGGCCGAGCTCGTTGGCATCACGCCTGCCAGGCTGGTGCTTTTGCCACTGAGCCATCCTCAGACTTCTGACCTGGCGTTTGAGTCTCATATATAGAAATAAGTCAACTCCTTGGCGCTATGGTTCTAGAAACTATGCAGTATTAAGTCTAATTGGGGGTAAAAAAAGTGTTTCTGTTGTTTGTTTTGTTTTCTGACAATGCTCAGGAATTTCTCCTGGGACTGTATAGGGTGCTGGATCGAACATGAATCGTCTAAGGGAAGCGTCCTACCTGCTGGACTATCTCTCTGGCCCTGACTTAAGTATTTCAGTGACTGTTTACTCTGTTTGGAATTATTACATGACTTACGGTAAAATTGTCAACTCTCTGCCCTAAGTTTCAGTATGTAAGGGAGATACGTGTCTGGTTAGAAAGGGCTTGGGGACCGGAGCAATGTTACAGCTGTACAGAACAGTAAGTAAGGACCTTTGTCCGCACGTGGCTGACCCATGTGGTTCCCGAATCCACCAGAAGTGATTCCTGCGTGCAGAGCCAAGAGTAACCCCTGAGCACTACCAGGTGTGGCCCCAAAAGGAAAGACAAAGGTGGGAAGGGAGGAAGGAGGGGGAGGGAGGGGGAGGGAGGGAGAGAAAGGGAGGAAGGAAAGGAGGGAGGGAGGGAGGGTTGAACTGTAAGCCCATGCACGTGCTAAGTGAAGGCTCCTCCTGTAAACTTTGAGAGCTGTTTGATTGCTGCATGTCCCGAGCTTGCCTCGCTGCTTTGCGAGTGCTTGATCTCGGTGGGTATTAAATGAGTGATTGGACGAATGAATAGCTCCGAGTCCAGATATTGGCTAATGCTAAAACAGAGATGAAGAAATCTGTATTATTTTCTTTAACTTGATTATTCCACCTCTGCCCCCACCACCTTTATTCTGAGTACGGGGAGAGATAGTACAGAGGTAAGGCACTTACTTGCATGCTGCCTGGCCCGACAAATGGTCCCCACAGCATTGCCGGGATCACTCCCTCAGGCAGAGACGGGAATAACCCCTGAGCACTGCCAAGTATGGTCCCAAAACCAACAAATAAATCATATTATATGCATTCTTTTGGGGGGCGGAGGAGGGCAGGGTGTCAGGGGTTAGGGATCATTCCCGGCAGTACTCAGAGAACCATGCAGTGCCTAGAATTGAATCTGGACCTGCACGCAAAGTGCTCTCCAGCCCTTTGAGCGGTCTTCCTCACTTTGGATGTGTTTCTTAAGGTTGTATGCTCCAGCTTAAACAAAACAAAAGCAACCTTAAATAGAAAAACAGAACAAAAAAACCTTGTTTTCAATCATCCGTGTCATTCCCTCATCTCTGTATTATGTATGTTGCTCAGAAAGCAAGTAACTAACTTTTTTTTAATAAAAGTATTAAGTACATGCCACACAGGGTGGTTGGAATAGTTGGTTGATTGGATTAAGAAAAAATAAAAATTTAAAAGAAAAAGAAAAAAATGTGCCTTAGAATGTCCCACAATGAAAATATTTTTTAAATAGAAAATAATTTTCTTTTCTTTTTTTCCTTTTTGGGTTTTTGGGACACAATCGAAGATGCTCAGGGGTAACTCCTGGCTTTGTGCTGAGGAATCAGTCCTGATGGGGTCAGGGGGCCGTCAGAGATGCTGGGTGTCGAACCCAGATTGCATGCAAGGAAAGCGCCCTACCTACTGAACTAGCTCTCCAGCCCCCGTAATTTTATTTTCTAATCAGAAGCAATACGTGCTTAATGCCAAAACTTGCTAAAAACGGTAGCAGTTAAAACTGGGTCTGACCCGTGGACAAAGACTTTAAGACGGGTGCAAGGATTAAAATCCTCTTTGGCAACCCAAAACTCATTATTCTGTATGTGCTCTGATACACGTAAGAAGGAATGTTAACCTTTTGTTTGAAAGTGGGGAAACTGATAAAATTTGGGAGAGTTTACTTTAGGACTGCAAGGACTTTTCTCTCACACTACCGTATCACTGTCATCACTGTCATCCCGTTCTGCTTGTGCGGGCACCAGTAACGTCTCCAGTGTGAGACTTGTTACTGTTTTTGGCATATTGAATACGCCATGGGTAGCTTGCCAGGCTTTGCCATGGTGTGGGTAAGATACTCTCGGTAGCTTGCTGGGCTCTCCGAGAGGGGCGGAGGAATCGAACCCAGGTTGGCTGCGTGCAAGGCAAATGCCCTACCCACTGTGCTATCGCTCCAGCCCCCCTTACACTTCTATCCAGCAGATTTATTATCATTCTAGGGAAAATAACATTATATTGAAAAATTGCTCTAGTTTGTTTCAAAATACCGCTTTTCCCAGAATAAAGTGTAAAGAATTTTAAAAGCTGTGTAAATAAAGATTTTTAAAAAATCAACAAAATAAAAAATAATAATTGGGAGGAAATAAATGATCGTTAAACAAAATAATAATTGAGATGCTTCTTGAGTCACCCCATTTGCCATTCTTGCCATGGCTTTCTGGTACTAATCACCCTCCTACAATTCAGCCCGCGGGTCCCGAGGGAGAGGAATGGATGAGGATCTGTGCATTGTGTTATGTCTGCTCTCCGTTTGACTAGCACAGTCTGGAAGTGGGTTGTGCAGGATGAGAGCAGGCAGCATAATTGCTCTCCCAGCATCAGCAGCATCTATAAAGCATCCTGGGAATTGCTTGCCCTGTGTTCAGAGCAGCTGGTCACATGAGCCTGAATTTTCAGTTCAGTTCATTAGTCAGCCATTTTGGTCTACACCCTGCTCCCTGCGCACAGCCAATCCTGTTGGAACCCAGCATCCCTGCTCCTCCGGGCACAGCCTGCAAGGGATTTCTCCGGTCCAGGATTTTTTTTTTTCTTTTTAAGCTCAATTGAAAAAGCTAGATTTATTTTTCCTTTTTTTTTTTTTTTCCTTTTGTATTTTCTCCTGCACAAAGAAGGAAGATTTTTTTTTTTTCCACTTACTCAGGCAGAGGCCAGTTTTTTTCAAACCAGCAGACGTGGCATCGGCTGTGCAGGATTTAAAGCCTAGAGCTCGGCTGAAAAAAGGAAGGGGGTAGGGTAGGGAAGATAAAAGAAGAGGAACCTGGGAGAAGAAAAGCCTCGTCTCACTTTGCTGAGTGGTAGGAACTGCCTATGAGAAAAGGTAGCTTAGAGTTATTCCTCTTCGCCGTTGCTTCTGCAACCATCGGGTCCTTTCTGCCACCCGTATTTTTCTTTTCAAACCTCCCCCACCCCCCTTTTCCTTTTTAAGAGCTTTGTTCCAGAGCTTTGGATTGGGGGGCTTTTGTGACGGGGAGGCTTTATTTGTATGTGTGTGTGTCCGAGTGTGTAAGTGTGTCGTGGTCCCAGCTGAGTCATCATGTCTGCTCTGACGCCTCCGACCGATATGCCAACCCCCACCACTGACAAGATCACACAGGCTGCCATGGAGACCATCTACCTTTGCAAATTCCGGGTGTCCATGGATGGAGAGTGGCTCTGCCTTCGAGAGTTGGATGACATCTCCCTCACACCTGACCCCGAGCCTACCCACGAAGGTATGGTCAGACCCCGTCCCCGAGTCAGTCACCAGCCCCCTCGTTGGGACCGTGGGCTGGGAGGCAGGGAGAGGCAGGAAGAGCCCACACTCTCATGGTAACAGCCCTAGAAGTCTTTCATTCTTGCCTACCGCCCAGATCCTCTTCTCTACTGGAGGAAAAAATGGTATTTTTTATTTTTATCCCGATCCCTCAAGTAACCGTTTCCAAAAGATGCTGGTGCTTCTTTAGAGTTCTTTGTCTTTAAGCCGAGATCATTTACACATCTGGTCAGGATCAGTAATGGGAAAAATGATTGTGTGGGGGCATATATTAACATTTTATAGAAATCACGGTGGTTTTTAATTGAAGCTGTAACTATCATTGTAAGGGGAGATATAGTTGAAACTCTTGAGGAGTTCCCTAACATCAGGGCATAATGTTAAGCAGATTCTTTCACACCTAGAAAATATTTGGCAAGACAACTTGCTTTTTCAGTGATATACAGTATAAAGTTAGATCAGAAAAGTTTTATATTTGGTACTATTTCATGGGGTAGGAGCATCATGCCTTGAAAATATGACTAATAATATGACTGTGAATCCATTGACCTTTGATTGTTACAAGGCATTTCTGCTAATTTGTGACGTTTGAAATTACCTCTGTTGCTACCTTAGAGATTTTTTGGCTTTTTCTCAGAATCTTTTCTAAATTGAGAGATTTCTAATTTTAAACCCTTCATTTTCTTCATACCATAAAGAAGAGTATTAATTGGAAGTCATAGCTGCAGATTATTTTGATTTTTACATAGTGACCTCAGCTAGTGTTTATTTTCTATCCTCAGCATGGTCAAGGCACAGACTTCACAAGCATCTGTCTGGTCCTTAGGCATATCCGTAGCACAGAGAATATAAAGTAAATTTACACATCTGGAGACAGACCATTTTAGGAAAAGTGATTTCTTTGCCCTTGGCCTTATGGTAGCAATATTGGTCTTGTCTCTTATTTCACCCTTTGTAGTCAATCGATGAGGATTTTTTTTTTTCCTCTCAGACAGAGCCTGGAGAAAGTTTTAGAGAAGTTTAGCATCCTAGAACACAAAGCAATTATTTTAGGGTGTGTCATTATGGGCGTTGTCCCAATTTTTTTTTAATCCTTGTGTCTTTTTAACAATCCCCTGTCCCTAGACCGCTTCCTGCTGCATTCAGTTTCAGAGTGTGGTCCAAGGGTTGGAATGCCATCAGGTGCCAGTATTGTTTAGACAGCCTCCAAAACTTTCAGATCCGTAGAGAAGAAAAAGAGAAAAAGATACTCTTAGAGTCTTAGTAGAAGGTTGAGCAAATGCCTTAGTTGGCATATTTCGATTATTTCCATACATTTTAAGTCATGCAATATGAAGTACTCCTTATTTATAAACTACAGGGCATCAGTGTCTCCATCATAATATTTAGCTATTTATTTCATTTTATGTGTATTGTAATTTTCTTTTTTACTTTTTTATTGAATCAAGGTGAGAAACACAGTTAACAAGGTTGTTCGTGATTGGGTTTCAGTTATATAATGTTCCAACACCCATCTGTTCTCCATCGTACATTTTTCACCACCAATGTCCCCCGTTTCTCTCTCCTCCACCCCCCAACTGCCTATGTGGCAAGCACTTCTTCCCCCGCGCCCCCCCCCCCCCGCCATCCCTCTTTCCCTTTGGGAATTATGGTTTGCAATACAATACAGATTCTGTAATGCAATACAGAAATCTCACCTTGTTAACCAAATGGAGAGCACGTGCTGCCTGGACACAGTATACTCGCTGGAGACTGAAAGGTTATCATGTGTATCCCTCTACCTACTTTCAACTCTCAGTTTACCTACTTTCAACTCTCAGTTCTTGTCCAGACTGATACCAATTTTAGTACTTTGAATATATGTGTGTTTTCTGCGCAAAATTCCCATGAGTGAGCAGAAGGGAACTGTTTGGTTGATGGAAGGATTTGGAGAAAAGCCATTGAAATTCTTTACAGAGAAATTTGTGATGCAAAATTAGGGCTAGAACCTAACCTGCGAACTTAATGAAGGGAAGGCCATTTATAGCATCTCAGAATCTACTAGGGAGGGTGGAAGAAAAATAGAGAAATGCTGACAATAGACTTAGAATTTTTACCTTAAAGTTGGTCAAGAAAAGCCATAATTTTAAATAATTAGAAATTAAATAGTAAAGGAAGATAGAGACCCAGGAAACCATTCAAGTCTAGGTGTGGTGGTAGGAACCAGGCGGCGCTTAAGAGGGCTGCTCGTCCATCTCACTGGCTCACTGGCTCGCTACCTAGTCATTTGGACCCTAGAACTATGTGCTTGCGTGCTGATTCCCTGACACTGTGGCCTTAAGCTTGCTCTAGGCATTTAAGGAGTGATCAGAGGCCCTGAATTGATTCTGAAAATCTCACCTTGCTGACCAAACGGAGAGCACGTGCTGCCTGGTCACAGTATACTCACTAAAGACTTTGTGACTGATTCCAGAGAAGTGACTTCACTCAAACTGGCAGTGGGGTCTCTTGAGCCCCATAAGAGAAAACGTGAGGCTCAGTGCACCCTCTTAAGAGGGTAACATAGACTGTGTGTGTCCTCAGCAACAGAAGCTTCTGTAGGCAGCTGGAATAGAGAAGGGATCACTAAGTCAATGATGGTTGGAGGGATCGT
This sequence comes from Sorex araneus, assembly GCF_027595985.1. Taxonomy (NCBI): domain Eukaryota; kingdom Metazoa; phylum Chordata; class Mammalia; order Eulipotyphla; family Soricidae; genus Sorex; species Sorex araneus. The sequence continues at coordinate 195,079,547 of NC_073306.1, forward strand.
TCGGGATGGGAGATGTGTGCTGAAAGTAGATAAAGGACCAAACGTGATAGCCTCTCAGTATCTGTATTGCAAACCATAATGCCCAAAAGTAGAGAGAGAATATGGGGGAAATTGTCTGCCATATAGAGGCAGGGCGAGTGTTGGGATGGGGGGGGGTGAGGAATACTGGGGACGTTGGTGATGGAAAATGTGCACTGGTGGAGGGATGGGTGTTTGATCATTGTATGACTGAAACCCAAACATGAAAGTTTCTTAACTGTGTCTCACGGTGACTCAATAAAAGTAAAATAAAATAAATAGAAGCTTCTGTAACTTGTCTAGTTTTGTTCCCCCTGAAAGCAGAGTTCCTGCCCCTTATATTCAGACCCCCCTTCTTCATCCCCCCACCCCACCCTACACACTCTGATAGGCTCAAATTTAAGATTAGCTTGATCCTTTAGATACCTGGGAATAAAAACATTCCCTTTATTATTTCATTGCTTTCTTGGTGGTCAGAGAAGTGATACCTCTTTTATTATGTACAGGTGTATGTCCTTGGAACCAGGGACAGATTTCTAATAGTAACTTTCGCTAATAGAAGGTCTCCCAGAGACCAAAAGGGAGAGTTTATTCCATAGGAGAGGGGATGGTTCTGGAAAGGTTTCATTAATAAGTAAAGGAGACTTTGACACTTGGGAGATTGCAGAGGGATCACCAGGCAGACATGGTTAAGGTCATTTCAGGTACTGCCTAGGGAGCTGAAGGGGCTGTTTGGTAACAGTTTAGGAAGATTACATGAATCATTAATACAAAGCAACCTGGAAAGTTTGTGTTCAAGGTTTGAAGGTAATAGTTGAAGACACATTCGTAAATATGTTACTATTTTAATATGTATTTCTGTTTTTGTGTCTAACCTGGAGCAGTCTAAACTAGCTTTCACTCGACAAAAGATGAGCATTAATAGCCTAACTGCATGTCTTAGAGTTGTGTTTTCTTGGACCTCTATAAGGAAGAAAATAATTGGTTCCAAGTTAGACTGAAAGTATTAAGAAATACTTGTTTCCCTTTCATCTTTATGAAGATGAGAAATCCAACAGAAACGAGTGGGGGTTTTTGCAGGGGTGTGGGGTTGGTATTCTCTCCATAAGTTTTGAAATGCTGTTTTGGCTAAGAGACTTTTCTTTTCAAATATAGGTCAGAGGCAGACTATGAAGAAATAGTTTGGTGGTCAGTAGGACCGCAGGCAGGGACTAGAACCTTGCTTGAGTCTTGGAGTTCTGGCTTACTAAGGAAAACTGCATCTGACAGTAAATTTGACACACGCTGTTATTGTATAACTGCAGTTCTCCTGTGGGGAGTTGTGTTTGCTTCAGTGATCACTTAGAATGTCAGGCATTTGTGCTGTGAAGGAGCTTTTATGAAATATGTGAGTAGGGCTGTGATAAGGCACCATTGTGCTTTGATTTGCCGCTTGTCAGAAATATTTGTTGGTCATCCCCTGATGTGAAGTCCCTCTCCAGAGACTAAGAATACGTAGCCTTTCCCTCAGTGAGTTCACAGTCAAAGTAAAGCAGTGAAATAAAGACATGGAAGGTTGACAAATGTAAACCGTGTAGTTGCCAAAGGACAACTGTTTCTTACGAACTAGGACATGGAATTTAAAGCCAGATAGCTCATCTAATGACCCTATTTCCCATAAGACACAGATACAAATTTGAGCTAAAGTGTATTTTCAATAGAAAATACTCTACTGATGTGAAATAATAAGGGAAATAATAAGGGGAAAATCCCACAAATAGGAAGTAGAGTATTTGTATTCAGTAACTGTGCGTAGTATCCGGTACTATACTAACTTCATTGACGCTTACGGGTTGGTGTCACGGCACACTAGTGTAGCCCCGTCTTGCCCTGAACTGAGTATGTTTTCATGAAAAAAGTACATATCCCAGCGGGTATTTTGACTGGGGAAGCCAAATGACAACTTACCTAGAAACTCCAAGGAATAAACTCACAGCATGCTTAGTCTAGCGCATGGCTTTTGGAACTAGGATCTATTTTTCTGAAAATGAATCCTACTTCTATGTCATGCTCTGCTCTGCCGGGTCCTACAGTGACAACACGGCAAATAAGCTCTGTTCTCCGAGCTTCCTGCCAAGACAGAGCTGAAGAGCGGGTGCCGCAAATAAGTCCAGATGGCACTTAGCGCTGCAGTGGTTTCTACAACACAGGTGGGACAGACCTTAGGGCATTCCTGGGAAAATATTCCAATATGTGTAACCTTTGAGTGAAAACTTAAAAACGTGGCAGCAGTGTCTGAGCGTAAACAGGAGGCAAGAGTGTAGTGAAGGAGACAGCTGATGCCGAGAGCTAAGCACCCAGGGTGAATGGTTCTCGGTTTATTTTCAGCCCCTTTCCAAATTTCCGTTCCAAATTCTCACCTCTTTGATCAGCAATGTTAAACAAAGCCTCAAGCTCTGTTAGGAAGAGGAAATGTTAGGAGTGGTTTAAAGAAAAAAAAAAAAAAGAGTAGATTGTCTTTCTCTTCTGGTTGTATGTAATGTTAATTTTTTTTTTTCACATGAAATCTGCAGTGACCTGCTAGTGTGGGTCAACCACCCCAAAATGAAATGAAATTAATTAGAAAAAAAAAAAGGCCTGCGATGATGGGGCTGGAGCGATAGTGCAGCTGGTAGGGCTTTTGCCTCGCATGCAACCAACCCTGTTCAGTTCCCAATCCCTGGCATCCAGTTTGGGCCTCTCCCACCCCCCCCACCCCTGCCCCCAGCACCACCAGGAGTGATTCCTGAATGCAGAGCCAGGTCTGGTGTGGCCGAAAATAAACAAACCAACAAATAAATAGATCTGCAATGTTTGGGGCAGAGTGATAGTGCCTTGCACTCAGCTCACCTGGTTTTGATCCCCAGTGCCATGTAAAATCCCCTGAGCACCACCACGAGTGACTCTTGAGTGCAGAGCCAGGAGTAAGTCCTGAGCACAGCCAGGTGTGGTCCAAAAACAAACAAAATGTCTGCAGTGTTTTCAGTGTTACATTGTTCATGTACTTCTATACTTCAAGAACATACTAAATCATATATGTTGATATTAATAGCTCTTTTGAATTAGACTTGATGAAAATGTTGATGCAAAAGTGAACCAACTGTTATTCTTTTCTGGAGGGCTGGGTTCCCAAGTGGTGCTCAGGGAACTTGGGAGTCTGTCCTAGTGGTTCTCAGCCAGCAGAGCAAGGTCCCAAGGATTACAGTGTCACTCGGGTCTCCACATGCCAGAAGTGTTCAGGAAATAAATAGCAGTATTTATAAAAAAAAAAAAAAAGAAGAAGAAGAAGAAGAAGAAGTGCTCAGGAGTCCTCCCCCTTGCTTGACCCAGAGATATCTGGGGAAACATGTATTTCTGGGATTGCACCGGGGTTGACCACATGCAAGACATGTGCCTTAACACCTACCACACAACTGTTACTCTGTTTTTTTATTTTTGTTTGGGGCTACATACAACAGTCCTCAAAACTTATTCCTGACTCTGTGCTCAGGGATCCCTCCTGACCACGTGCCCTGCAGGAGATCAAACCGGGGTCAGCCACATGCAAGGCAAGCCCCCTACCCCCTGTACTTTTCTTTCCCACCCAACAGTGATTGCTCTTAATATTGTGTTCCAGTAACATGCAGATTTGTAATTAAACTTCCTGTTTCCATTTATGTGTAACTCTTTTTCTTTTTCATGAGCATATATTTATTTCTCCAGCAAGAAAATAGTAGACCTGCAATCCTCAAAGGTTCAATAAAGCTATTTCTTCCAATCCTTTCAACAGTCCTTGGACTGTAACTACTATTGTAATCCCCATTTTCAGATTGACATTTAGAGCCCGGAGTCCGATTCAGGCCCCCTTGATCCAATCCTTGTGCAACCCTCCTCTACCAGAATTTGGTGAACATGAGTCCGACCATAGACCTGCCTGGGATAGGGGACACCATCCTGCCTCTGGTGAACACATTTCCAGCAGATGTGTACACAGCTGAGCACATCTGGCAATATATAGATAAGGCCAGAAGCATGCAGTTGGTGGCATGTTTGCAGATTGTCATCAGTTCAATTGGAAGCCATAGCTTTTTTTATCCGCTCGAGTTCTCTTTTCTCTTGCCCCTTGTTTTTTGAAGTCAAGAAGATGTTTATTTAGTTGTAAGGGAACTGTCAAACAGCAAAACACTAACGCTGGTCTTACAGGAAGCACCTTCTGGTGGGGGCGGGGATGTTTGATTTCTGAGCCACACCCAGTGGTGCTCAGAGACTACTTCTGTCTCTGTGCTCAAGGTTCACACGTAGCGGGGGCAGTAACAGGGACCAAACCCAAGCTTTCCGGATGCAAACCCTGCACTGAGCGTGCCTCTTCAGCTAACAGCAGCTCCTTCGCATGTGGAAGGAACTTAAGATGTAGGTAAAGCTGTTTATGATGGTGGTGTCGGTGGTGGTTTGGGATTGTTTCAAACAGTAACTGTTGAATTCCTGGTGTTCTAGCCACTAGTGTTCTAGTGACTTAAGGACTTCTTAAGCTCCTTTGCATCACCTATCCTTACTGTTGTTGATCCTGATCTTCACCAGAGCCTTTGTTTGTTTATCTGGGACCCAGACCAGCAGCGAGTGGGCCACTCCTGATAGTGCTGAAAGACCATGTGGCCCTGGGGACCAAACCCGAGGCAGCAGCATACAGAGCATGCGTCCAGCCCTTTGAGCTATCTTTGTGGCCCAAAACTGTGGTTATTCTTTTTTTGTTACTTGTCTGGTTGGTTTTGTTTAATTTTTCTTTTTTTTTCTTTCTTTTTTTTTTTTTTTGATGGGGGTGAGTTCACACCCAGCAATGCTCAGAGATTACTCCTAGTTCTGCACTCAGGAATTGAACCTGGGCCGGCCGTGCGCAAGGCAACCCTGTACTATCACTCCGGCTCCTTGTTTAATTTTTTTGTTCTGGGGCCAGACCCAACTCAGGGATCGCTCCTGGCAGGGCTCCAGGACCATCCAACCATACGAAGGGCCGGGGATCAAACCAGGATGGGTCATGCGCAAGACAAGGGAAGGGCCCCTACCAGCTGCACCATCGCTCTGGCCTTCATGGTTATTCTTGCTGAACTCTTCCCTCTGGAAATGTTTTGTTCTGAAGTAAGGGAGGAAAGGGAAGGACCCTTGCCCCTTTAGCTGCCTCCTCCGTAAGACCTTCTCTCCTTCCCCTCTTCTGAATCATCAGGTCCTGTCGCCCACCAGGTGGAACACACAGGAATGCAAATCATTCTCCAGTGATGTGTATTAGCTTCTGTGCTTTCTCGGTCACTGCAGAGGACTAATTTAAAATTATTATGTGAAATTGTCTATTTGTTTCGTAAATTCGTTTGTTGCATGAAGTTGCGTAGAAAGTGCTTTGGGGGCAAAGCTTTCCTTTTGTGTCCTCCAGAAGACTTCGTAAGACTGTGTGGTGTGTGTGGTAACATCCTAGAACTTTAGTGCCACTCGACCCCAGAAATAATCTTTCCTTTGAAAAGAAAGATTATTAGAATACGTTCCCTTCATCACATAGAATTTTTTTAAGTGGAGTTGAGGGCATACCCAGGGGGTGGGATTGAACCTGGGGCTCTCACTTGCAAATCATCCACCTCGGCCCTTTGAACTGCCTCCCCAAATCCCTCGCCTTTCTTGTTTAGAAATTGTTTTTATTATTGAATTACTGTGAGGTCGATCCTTACGAAGCTGTTCATGATTAGGTTTCAGTCATATCGTGTTCCAACACCCGTCCCTGCACCACTCCACCAGTGTATATTTCCCAGCACCAGTGTTCCCAATTTCCATCCCTCATCCCCCACCCCCGCCTCTATGACAGACACCTCTCTCTCTCTCTCTCTCTCTCTCTCTCTCTCTCTCTCTCTCTCTCCCCATCTCTGTCTGTCTGTCTGTGTCTCTCTCTCGCGAGCGCGCGCTCTCTCTTTCTCTCTCACTCTCTCCCTGTCACTCTCGCTTTCGTTCTTGCTCTCTCCCACACACGCCCGCCCCTTTGGGCATTGTGGTTTGTAGTACAGACACTGAAAGTTTGTTGTGTATATCCCTTTACCTACTTTTAACACTCAGTTCTTGTCCAGCGTGATTGTTTTCAAATATTGTTGTCATATTGGTCCCTTCTCTATCTTACCTCCCCTCTGCCCCACACATATTTGTGATAGATCCGACCATTGGTCCTCCTAGCCCTTGTTTTCCCTGGTCCTGGCCTGGTCTTCTGCTATATATATTTTATATGCCACAAGTGAATATAGTCATTCTATATCTGTCCCTCTTTTTCCGACTTATTTCACTCAGCATGATACTCTCCGTGTCCATCTATTTATAAACAAATTTCATGACTTCATTTTTTCTAACTGCTACTTAGTATTCCGTTGTGCAGATGTACCATAGTTTCTTTAACCAGTCAGCTGTTCTCAGGCACATGGGTTGTTTCCAGATTCTGGCTATTGTGAACAGTGCTGCCATGAACATCAAAATGCAGATGGTGTTTCTGCTGTGTGTTTTTGGGCCCACAGGGTATATTCCCAGCAGTGGTATTGCTGGGTCAAGTGGGAGCTTAATTTCTAGTTTCTTGAGGAATGTCCATATTGTTTTTCAAAAACGCTGGACCAGTCAGCATTCCCACCAGCAGTGCGTTAGGGTCCCTTTCTCCCCTCATCCAAGCCAGCACTGGTTGTTCTTGTTCTTTTGGATGTGTGCCAGTCTCGTGGTGTGAGATGGTATCTCATTGTTCTTATTTGCATCTCCCTTATGATTAGTGTTGAAGAGTATTTTTTCATGTGCCTTTTGTTCATTCGAATTTCTTCTTTGAATAAGCTTCTATTCACTTCTTCTCCCCATGTTTTGATGGGGTTGGATGTTTTTTTCTTGTAAAGTTCTCCCAGTGCCTTGTGTATCTTTGATATTAACCCCTTATCAGAGGGTATTGGGTGAATAACCTTTCCCGTTCTGTAGGCTGCCTTTGTATCTTAGTCAGTGTTTCGTTTGAGGTACAGAAACTTCTAGTTTAAAGTAGTCCCGTCTGTTTATCTTTGCTTGCACTTGCTTGGCCAGTGGCATTTCATCTTTGAAGATACCTTTAGCTTCAGTATTGTGGAGGGTTTTGCAGCTTTTAGAAATGTTTTTTCTTGAGGTTGGGGAGATAGCTCCAAAGGCCGAGCATATGCTTTGCACGTGTGAGGTTTGGGTTCGATTTGCAGCACTGCATGGGCCCTCGTGCACTGTCCAGAGTGACCTGTGAGCAGAGTTCGGAATAGCCCCTGAGCACTGCTGGCACTAACCCTAAGAACAAATGATTTACCTCATGCTCCAGAGTTCCTGTATATTATTTAGGGGGAAAAAATGAAATTTTATAATTTTCTTTTTAAAAAATTTTTTTGAGATAAACATTGATCTTTACAACAAAATGATAGTGTATTTGGGAGATACAGTGTTACCATGACACACCCCACCTCCAGAGTGCCAGTATCCTCCTACCGCTCTTCGTAAGACCCTTCTCTTCCACCATCTCCTACCCTGCAATCCCATTTTAGTTGTCAGACCCAGAGAATTTGCTTAGAAAATGGAAGTCTAATGTGACTTTTTTAAAAAATATACCCATGGGGCCAGAGCGATAGCACAGCGGGTAGGGCGTTTGCCTTGCACGCAGCCGACCCAGGTTCGATCCCCAGCATCCCATATGGTCCCCCAAGCACTGCCAGGAGTAATTCCTGAGTGCAAAGCCAGGAGTTACCCCTGAGCATCGCTGGGTGTGACCCAAAAAGCAAAAAAATATATATATATATATACCCATGAAAAGTGCTGATGAAAATATGAGACGATTCAGAAAGGACTTCATGAATATACATGGTAGTGCCATTTTGAAATTCATTTTGTTAATGTGAAGTAAAACCTTTAAAAAATTAATTCCAGGGGCTGGAGCAATAGCACAGCAGGTAGGGCGTTTGCCTTGCACGTGGCCGACCCAGGTTTGATTCCCAGCATCCCATATGGTCCCCTGAGCACCACCAGGTGTGATTCCTGGGTGCATCGCCGGGTGTGACCCAAAAAGAAAAGAAAAAATTAATTCCAGGGCCAAAGTGATAGTACAGCAAGAAGGGCATTTGCCTTGCATGCAGCATCCCAGTTGGATCTCTTAGCATCCCATGTGGTCCCCCAAGCACTGCCAAGAGTAATTCCTGCGTGCAAACCAGGAGTTACCTCTGAGCATCTCTGGGTGTGGCTCAAGAACAATCATCATCATCATCATCATCATCATCATCATCATCATCATCATCCTGTTGATCGTCGAATTTCTCGAGCCATCTGAGTAACGTCTTCATTCGTCCTAGCCCTGAGATTTTAGAAGCCTCTCTGCTTTTCCTTCCCAAGGATGCTGCATTGGAGGCTCTTACAGGCTCAGGGGAATGAGACCCAGCATTATTACTGTTTTGGCATATGAACACACCATGGGGAGTTTTCGAGGCTCTCCCATGTGGGCAGGAAACTCTCAGTAGCTTGCCAGGTTGTCCCAGAGGGAGAAGTAGGCTATAAGATGTCTTTCAGGAGCTTGGTTTTAAGTCTCTGGATGTTGGCCGTTGGTGGGATTACACGGCACCAGGGGCAGTCCCTGGGTGTGACTGCCTAGCTACTGGAAAATGGGAAATCTGGGCGGAGGATGCCCAGTCCCGATCTGAGCAGGCTTGGAGGTCTCAGCCCCAGATCCCACACACCTGGGTTCCTCTGCCAGTACCTTCATGCATGAGGCTTATCTGAACGTGTGGAGAGGAGCCTTGAGCATGGCTGTGGCTAGACTCCGGAGGTCTTTGGCCGTGGGAGCTCTGCTTAGGGCGGGGAGGGAAGCTGGAGCCCACCCCCTCCAAGGGGCCCCGGGGAAGACACCCAGGCGCTCGGGCAAGAGACTCTCTGCTCAAAAACAAAAACAAACAAAATGAATTCCTAGAGCTTATACCCACAAGACATCTATCCTAAGAAAGTAACAGATACTGGCAAAACTTTATATATGGATATTTATCATAATACTATGAATTTTTTTAGCCAAACTTTAATATCAACTTAACAGCCTGACAGGAAAATTATTGAACAAATTATAGAAATTGTACACAAGAACTAAAAATAATGTAGAAAAATAGTTAATAGCATAGGCACTGTTGATAATATAATATTTTTAGAAACTATCCCTTGGGCCTGGGATAGTCCAGCAGGTAAGGCGCTTGTCTTGCACGCAGCTGACCCCATTTTGATCCATGGCACAAAACATCGTCCCCTGAGCCCACCAGGAGTGATCTCTGAATGCAGAGCCAGGAGGAAGACCTGAGCACTGCTGAGTGTGTCCCTCTCCCACCCAAAATAAAATTATGCCTAGGAATCTGTACACTAGGTTACAGTTTGTTTTAAATGTAGGTACATGTTATATACATGTGACCAAAAAAGTACCAAAGATGTAGGAAAGTATTTTTTGCTGAATAGTGAAACTATGTCATTTTTATTATACTTCATATTTTTACTCAGGGTTTTTTTTTTTTTGGTTGTTTGGTTTTTGGTTGTTGTTGGGATTTTTTCGTTTGTTTGTTTTGTTTGTTTCTTTGCTTTTGGGGCCATACCTGGTGATGCTCAGGGGTTACTCCGGGCTCTACACTCAGGAATTACCCATGGTGGTACTCAGGGGCCATATGGGATGCTGGGAGATTGAACCCTGGTTGGCCACATGCCAAGCAAACGCCCTACCTGTTCTACTATCACTCCAGCCCATATACTCTATATTTGTATGGCCTTCAAATATTCTACAAGAACATTTATTATTATAATGAATAAAAGATTATATTTTTAAGAAAGATGCTTTATGAAAACAACATGCAGTTGTCCATCTGTCTGCCTAATATAATGTATTAAAGATCTTTTGTGACAGTTTTACGTATCCACAAGCAAGAGCAATTGGCTAAAGTGACACTATTTCTTTGGTTTCTATTTCATATCATTTTAATTTATATATGTATATTTCTATCAGACATTTTGAATTTTTCCATGCTACAGACCTGTATTTATTTACATGCAAGCTTTGTTTTCCAAGTTCACCAAATGCTTCCCGTAATACAGAAGGGTGGGCCATGATGTCTAGACTTAAATTCATTAGCTACAATATTAGATTTACTCCTTCCTTAAGGAAGATTCAGAAAACAAAACCTGAGTCATTTGGATTCTCCTTTGTTTTTCCTTTTCCTCACATAGTTCTGTCAGTTGCTCTTTGCTTTTGATACATCGTGCCTCCTTTTTTTTTTTCTCCAACTCTATCCCGATGACTTTATTAGAACTTTTGTTGCTACCAGCTGGGTTAGCCTCCGATTTCCAGGGTCATATTTTTCCAGTGTGTGGTTACACAATCTTGTGAGAAGGGAGAAGGTCGAAATTTCTAACACTATGCCAGACGCCTGCTGGGCAAAGTCCTTTGGACAAGGTTCATTCCTTCTAGGGTCCTGAGCCGGGAATAATAACCCGGCGGGACATCCTTTCAAGGTAAGTTTTAGCTACCTGCCTGTGGGGTTTTATAAAATCCTAACACCGGAGAGAATATCTAGAACATTTGTACCTGCACCTTCTGTCCCTGTTGAAACCACACACACACACACAAAAGCCACGTACAGGATGTCCATAACACCGCACTCCCTAGAATTCGCTTTCTCTTTCTCATTGCAGGTTTACTTTCCGTTTCTGCCAGCTCAGTACGCCTGTGTTGGTGCCCTGGTTAGCCCACAGTCACCTTGCCTGTCTTTGCCCTCCGTCCCACAGCCTTTTGCAGACATTGCCTAGACTGAGCTTTCCTTTCAGTCATTACTGTGTACCTTTTTTGGTGGAGTTCACGCGAACCCTTCTTTAGGTTATCGGTGCTCAGTGCCAGAAAGTCACTGTCCCAGACTTACTCCTGTGTTGATCCTTGTTGATCCTTTTCTTAGGTCAATCTTGTGTCGGATTAGAGAACTATCACTCAGGGATCAAACTCAGGTTGGAATTCAGGTTGTTAGGGTCCCAAGCGTGACAACTGGCCAGAAAAAGAACAAGTGCTCCATTTATCAGCTCCCACAATATTCTCTGCTCTTCAGTTGTGGTTCCACGTTTAAGCTTTTTTGATAATGCCCCCCCTTTTTTTTCTGCAGGGGGTGCAGGTGTAATGGGGCATAGTCTTCTAGTTCTTCCATTCCTCACCAAGTGACTGTAACTGCTGGAAAGTACTTTTGATTAAGAACAGTGAATACCAAAAATCTGTGGTATTGTAATTTGGGGGTTATTTAACCTTCCAGAAAACAAATCAGGGGGCTGTAATGATAGTACAGCAGATAGGGCGTTGCCCTTCCTGCAGCCGACCCAGGTTCGATCCCCAGCATCCCATATGGTACCCCAAGCAAACACTAGAAGTAATTCCTGAGTGTAGAGCCAGGAGTAACTCTAAGCACTAAGCATCACCAAGTGTGACCCCCTGCCAAAAAAAGAAAGAAAGGAAACATCAGATTTTTTCTGGGTGTAGAAGCATATGTATAGAGAAATAGTAAAATAGACTGTTTGACCAAATGCTACCTAAATAATTATCTGGTTTTTAATCACGGTTATTCCCACAATAAACTATACCAGTGTTGAAAATAATGGTTTTTAAAAAGAGGACATTAAGCATTCTTACGTGTGTATTTTAATTAAAACAGCTACCATAATCAGTTTGGCACATCAGTTTACTTTTCAACGTGAGGAGGGCATATTTTAACTCATAGAAATGAATTTCTGGGTCAGACAGTGATGTACTTTAATTTTTTTTATATACTGTGTGTAGTGCCATAAACAATTCTAAACTTTTGATATTGGGGTTTGCTCTGGAACGACACCCCTCCATCCCCGAGGTGTCCAGAGGAGCTTGGGGCGCTTGGGGTTGGTCCTGTGACTTCTGCATGCGATGCACTCACCCCAGCCTTTTGAGCTCTGTCCTGATCCCCGAAATTATTTTTCAGTGGAAGTTTTCTTTATTTGTCAATGGTTTACAACACTGTATAAATTGGGGGAGTATAGCTTCCTTCTGGATGTGTCCACCCCCCCTCAAACCCACCCCCAGTGTTCTCCTGGCATCACCAAGATCATCCTGACTCGTCTCCCCTTCCCTCCGCCTTCCCTTCCCTTCCCCTCCAGTAACTGTCATGTTTTCCCTAAGGTCTAAGAGTTACTTTTATTGTGATATGTTGATTCATTTGCTTTGACTATTTGAATCCCACATATGAGATAATCCATCCAGTTGCTTTCACTTTCTGAATTTTTTTCACTTGGTGTGACTATCTCCGGTTCAAAAAAAAAGTATTTTAATTAATTTGTTTTGGTTAAACTCACTGCCCCGACTCTGAGGTTAGGGAACCTTGTGTGGGTCAGGGGATCGGACCCTGGTTGACCGCGTGCAAGGCAAGCTGCTCACCCACTGTCTCTCAAAGCCCCCACACGTTTGGATTTTGATTTTCGTTTTAATGATACGGTATCACAGACTTCTGTAGTAGCCACTTCTTTGCAGCTCATTTTTTTTTCTTTTACCTTCAGTGCTCCAGTTGAATTATAGTTTCTCACACTGTACTAAAATCGAAACTTTCCAAAGAAAGCAGTGTGGAATTTAGAATGGTTCATTCAGCATGTTGATCCAGCAACTGTTAACCACATGTTAATGTTTTTTTTTTCTTCAATCTGTCCTTTAAGCTGGTGACAGTGTTCTAGGCAGAAGAGAATGCGTTTTTGCTGTTAATTGTGCACTGAGAAATTTCACGCTTTCCTAAGCTGGCTAGCGTTTGCTTTGGGGGGATGGAAAGACTGCAGATTTTTTTCCCCTTCCCTTTCCCTCACAGAGCTCCTGTAATTCTGACAAACCAAAGGGTTAACACGAGATGTGCCAGCTCCACCTGACTGCCGCAGGGTTCTGCGGGCAGCAGTTTCTCAGCGGAGGTGGATCAGGCGTTATTTCTGCCATGCTGCCTCTCCAGGCGTAAGGAGGAAGCGCCCTTTTCTTCACTCCTCCTTTCCTCAGGCCCAGACCTCTGGAACCTCTTTGTATCTTCTCCCTGCTGTCTGACTTGCAAATCCATATGACGGTCAGAGAAACGGTCTAGGGGATAAGGACAGTCTGATGCTTCTCCTCAGCATCCCCCGGGCTGCCTCGAGAATCTCAGGGCGTCTGCCCCTCCCCCCATGCCCACACTGGGGGCCTCCCAAAAAGAGAATCTATTTTCTCATCTTTGTAATCGCGAGTCCTTTTACCCCTTGTTCCAGTTTTCAGGTCTCCTGAAGAGTGATATCTATGGCTGTTTTACCTTTGTGACTTCTGTTACAAAGTAACTGTCCTGGCTCAGTAAAGATTGTCATTCACCCTGTGTGCTGAGTAAATGTTAAATGTCTCTGGGTGCTGATAACTTAATAGTACCTTTTCTGGAACCAACACAGATATGTTTCTGGTTAACACATTTGATTCTGCTGTGGGGAGTAGAAAGGCCAGGACTAGGACCCCTAAGCATTATTTTTTTATTTGCTTGGCCGGGGGCTGGAGTGATAGTACAGTGGGTAGGGCGTTTGCCTTGCACGCGGTCGACCCGGGTTTAATCCCAGGCATCCCATATGGTCCCCTGAGCACCATCAGGAGTAATTCCTGAGTGCATAGCCACGAGTAACCCCTGAGCATCGCTGGGTGTGACTTAAAAAAAAAATTTTTATTTGACAGTTCTTTTGGAAATTATTAGTAGACTATTTTATTGTTAGTTTAAGAGTACCTTTGCTTCTATACTTGTTACTTATCTGCCTACACTGACTTGTTACTCCTAAGTTTAATGTTTACTTTTATTTTTTAAAAATACCAGTTCCTCTGTTTTCTTGAAATAATCATTTCAACAGTACAGGAATCCATTTTATAACGAAATCAGAACACAGATCACACATTAGTTTCATAAATGTAAAATAGATATACTGATTTAAATTTGTGAGCTTTTATTTCCATCAAGGGATTATTTGTCCTCTGTAAAGTAACACAGCAGAAACACTTGATCGTCTACAGTGGTTCTGTGGGGAAAGGAAAAAGGCGATATCAGGATTTGATCACTGGATACTTAAACAAAGGAGAAGGCTCTTACCTCCTGCAGGCCTCCTCTGAAGAGGAGTTTCAGGGGGTTCCTTGATCCAGAGAAAAAAGGGAACTAGGTGACCCCACAGCCAGAGGGAGGCTCTCCCCAGATCTGTCTCAGCTTCAAAGCCAGGGCCCTGCACCACACCACATGCTGTTGGCGCTCGATATGTACCATCAAAACAGCACTGCACAGACACACCCAGTTCAATATTTGCCGCCCCAGAGTGTGCTGATCTGTTTGTTCTGAGACAGGCTGAAGGAGAATGATTGCCAAAGACAACATTTTTAGGACTCTGAGTATCCTTGTACTCTTCCAGCCTTCGTCCTGTAGCTAGGAAGCTTACTGCAGTCTCCTAGCTGTGGAACATTCAACACTGTAGTGTAGGTGTTTGGAGAACTGGTGGCCCTGCTCTTTCCTTCCCAGACTCACGGCACCATCACAGCGAGAGTCCACTTGGCATTTCTTTTCTTTTCCCTTTTTTTTTTTTAATTATATTAAATCACCGTGAAAAAAAATACAAAGCTTTCAGGTTTAAGTCTCAGTCATATAATGATTGAACCCCCATCCCTTCACCAGTGCACATGTTCCACCACCAAGAACCCCGATATACTCCCTCCCACCCAGCCCCCACCTAGGTAGCTAATGATCTTCATTTTATTCTCTCTATACTTTGAATACATTCAGTATTTCAATAGAGAACTCACTATTATTGTTTGGAATTTTCCCCTAACAATCAGGCCTGCTGAAAAGGCATCATTTAATAATTTTTCATTGCTGAGAATGAAGAGTCTATGAGTTTTGGATTTCTGATATTTTAGCTCAGTTCACAGTCTAGATGCGTTTCTGTAAGAAACCGCTCTGGCTGCCAGAATGGGTTAGCAGACCTCTCGGATCATAGTCTTTAGGAGCACAGGGTCTGTTTCGCGAGCAGCAGCTCTGGATCTTATCTGGGCCCTCCTTTTTGGTCACACCTGGCAATGCACAGTGGTTACTCCTGGCTCTGCACTCAGGAATTACTCCCGGTGGTGCTCGGGGGACCATATGGGATGCCGGGAATTGAACCCTGGTTGGCTGTGTGCAAGGCAAACGCCCTACCTGCTGTGCTATCTATCGCTCCAGCTTCTTGGCATTTCTTTCGGGGTGGTAGTGCTGGGGTCCATCTGGCAGCACTTGGGGGCTGTTGCTGGCTCTGCTCAGGGTTGAGTCCTTTGGAGGCTTAGGGGACTTGGGGTTGCTGAGGATCAAAGTCAGGCCTCCGCACGGAAAGCACGCATGCAGCCCTTTGACATGATCTCACTGGCCCTCTGCTTGGCGCCTCTAAACCACAGACCCCTTTTCCCTTTTAGCCAGTGTTTCGGACGGGCACAGAGACTCATTCTTTGTAGCTAAAAGTGCCATTGCTCTATCTGCTTCAAAATTTACACTGTATATCCAGCCCACGCCTGCATGGTGTAAATCTGTATAACAAGATTTAACTGCAGGTCTGTCTGTGGCATTTCATATAATTTGAGAATGTACATTTATGGTGTTTCTTTCATTAGTCTGGGGGCAGGTGTTTGGTCCCTGCAGTGCCAAGGCTCAAACTCGGGGCCTCTGCATGCAAGGCATGTGCTCTAACTCTAACTCTAGCTCTTTGCAGACTGGAAAGTAGGTTTTTTTGTCTGTATTTAAGACAGGATAAAACATGTTTGAGATATCAAAGTATTATCCCTGGAGAAATTATTTGTTCTAAGAAAGTCAAGAGTTTTCCATCTACATTGTTGGTTAATTTTATATATTTTTGCAATAAATGATGCTACTTTAATATTTTGAAGTACTCCAGAGAGTCCAGTAATCATATATATGTGTGTGTGCATATATATAAAATTCTTTGGAGGTTTTGAAGAATAGCATGATATCCATATTTTAGTACAGTACAATCTGGTGCACGCCTCGATGAAATAGAGAATAATTTTTAAGAGAAGACACATGCCTTCAGTCTTCAGGGTATAGAGGGCTCTTTTATTTAAAAAAAAAATGTTCATGGGTCATGCCCAGTGGTCCTTGTGGTGGTGCTAGACGGAGGCCACCCAGAGCTGGGGACCAGAGTCCAGGCCTTGCTCGGTTCCTCTCACTTGAGCCATCTCCCCAGCTCTGGCAGATTGACTCCATCATTTGAACGTTATCCCATTAAATTCACTTTAAAAACTGAGGGTGTGATTGGAACCAAAATGTGCTGCAGTTGGACACGCCAGGGGGGTGAGGGAGCGCCCCCCGCCCCCGATCCCGCCTGTTCCCACCCAGAAACTTCTTTCCCACCACCCTTGGTACACAGATCTTGAAGGATCTTTATGTTTTGATTTTTATAAGGTGGTTCTTTGAGTTAGATGACAAATACGGAGATTCTAATGTTTAAAACTTAAGAATAAAGTTGGCTTGATGGCTGTGCTTGTCAGATCGCCTAGAAATGATATATTTATATGTTATCTGTGCATAATATCCTTAACACATAGCATTGTACGTGTTCTGTCTGAAACACTTTCTGATGGCTTTTGCATATCAAGATCCATGATTCCAAAGTTCAGAAAGCTCTGGAAATCAAACATGTTTTTCATTAATTTACCTGAACTTTTGGTATTAAAACATGCCCTGAACTTATCTGGAGCATTGTCTAGTCTTTATTTATTTATTTTTGCTTTTTAGGTCACACCCGGCAATGCACAGGGGTTACTCCTGGCTCTGCACTCAGGAATTACCCCTGGCGCTGCTCAGGGGACTATAGGGGATGCTGGGAATCGAACCCGGGTTGGCCGCGTGCAAGGCAAACTCCCTACCTGCTGTGCTATGGCTCCAGCCCCCTGCCTAGTCTTTATTTACCCTGCTCAGTCTCAGGATTCATTTATTTAACTCTGCAGAAATAATGATGGCACTTGAATGTGGAGTGTTGCCCTGCATCCTGCTATTTCTATGGATTTGTTCACTTCAGAAAACTTGCAAAAATTATACCATTTTAGGGACTGCAGCAGTAGTATAGTTGTTAGAGTGTTTGCCTTGTTTGCGGCTGACCCAGGTTTGATCTCATCATCCCGTGTGGCCGCCAAGCGCTGCTGGGAGTGATTCCCGAGTGCACAGGCCAGCAGGAACCCCTGAGCATCACCAGGTGCGGCCGGCCCAAAACAAAGCAAAATTAAATGGACCATTTTACATCTCTAAAATTTAAAATAAATCGCAAATTAAAAAATAAATAAATAAATAGGGGCTGGAGCAATAGCACAGTGGGTAGGGCGTTTGCCTTGCACGCAGCTGACCCGGGTTCGATTCCCAGCATCCCATATGGTCCCCCGAGCACCACCAGAGGATAATTCCTGAGTGCAGAGTCAGGAGTAACCCCTGTGCATCGCCGGGTGCGACCCAAAAAGAAAATAAATAAATAAATAAAATAAACTAGCCAGAATAAAGCCTGATAAAGAATTTGGGGCCTATGTTTACTTTTATTCCTCGTAACAGCGCTACAAGATGCTACAAGCTGCTTTCCCTGTTTATAAGATTAATGGTTCTCAAAGTTGATCACACATTGGAATCTTCTAAATAAAATTAAAATTACTGAAGACTGGGGCCCATTTCAGAGATGGTTCTGACATGACCATCACAATTGTGGCCTGGCCCTCAACCACATTATTAGGAATATTAAAAAGACTTTGGGAATTTGAAAAGCTTTCCAAATAATTCAAATAGAAAAGAAAGTTCGAGGATGTCTATTATAGAGGGAGAAAGAGATGAATTGCCGGGCCTGTGAGGGCTGGAGCTGAGAGGCAAGCAAGTATTTTCCTTCTCTCAAGAACAACTTCAGCCTGAATCATCCTGTCTCCCACCTGATTATTTAAAGAGACTTTCACGGGATATTAATAGAAGTTGGAAACTTAATCCTGGTTTTCAGGACTCTATCCCTATTCTTGGCTTTCTAAATCATTAAATTCTAAACTTGAACTGGAGCACAAGTGTCATAGAGTAGGGATGCTGAGAGTAAGGAACCTCTGCTTAATCACCTGTCCTTATTCTGACCTCAGACTGACTAGGTAATCTCTTGTTTTCGTTTGTTTTTTTTTTCAATTATCTAAGTAAATTGAAGATGTTATTTTCTCTTGTTTAGCATGTCATGAGGTGAATATGGTAAGTAGAAAGTAGCATCAAAGACCAGTCTGAGGTTGAAGCTTTTGGGGGTTGGAGAGATAATACAGCAGGTAAGGCACTTGCCTTGCATGTGGCCAACCCAGGTTCGATCCCTGGCACCTCACATGGTCCCCAGAGCCCTAGCAGGAGTGACCCTCAGCACAGAGCCAGGAGTGTCACAGGTGTGACCCAGAAAAAAAACAAAAAATTAACCATTCTTGCCTGAGCTGATTCCAAGTTTTTTGTAATTAACTTATCTCTCTCTCTGTCTCTCTGTCTCTCTCTGTCTCTCTCTGTCTGTCTGTCTGTCTCTCTCTCTCTCTCTCTCTCTCTCTCTCTCTCTCTTCTCTCTTTTTCTCTGTCTT
This sequence comes from Sorex araneus, assembly GCF_027595985.1. Lineage (NCBI taxonomy): Eukaryota > Metazoa > Chordata > Mammalia > Eulipotyphla > Soricidae > Sorex > Sorex araneus. The sequence continues at coordinate 195,098,223 of NC_073306.1, forward strand.
TCTTTTTTTTTCTGTTTTGTTTGGGGGCCACACCCAGCAGTGCTCAGGGGTTACTCCTGACACCGCTCTCAGGATTCACTCCTGGTGGGGTCAGGGAACCATATCGGATGCTGGGGATCCAAGCCAAGATGTCTGTGTGCAAGGCAAGAGTCTTATGTACTATCTCTCCCGCCCCACGATTAACTTTTCAAGAAAGCAAGCTTATCATTGGGACAGTGGGCAGGTGGGCGGGCAGAAGGGAGGGAGGGAGGGAAGGAGGGAGGGAGGAAGGAAGGAAGGAAGGAAGGAAGGAAGGAAGGAAGGAAGGAAGGAAGGAAGGAAGGAAGGAAGGAAGGAAGGAAGGAAGGTTGTCATGAACAAAGTATTCTTTCGCTAGCTTCTCATTTTCTGCTGCTTCATCTTCTGAAAACTTACCCCTTCTTGCATATTTATTCTTAGAAAATTAGCATAATTTTGTGAGTTCAAATATGAATAGCAGAGTTATCTGTAACAGTAGTTTCAAAAATAAAGAATGAAGCTAACTCACTCTTTTTTTTTCTTTTTGGTGGAGGGAGTCACACCATTGGTGCTTGGGATTTCCTCCTGGCTCCTCGCTAGGGATGACTCCGGGTGTGCCCTGGCAGTGCGGCTAGCGCCTCCCCAGCGGTTCTGTCTCTCTGGTCCCAGGGTTTCCTGCTTAAAGAGGCCACTACCAGTCTTGTGTTTTTCCTTTTTGGGTCACACCAGCAATGCTCAGGGGTTATTCCTGGCTCTGCACTCAGGAATTACTCCTGGCAGTGCCCTGGGGACCATATGGGATGCTGAGAATTGAACCCGGGTCAGCTGTGTGCAAGGCAAACACCCTACCCACTGTGCTAGCGCTCCAGCCCCACTAACTCATTCTTAAGATTTTTTCATATAGGGCCCTGAGGATGTGGTCGAGTGGTAGATCTGTAGCATTGTATGTATGAGGCTATAAATTCAATCCCCAGTACCACCCATGTCAACTGGTAGATGCATGGTAGACACAGCAAGTGGGGGGAAGGGGAAGACTTATGCAGACATACTAGAATTTCCATTATTTGAGGAACAAAAAGTAAAATATTTAGGGTCTCTGAGTTTATTTCAATAGCAATCTTATAAGAGTACATTTGTAATCTTTGTCATGCTTTCCTATCAGTTACCTCACATTGACTTGCAAGAACAATCAATTTTTAGTTAAAACATACTGTACCTTTTTTTAAATTTTATCTTAGGCACTATGACTTATGATACTGTTAATTAAAGGGTCTTATGCATGCAATGTTCCAATAAGTACTGTACTTTTAACTAAATACACATCCTTGTATTGATTATTAAATTATTAGTCTTCAAAGCAACTTTTTTTTTAAATTTGGGGTGTGGGGGGAATTGCTGGCAAGGTAGAGGGCATTGGGAGTGGTATTTAGATTTGGCAGGGGTAATTTTAAAGAAAGTAATTCTGTATCCTGGCTCTAAAAAGTATTCCACAGTATCTGACCCTGGGTCTAAAAAGTATTTCACAGAATTTTCAGCCTTGGTGAAGTGACCAAAATCAATATTGAATGAGGTTGATGTTTTGTGTACTTGGGATATAAAGAGCCTAAATTTAATTTTTAATGGGAAAATCTTTTTATATGGAGCATAGCATACGTCTTTCTTTCCTTTTATTAGGAACCTTGAAACAATTAATCTTAGCTTTGAAGCATCCCCTAGTCGTGACTGGTGTGTTTGCTTACTAGCATCTTCTCCTCCGTGGGTACCCCTGCCTGCCTGCCATTACTAATCTCTGGGTTAAGTGGAAGGAGTCCGAGACCCTCTTTTTCAGTTATGCCTTTTGAACCCCTGAACCCCTGTTTTTAATAGCACTTTTCTTTCTTGGCCTGCATGACATTTTTCTTTCTTTTCCTTTCTTTTTGCCGTTTGCAAAGACTCTTGGGAGGATTTGACAGATTTGGTGGAGCAAATGCGCGATGATACAGAAGGTGCGTGCCACACCAACATCTTTCAGCTTTTTTCCCTTTCTTTCTTTCTTTCTTTCTTACTGTCTTTCTTTCTTTTTTTTCTTTTCTAACCACCTTCGGGTTGTTTTCCATAAGAGGAAGTGTCGGTTTAGTTATTATTTTCCATGGCAATAAATGGAGCAGTAACATCTTTGTCAGATTTTCCATACAGGTACATCAGACAGGATTGGGCTTTTAAAAGCCTTAAAATTTGAATTACTCCTTATGCTTCCAAGTAAAGTGGCATCAATGTTTGTTTATACTGTTTGCTTAGGATACTTGTTAAATAATGTATTCAAAAGTTTATTGATGAGATGTAATTTTTATTCACATGATTGTGTGTAAATAAATATGTATACGTATTCATGCATATATGTAATAGATTTCTGTGCATCCCACAGTATCAGACACTGGAATTGGAAGTATTTTTCTGGAATATTGCTTTGATTTATGGATTTCCATATCATTAAGATTTCAGCTTGATTCTTTCCTGGGGGTTTATATTGAAAAGTAGTACATTTATGTTCATGTTCTTCAAGCCAGTAGTTATTTCCTGTACAGTTAGCATCTAACTTCAGGAGCTCAGGGTAATTTGCATAATCTTAAACTGAAATGAAAGGATTGGAGTTTGTCTCTGGGGACTCTATTATTTTATAATTTTGCCCCTGAAAGGGCTCAGGGAACTGGATGTGGTACCGGGGCTCAAACCTAGCTCAGCCGAGTGCAGAACAAGTGTCTGAGCCTCTGTACTACCTCTCCAGCCCTTATTTGATTTTTGATTCAGCTTTCACTATAACTCGCTCTGTATCATTAGTTCAGTGTGGGGGCCGGGGTGGGGGGGAGTCATTATTATCTAGTTGGTTTATAGTTCATAGAAAAGGGTGAAAAAAGAAGATGTTGACTTGTTCATGAAGTGAGTTAAAGTATTACTATTTCCCAAGGACCCCAGGTTTATAGTTTTGATTGCTTTGATAGACTAGCTGCTAAAGAAAAATACAGGGCCTGAGGTGTGGTTTAGCGCTAACGTGCAGACCTTGAATGCAGAAGACTTGGATTTAATCTCCAGCAACACACACACACACACACACACCTGGATTTAATGTCTAGCATCACACACACACACACACACACACACACACACACCAAAAAGTATGGATAAAGCAAAATGCTATATAAAAGACAACAAATCTATCTCTCCTTAAGGACGTCTTCCCATGACTCAATCTGTATAAAATTCTATGATACACATACTAATGCAAGAATCAAGTTCACTGGAAGTCAAATCTCACTTTCAATTTTTGTGCATGATTGTCCTAGATGTGTGCATGAATCTTTGTGCATGATTATCCTAGATGAAATAAAAAAAGATGTAATAGAAGCACTTGAAAAAATAGAAGATATAAATTATATGAATACTTTGATAGTCCTACCACAAGATTACCACTTGTGTGTTTTGCAGTAACATGAAGTTGGCCTAAAGTTTCTGCTGTGTCATTTTTTTTTCCAGAAAAGAAAAAGCTCAGAATGTGGGGCGTGGGGGAGTGAGCAGAGAGCTCCCCCAGGGGCCTCGGTGCAGGCTCTGAGTGCTGGAGGCCTTGGCTTGGTACCTCTTGGTACCTAGCGCTCTGCCTGAGTGACCCGCAGCACTGCGGGTGAGGTCCAGAACAAGCAAGCGAATCAATGGTGGAAGGAAAACTCACTTTATGTTTTAAAGCTTTTTTCAGTCTTTTCCTTTCTACCATTTATATCACTTTCCTGTCTCAATTCAGAAAGGCTCATTTTTGACTGAAATACAGAAATTCATCTTTTTTGTAAGTGAGTGCTTGTAACAGGAAGTATGGGTTTCAGAGTATCCCCCACCCCTAAAATTTATCTTTCTCTGCAAACCAATACTGTGCGTGGGCCCAGGGCTTCTCAGAGGACCTGAGCTGTGAGGTGTCAGCCCGATTGTGCTGACTGCAACAACACGTTACAGTCGTTGGCTGTTTGGCCTTGCAGCGAGGTGGGGGTGCAAAACACACACAGCGTTGGTCAGGAGCTGCTCTGGGCAGGTGGGCCTGGTGGAGCTCGGGACCCCGTGTGTAGGCCAGGCCCTGGCCGGGCGTCCCGCATGCACGAGCCTTGACTTATCTCTGGCTCAGTAATTGGCTTTTTATAGGTGAGGTGTCAACATTGGCTTCTCGTCTTCTGAAAATTTGCTTGTTTTTTTTTTTTTTTATTTTCAGGGGTTGGGAAGAATAGTACAGTGGGAAAGGTGCTTGCCCTGCACACCCTGGCACTCTGGATAGTCCTCCACGCCTGCCAGAGTATGATGTGCCCCCCACACACACTGAAAAAATAAAAAACAACATAAAAATGAAAGGTTTTATGAACTAAGTTCTTTTTTTTTTTTTTTGGCTTTTTGGGTCACACCCCGCAATGCACAGGGGTTACTCCTGGGTTTGAACTCAGGAATTACTCTTGGAGATGTTCAGGGGACCATATGGGATGCTGGGAATCGAACCCAAGTCAGCCACATGCAAGGCAAACACCCTACCCACTGTGCTATCACTCCAGCCCCAGGTTTTATGCACTAAGTTCTTACAGTGATGATTGCTTTTGCGTTTGTTCAGTGTGTCTGTAACTTGTGTCTAGTAGAATATGGAGTTGTTCTTCTTGTGGTGGAATTGTTTTGTATTTACAGCACTGATGAACTATCTCACATCTCACCTCACGTATGCTACTAATTTATAAAAGTTTTGGAAAGCAGTATAAAATTATAGTCAGAAGAACAACTTATGAGCCTTTTCAGCAGATTCTGTGAATTTGCAGTTGTGCTGGTTATGACCCTTCTCCCTAAAGATTGATATGGCTAGGATATTACTTGAAATAGGAAAAGAATATACTTGAGTGAAATATTAACTGGTCAAGATTGCTTGCTGGTTCTTTGTATTGTTTTATTTTGAGTTAAGACTTGATGTCCACCATCTTGAGAAATAGAAGGAACATACCGTGAGAGATCTTTTTAGCACTTAGTACTAAAGTGCGTTAGTAAAGCCACACATTCATTAAAGGTTTTCCTGAAATGTTGTGCTCATAGTCATAAAGAGACTGAGAAAATTTCTCAACAGTAGAAAGAAACAAACTATTGCTATATACAGCACCCTGAATGTATCTCTAAGAATTGTACTAAGAAAGAAAAAAAAAATATATATATATATATATAAGAAAAAATAGGGGCTGGAGCAGTAATACAGTGTGTAGGGCGTTTGCCTTGCACACAGCCCACCAGGGTTTGATTCCCAGCATCCCATATGTCCCCTGAGCACTGCCAGGAGTAATTCCTGAGTGCAGAGCCAGGAGTAACCCCTGTGCATCGCTGGGTGTGACCCAAAAAGCAAAAAAAAAAAAGAAAACGTGTGTGTGTGTGTGTGTGTGTGTGTGTGTGTGTGTGGTTACAAACTGTATTACTTCAGTTAAATAGCATTCTTGAAATAATAAATTGTAAAAATGAGGAAGAAATTAGTAATTGTATGGGTTTAGAGAGACGGAGAGAAAGTGAAAAGTGGGTGCAGCTATAAAATGGAAACTTGAAGGATTCTTGTGGTGATTCTTACAATGTTTTGACTATAATTTACTGTACTATCCCGGCTGTGATCATGTACTCTCATTTTGTGAGGTGTTTATATGTCTCCGTCTCTGTTATTTTATGCAGCTGCATGTGAATCTACAATTATATCCAAAGAAACACCCTGGTCCCCCAGGAAAAAAAAAAACAAAACAAACTTTTCTGAGGGTCACACTGTTTGGGAAGGGTCTGACTAGAATTCTGACTGCAGGCTGGCTGCAGTCTGCTAAAGGACCACAGCAGTATAGTTCTTCAGGCCAGCCAGACTCCAGAACACTAGAAAATAACGATTTATCGGAACTTGGCATACACATTGATTGTCCGTATAACTCAAAGGAAGGAAGAATTTCTCTGCACACACACACCCCCTCCGCATTGGGTTTCTGACTTAGCTAAGATTTAGCTTGGTGCAAAACAGATGACCAGGACAAAAGCATGTTTGTTTTATTGAATTTTCTTTCCAAGGAAAGAAAGACCCCAAGAGCAGGAAGCTTGTATACCTTTAAGACAAGCAAATCATAGCTTTGTGAAGGATTGGGAAGAGCAAGGAATTTGCTTACTACAGCGGGGAAGTAAATGTATAGCATCTCTCTGCCCCAGATTCCCTCTCAAGTGAGGAAATGCCTCCTTTCAGGGATGTTTCAGGGATGGGGTGCCTTTTACCTGGGAGCTGTCTCCTCTCGAGGAAGGAGGGGTGATCATGAAGAGGTGGGATCCCAAGGGATCTCTATTTCTGACTTCCCCCCCCTCAGATGCAGTCAACTTAAGATAGTAACATGCTAAGATATTACATTGATATGGGATTCTATGACCTACGCCTCGTTAACATATAAAACAGTGACCTAATTGTAGTCACTGAAGTATTGCGACCCTCAGTCTAAAAGACACCACAGTGCTTTGAACTGCCCATCTGGTATCTATCCAGTTCAGGTATAAACAAACCGAAAGAATCCAGTAGAATTGTTGCTTTTCCTTAATGCCAAAATTTGAAATTTTGTTTGTTTTTGTGTGTTTTTACATCTTGGTGGAGGTTGTAGTTTTGTTTTGTTTTGTTTTGTTTGCTTTTGTTTTGTCTGCAGAAGCAGGGATAGAACCCAGGGCCTCACTCCTTCGAGGCAAGGGCTCGCCCACCAAGAGCCATCCCTGGCCAGGATGACCACTTGGGAGCGCACAGCTCAGGGGCAGAGACAGGTTCAGTCAGTGGCACCACGTGCTTCCCCAAGCAGAGCCACGAGCAGTAGCACCCAAGCATCGCCAGGGGTGGCCCCAAACCAAAAACTAAGAATTAATAATACAATTAAGTGTCCAACTCGGTATTGGAATATTCACAGAGTGTTGGATCCATCGCTGTAATATGTAATCCCGGAATATTTTCACCACTTCTGAAAGGAAACTAGACCTATTCACAGTCATTCTTCACTCTTGCCCGTTCTTTGGCCACACTACTCTCTGCCTACCGTCTCTAGAGTGACCTATTCTGAGTATTTCACAGGAACAAAGTCATAAAGTTGGGGTGTCTCCCGTGTGATGGCATCACTCAGCCAAGTTCTCACGATGCATCCATGTTCGGGCCGGAGAAGTAACACAGTGGGTGGGGAGTCTGCCTCTCACGCAGCCAGCCCGAGTTCCACCCCTGCACCCAGGCCCCTCAGCACAGACCCCTGGGTGCACATCCTGGAGTAAGCCCTGAGCACCAAAACAACAAACAACTAATGACAATTAAGATTGACCCATGTTTTAAACAGGCATTAATATTTAAATAATTTTCATTGCAAACTAGCCCTCCACCATGTATCTTATTTATAGATTTATCAGTTTGTGCATCAAAAATACACAAAGATTAGTTACAGTCATTCCACATTCTTGGCAACATTTTCCTTCTAATTTCTTCATTCTATCCATCCTGATTAATATGAAGTGATATAGCTCATGTGACTTTATTTGTATTTTCCTAATGAACACCTTCGCGTGTCATTACTGATCATTTGTATATTGTCTTCAGAGAAGTTCCCATATAAAATTTTTTTCCGTATAGATTTCTCTTTTTTTAGTTTAAATTTATTCATGTATATATTTTTATGGAGTTCATGATTTATTGCATTCAGTGTTCCAACACCAGTTCCACCACCATTGCAGCAACATTTCCAGGTTTCCCAACCACCTCTCAAGCCTGCCCCTGTAGCAGGCCCTGAACCTGTATAGATTTAGATTTCTATGTTTTTGGTGTTTTTTTTTTTTTTTGGCTTTTTGGGTCACACCCAGCAATGCTCAGAGGTTACTCTTGGCTCATGCACTCAGGAATTACTCCTGGCGGTGCTCAGGGGTCCATATGGGATGTTGGGAATCGAACCTGGGTCGGCCACGTGCAAGGCAAATGCCTTACCTGCTGTACTATTGCTCCAGGCCCCTAGATTTCTGTATTTTTATCTTTAATTTCTTTTTGTTTGTTTTGTTTTTTGTTTTTTGGGTCACACCCAGAGATGCACAGGGGTTACTTCTGGCTTTGCATCCAGGAATTACCCCTGGCGGTGCTCAGGGGACCATATGGGATGCTGGGAATTGAACCCAGGTTGGCCACGTGCAAGGCAAATGCTCTACCCGCTGTGCTATTGCTCCAGCTCATCTTTAATTTCTTTCAGTGATGATTTGTAGCTTCATACCTAACTGTAGATATATACCTTTTTTTTTTTCTTTTTGGGTCACACCCAGCGATGCTCAGGGGTTACTCCTGGCTTTGCACTCAGGAATTACTCCTGGCGGTGCTTGGGGGACCATATGGGATGCCGGGGATCAAACCCGGGTTGGCCGCGTGCAAGGCAAACGCCCTACCCGCTGTGCTATCGCTCCGGCCCCTACCTATTTTTAAAAGTATGTATTCTTGAGTCTTCCTTTTGGTACTATTTTAAATTATTCTCTTAATTTCTTATTATTGGGGCGATGGCAATAATTTGGGCCATTCTAGGTGCTCAGGGGCTACTCCCAGCTTCATGCTCAGAGGCAGTACCCCAGTAATACTTAGGGGTTTATGTAGTGCTTGGGACCAAACCCAGGCCTCCTACATGCACTCCGTCCTGAGCTATTGCCTCAGACCTTCATTTCATTTCTTTCGTTGTTTATTGTTCATTGCTAGTATGTGCAAGTAGTTGTGTATTTATCCTGTACCCTGTAACCTTGCCAATCTCATTTAACACGTAATCTTTTTATATACAATTATTAGGGTATTTTATATATAGGTTGTATAATCTGCAAATAGCTTTTGTACTTTCCAATTTGGATACCGTTGTTTCTTTGTTTTAAGCCAGTTTGTCCTGGCTAGGCCTTTCTGTTTGGTATTAATTAGAAGCAGCCAGAGTACACGTCCTTGTCTTGTTTGGAGCTCTAGGAAAATCTTGAGTCTTTTACCTTAAATGTGATGCTAGCTGTAAGTTTTTGGTGGATGTTCTTTATCAAGTTAAGGAAGCTGGGGCTGGAGCGATAGCACAGCGGGTAGGGCGTTTGCCTTTCTTGCAGCCAACCCGGGTTCGATTCCAGCATCCCATATGGTCCCCCAAGCACTGCCAGGAGTAATTCCTGAGTGCAGAGCTAGGAGTAACTCCTGTGCAACGCTGTGTGTGACCCAAAAAGCAAAAAACAAAAATAACAAGTTAAAGATGCCTTTGTTTCTTCCTACTTTGTTTAGTGTTTTTATTATTAAATTGTGTTGGTTTTAGTCAAATGCGTTGTTTTATGTGCTTCTGAGATTTTAATGCAGTGTTTGCCCATATTTGTGTATGAGTTTGTTTTTTGTGTATTGGATTAACTTTATGTTCTGGAATAAATTCTACTTGGTCAAGTTGTGTAATTTTTTTTAGATATTAGAATTGTTCTGGAAATATTTTATTAACTTTTTAAAATATATTCATAAGTGGTACTGATCTGTAATTTTGATTTGTGAAGACCGATATTAATTCTGATTTAACTGTTCGATATGGGACGAGGGAAATAGCTCAGAGGGCTGGAACATCATGCATTACGCATGGGAGACCTGGGTTTGAGCCCCGTCATATTATGGTCCCCCTGAGCACTGTCCCAAAATAAATGAATAAATGAATAGTTAGTCCATTTCAGTAATGAAGTCACCTGACCCTGGCCTCTTTATTATGTAATTTTTAAAAGATTTAAAAGATTCAATATCTTTGCTTGTTTGGTGGGGTTATTCTTGGGGGGGGGGGATTGGGCCACCCCTGGCAGTGCTCAGGGGCTGTTTCTGGTGCTGTGCTCAGGAGTAACCCCCAGCAGGACTCGGGGAGCCGTGGGTTGTGCCTGGCATTTGAACCCCTGCACTAGCCATCCCACCCTCAATATCTTTACTTGTTAGAAATTTATTTATATTTTCTACTTCTTCTGAGTCCGTTCATGTAGTTTGCATCTTTTTAATAAATTGTGTATTTCATCTGCGTTCTCTACTATTTTACTATGTAGTTGCCCATCATTCTCTTAAAATCATTTCTGTTTCTGTAAGGTCAGTAGCAATGTCCTCTCTTCATTCCCAGTTTCAGTAACTTGAGTCTTTTCTCTTTTTCGGTTGATCGGTTTTGCTAAATGTTGTCGGTGTTGTGGATCTCTTCCGAGAACCAGCTGGGTTTTATTCATTTTACCAATGATGATTTTCATTCGTTAATTTACTTGTGTTCTCACCTTTATTATTCCTCACTCCTGGAGCTTTCCACTAGTGTGTACATTTTATTGGTTGTCCTTCGGGAAGCTGACAATGTTATTGTGTGGTAGAGCTCGGAGAGACATAAATCACTACTTCCTGAACTAATGAGTATGTATCAGTAGCTTTAGTCTAATTTGGTAGTGTTGGGGTTTCTCATTTCTAAAAGCCTCCAGGTTATCCCGAGTTAAGGTTCTAGGACAACACCCAGAGCAGCAAGGATACGGTGTCAGAGTCATTCGTGGCATTTCTAAACCATGTTCTCTGATACTAATGTACCCCTCCTTTGAGAATAAGTGGTAAAGGAAGTCTTTACTGTTGATAGGAGAGAATATGGTTTCCATCAGATAAAAATGTTACTCAGCAAGTTCCACCCATCAATTTGCTGATGAGAAGAAATTTGAGGCCCAAAGTGGTTAGATTCTTGCCAAGAGTCATATAATAAGTCACTTAGCTTATTATATGTTTACTGTCAAACAAATTAAAAGTAGTGGATGGATACAATCTTCCTGGTACTAAGGCTTAGTTTTAGGAAAATATATATTTGATTGTTCAATGAAGATAAATGCATCGTTACATTTTTGTGACTCTACACAGGTTGTATCCTAGAGAAAAATGTTATTTAAGTAACATCCCTCTTTATAATTCTTGAATAGACTATGTATATGATGGTATTATAAAATTAGATGTGAGGGCCAGTGAGCTGGCACAGGAGGTCGCCTGTGTGCAGTCTAGGTCAACTAGGTTTGACCAACGCTAGTTCAATCTCCAATAGCACTTGCAGTCCCCTGGGCACACCATGTGTGGCCCCAAAACTGAATAAATTAATTAGTTAACTAAAATTTTAAAATGAAAATGGATATATATAGAGTGAGACCATCAAAGGTTCTTTTTTTCTTTTTCTTTTGGGGTCACACCCGGTTATGCATAGGGATTAACTCCTGGCTCTGCACTCAGGAATTACTCCTGGTGGTGCTCGGAGGACCATATGGGATGTTGGGAATTGAACCTGGTCAGCTGCGTGCAAGGTGAAACGCCCTACCCACTGTGCTATCGCTCCAGCCTCCCCATCAAAGGTTCTTAAGATTCAACTGATTGTTTTTAGTACACGAAGATTGAGTAAAAGTTCTCTTGTATAAGTGTCATATGATTAGTTGAATCGTGTTTTATTACAAGATTTTTAGATCTTTCAGTAATTTCACTATCAAGGACAACTTCTTAATGACTAAATTTATACTCTAAGAGTAATTATAACAAATGTTTGAAATAAGTTTCTTAAAGAATTTTAAGTTTTTAGTTAGTCTGAACACACACAGTAAGTTTTTCAATATATTTGTCATTTTTTTATTTTTAATTCTGTTAGTGTACCTAAGTATGACTGGAAAAGTTTCTGTATGGAAACTTATTTCTCATTTAATTTTTCAAATAACCAGAAAATTCTCAGAAGTAGGTACTATAAACTATAAACTATTCCAAAATTACCTGGAACTGGGCATAATGCAACAAACTTAATATTAGCATGATGTTAAATAGACTTTATTTTTCCCTCAGTTATGCCTAGGCATTTCAGGATATTGCCGTATGAGCATTAGACATTGCACCATCCAAAGTTAAAATGGGGTCTTGGTCAGATGACGGTTTGCAGAAGAGTGGGACTTGCTGTCACTCGCAGCTTCGTGACTGCATTCACTTTGGCCTTTACTAGCTGTGCGAACCACATAGCTCTGCAACGCTCATTTGTCCTCATCGGAAAATTAGCATTTTGAAGTGAGACAAATGAAGTTCCAGAAGCTCTTGAAAGAACTGATTGAAAACCCAGTTACAGTTAATACAGTTTATTGTTCTTTATCCTCCGCTGCTCATGATTTCTTTAGTCCTTTGGGTTTGGTTGTTTGTTTTGTTTTGTTTTTTGTTTTTTTGCTTTTTGGGTCACACCCGGCAATGCACTGGTCACTCCTGGCTCTGCACTCAGGAACCACTCCTGGTGGTGCTCAGGAGACCATATGGGATGCTGAGAATCGAACCCAGGTCGGCCGCGTGCAAGGCAAACTCCCTACCCACTGTGCTATAGCTCCAGCCCCTAGTCCTGCATAGTCTTTGTGAGCGATTGACACTGTCATCCTTCTCATCACAAAACAAGACATGTGGGAGTTCATGAGGCTGACACCCAAGGGCCGTAGATACAAGGGCCAGGGCGACTGCCCCATAGTTGGAAGACTGCTTCATGAGCAGAGGGGAGAAGGCAGACGGAATAGAGAAGGGATCATTGAGAAAATGATGGCTGGAGGAATCAGTTGGGATGGGAGATGCATGCCGAAAGTAGATAATGGACCAAACATGATGACCTCTCAGTGTCTGTGTTGCAAGCTATAATGCCCAAAAGTAGAGCGAGAGTATGGGGAATATTGTCTGCCTTAGAGCAGGGGGAGGGTGGGAAAGGGGGGGTCTACCCGGGATATTGGCGGTGGGGAATGTGCACTGGTGGAGGGATGGGTGTTTGATCATTGTGAGATTGTAACTCAAACACGAAAGCTTGTAACTATCTTATGGTGATTCAATAAAATTTTAAAAATTAAAAATAAAAAGACATGTGGGAGTCACTTTCCATGCTGTCTTTTCCATATTATGCCCAGGTGGTCAAGTCTGTGGTCCCAACGCTCTGCCCAGAGCACCCTCAGTGCCCAGCGCACCCACTGCTGGCGTCTGGCCCTTATTCTTTCTCCAGGTGTAGAAGGACATCTGTCCCTCTCCTCAGCTTTGGGCTCGGGCCCCATTCCTGTCTGTCCTACTCAAGGCTGCTAACATAACTTCCCCTCAAATTCAAATCCGTGACATTAGACCTTACTTTAAAATAATAACTTTCAAGAAAAATCCATGCTCCTTTATTTTTTTTTCCCTGAGGGCTGGGCCACACCAGTGGTGCTCAGGACTCCTCAGGGGACTATATGTGATGCCGGGGATTGAACCTGGGTCATCGGTGTGCAAGGCGAAGACCTTTCCCCTTCACTCTCGCCAGCCCCAAGGAAGTCGTTTAACTTTTTATAGTTAGTTAAGTATAGAACAGTACCTAGAGGATCATATTCTGCTCAGTGCATGTTTCATGGGCCTGCGGCTCACATAACTGAAACCATTGTGTTTGAGGGGAAAGAAAACTCCAGCTTTACCTGCTGGTGAACTTCTTCAGGGCCTGTGTCATTATTGCGTCCCCTCCCCACTTCATTTTGACTGAGGAGCCGTACCTGGCTGTGCGCAGGGCTTCCTCCTGCTTCTGTCCTCTGGGATCACGTGTGGTAGACCGTCCCCCGTGCTACGGATCAAGCCTGTGTTGGTTACGTGCAATGCCAATGCCTTAACCATGTACCATCTCTCGGTTCCCTGCACCCCATTTTTAATATCAGGTTAGTTCTAAATATCACGTTCAAATAGAATAGAGTGGTGGAAGCGCATCATTGACAGCCACCCTGCTTGCCCAGTGATCTGCTGCCCGATTCTCACTTTGTTGCTGGGGAAAAACAAAAGGCAAAGCACAGAAAGGCCAGGCATGTAGTTCAGCGGTGGAATATAGTGATTTGTGTATAGATGGCCCTTGGTGTGATCCCCAGCACCACCAGCAGCAATAAAACGAAACGAGGAAATACAGTAACTGCTTCTATAAAACGAAACGAGGAAATACGTAACTGATTCTAGAGAAACACCTCCAGGTTAGATGTTGGTGCATACTCCAACTCCAGTGCTTCTGTGACTACTCTTCGCCAGGGGGAAATCAGGTTGTAAACTGACGTGCTGGATATTGTTAGCTCCCTGAAATTAGTGGTCAGCGGTTGACACAGGTATCTTACGGGCTGCTAGTTATTGAATTCCACATTTTCTTGCCACTTGTTGGAAAGTACAGTGGCTCTCTGCAAACATTGTTGGGTGCTGTCATATCGCCCTAACTTCTTTCTACCGGTGACTATGCAAGGCAGGTGTACTAAAGTAACAAATGCTGGTGATGCTCATAATTGCTGTCTGAATGATTTGTTCTTTGCGGCTGATTTTTAGGGGTTATGTGTGTGAGACACGTGTGCACACATAGATGCGTGTGTGTTATGTATTTCAGTGATCCTTTGTGAATTTATTCTAGTGTCGGTTATTGATATATCTGCTTTTGAGACACAATCCCAAAGCATTCCTTGGTTTCCGAGGAATTCCGAGGAATTAAAGTCAAGACTTTAATTCTTTTAATTTTGAATTTTATAATAAAATATTTCTCTAAAATTATTGCTATAGTAAATATATAGCTGGAACTGTAAATTTAATAGAGAAGATTGATGAGCTTAGAATCAAACCATTTTATTTTGCTCATTTAATTGAAAACAAAGTGTAAATGAAAGCAGTACAAAGAAAACAGTTTGGTAAAGTGTGATTAAAATCATGTTTTGGGGGGCTCACACAATAGTACAGCAGGTATGGCATTCGCCTTGCACACAACCAACAGGGTTCAGTCCCTGGTATCCCAAATGGTCCCCTTAGCCCCACCAGGAGTGATTCCTAAGAGCAAAGCTAGGAATAAGCACTGAGTACTGCTGGGTGTGGCTCAAAAATCATATTTTATGTTATTACTCATAATGCAGGCATGAGTATGTATTATCATATTTAGCATATACTTCTAGTTCACCTAAGGAAAATTAAAATGTAGATCCTCTAGCCCTTTTTTCAGTATTTATAAAATTTCATGTATTGATGCCTTGGAGGATGCATGTGTCTAAGCGGAAAGAACATTTGTTTTCTTGCTAGATCCAAATGCAGAGTCTGCCTTGCGTGAACTGTTTGGTCTTGAAGCAGTTGTCTTGGACCTGTGTACAAGTAGTGGAACAGAATCTCTAAGTACTTTGTCCTCTTATTTTTACACTAGCTCCCTTTTCATAGCATTTTACTTGAGTAGCGGAGGAGGGGAGGTGTGGGAATGTGTGGGAGCGGGGAGAATAGTGTGCAGACTGTGCCAGGGAATGACAGTGGGCAGCCAAGTTAGGGTGGTGGAGGTACTGCAAGACTATTTCAGGCACACAGTTTGATTTTTCTTTTTTTAAGTAAGTTTTGCCCTTTCTTGTCAGGAATATTTTTAAGGGGAACTGACTTAAAAAAAAAAAAAAAGTAGCAACGCTAACAACTAGCGTTATTTGGTGATGCTGCTCTGATTCTTGCCAAGACGCCACCATCACCGGTGCTTTTGTACCATGAGTGTGACTGCCAGCACAGTGAAGTTATACTGGATCTAAAATGCAGTTTCCAGTAACCAGGCTTTATCCTCTCCTCTCTGGCTGCAGATCCCAATTATCTCATGGCTAACGAACGGATGAACCTGATGAACATGGCCAAGCTGAGTATCAAGGGCTTGATTGAGTCAGCTCTGAACCTGGGGAGGACTCTGGACTCTGACTACGCGCCTCTTCAGCAGTTCTTTGTGGTGATGGAGCATTGCCTGAAACATGGCTTGAAGGGTAGGCCACCACCTCCAAATGCAAGTGTGCATGCTGCGACCTCCCAGTAACCCGTCCTGGTGGCAAAGAGCACTCCTGTGAAGCCAGTGAATGTGAGACTTCAGTTAGAGATAGTGAACCAGGAAGAATGCAGGCTACAGATGGGCAGAGAAATATGGCTGTCTTTTTGCACTTAAAGAGAGCTTGAAAAACTCACGAAAAGCTCTAGCTGAAAGAACAAGTAACTAGTCCAGTGCTGCAGTTCTGTTTGACAGCTAGAAACGAGAGGTACTTTGCCCAAGTTCACACAGTGAATGGGGCCAGAGCAAATGCTAGAACTCACATCTGATCTGATGACCCATAAAACGAAGGGACAGGTCTTCTTCATCTGCTCTTCCTTTCCTCCCTCATATCCCAGTCTTTGGTAGCCTGTTTCTGGAATGCATAGTTATTTGGGATTTTTTTTTTTCCCCTCCAGAACTGGTTTATTTACTGATACCACACAGCTACTTTTGTACTGCAGTAACAAACTGTAGGCATGGTCCTTAAATTCTTACTGAAAGGGAATGAATTTAATCTTGGAAGAAGAGGTTTTTGTTTAGTTCTCACAGAATGTTCATTTTTGAAAGTATGAGTAATGTTAGAACTTTCTGCTAATCTAATACCAGTTACCTGGATGTGCATTGATTAAATTAGAGTGTGTGGGGGTGATGTACATGTATGCATATGTGTTGAGGGTGTGTTTAAATTGTAAATTGTATTAAAATGTTGCTTTGTTTTTATTGCCTTAGCTAAGAAAACTTTCCTTGGACAAAACAAATCTTTTTGGGGGCCTCTAGAACTGGTAGAAAAGCTTGTTCCAGAAGCTGCAGAGATAACAGCAAGTGTCAAAGATCTTCCAGGACTTAAGTAAGTTTAAGGTTGAATTCTGTTTGTCAGGAAAAACATTCTTATTATCTATATCCTTGAAGAGAGAGACTAAAAGTTATAATGAATATAATAATTTATTTCTTAACAATCAATATGTTAAGATATTGCAGTACAATAATCAATATGTATGTTTTTTCGATTGGGCACTGTTATAAGATAACAGGTAATATAAACTACTGAGAAGTATGACCATCAGGGAGAAGCATTTCTTTTTTAAGATTCTAGTTAGATCAGTGAATCTCATGAAATTAGATATGGGAGGGAAGAACTGGACTTAAGAAAAAGTAGTGTTTGGAGTTTGGGATTCAAGATTTAAGTACTTGTCAAGTGAACCTAATAATGTCCTTGCCTGAGCACCTGAAAATAAGTAATAATTCCCCTTCCCAATTATACTGGCTAAATTTAATCAGATGGAGATCTCATTGACCTGTGCCTGCATTATTACTTGGGTGCATGTATGATTCACATCAGATGTTTGAGGATTACGCATAAATCCTCATAATTATGAGGGTTACTAATCAAATGTACTGTTAATCAAATTTATGTGGTATACAAATTTGAGATCCCTGAAATCTTGACTTTCAGTTGTGTAGTCACTGAGTAATTTAATTCTTCCCAAAAGCATTTGTCTGAAGTGTTCACAGATCGCCTTCTGTTGGAACTCTTAGCAAGATTGAGAGAATTTGCACCTCTGTGATCCCTTTCTCTGCTACTCTTAGATGTCTTAGTATTTGTGTTTTTGTAGGACACCAATAGGCAGAGGAAGAGCATGGCTTCGTTTGGCATTAATGCAAAAGAAACTTTCAGAATACATGAAAGCTTTGATCAATAAAAAGGAACTTCTCAGGTATGAACATCTAATTCAGCTTTGTCTCTTTCTTTGTTCTACCCATATTCTGTTAAATCACGTACATTTTACCATGGTTTACTGTAAATGAAACCATTGATACAACACATCCTTCAACTAAAATGATATCTTCTCCCACATACCTCCCACACACATATCAAGGGATATTTTTACATTACGTGTGTTTAGTTTGTTTAGTCTGCAATATGCAAGAGATTCTTCTAGGGTATCATCTCTAGAAAAGAGGCTTTTGACATCTTAGCATGTACCCATAAGACAGGAAACTGACCTTAAAGTTCAAAACACAGGAACTTCCAGGTGGATCTCAGATAAAAATGGTAGAAAAAAAAATAAAATTTTCAGAGAAAATCATAAGGTAATCATAACCTTCTTAGACATGGGTGGAGCAATAGCACAGCGGTAGGGCGTCCACCTTTCACGTGGCCAATCCATGTTCGATTCTTCCACCCCTCTTGGAGAGCCCGGCAAGCTACCGAGAGTATCGCGCCAGCACGGCAGAGCCTGGCAAGCTACCCATGGCGTATTCAATATGCCAAAAACAGTAACAACAAGTCTCACAATGAGAGACGTTACTGGTGCCCGCTCGAACTTTCTTAGACATAAAAAAAATACCATGTCGGAGAAGATGAATAAATTGATCTACATTTAGATGGACAGTTTCTCTTCTTCAAGAGACATTTATGCCCCCACCCCACCCTCAAGCCCTAGCACCACCAGTTTTTACTCAAGAGCTCCCAAGTGTAGAGTTACTACACTTTCGCCACCACCGAAGTGCCCAGCACCCAACACCACTGTCCTTATGTCACCTCTCCCCCCATCCACAGCCCCCTACCACTGCTGGGTGATCTAGTTTTGTAATGCAGTGCCAGGGGTTTGTCAATGTCCAGTACTCTGCATCTTTGTTGTTTTTGTATCCTGCGAGAGTGACGCCATCTGGTATTTTCCCGTCTTCCTATGACTTATTTCACTTAACATGATGCTCTCCAGTTCCATCCAAGTTGCTGCAAACTGCAATATTCTTTTCTTATATCTAAGTAATATTTCTATACATACACACACACACACACACACACACACACGTGTGTGTGTGCGCGCACATGCCTTAGTTTCTGTATCTGTTCATCAGTTGTTGGGCTGTTTCCAAAACCTAGCTATTGTACTTAGTTCTCTGAATTGATGTGTTTGTTTTTTTTTTTTTTTGTATTTTTGGTGGTACAGTCCAAGAAGTAGACCCTGTGGGTCGTAGGCTTTGTTTATTTCTTTGTTTGTTTGTGGGCCACCCCGGTGGCTCAGGGGTGACTCCTGGCTACTGCACTCAGGAATTACTCCTGGCAGGCCTTGGGAGACCATCTGTTGTGCCAGTAGCAAACAACCTCGGTCAGCTTCTTGGAGCGGCTACCCACTGTGCTGTCGCTCTGGCCCCGTGGAGAAGACGGAAGCGCTGTTCTGAGTTCCCTGAGAAGTCTTTGGGCTGTGTCTCATAGGTTTGAAGTAGATGACATTTCCACTAATAGTGAAAGTGGCTTTTTATTTCACCACCTTCCTGCCAATACTGATTGTTCTAGTCTTTTTGATATATGCCATTCTGACTGCTGTGAGGAGATTTCTCATTGTTTTTGTTTTCATTTTTTTTCTTTGTTTCGCTTTTTGGGTCACACCCGGTGATGCACAGAGGTTACTCCTGGCTCATGCACTCAGGAATTACTCCCAAGTGCGCGGGGGACCATATGGGATGCCGGGAATCGAACCCAGGTCGGCTGCGTGCAAGGCAAATGCCCTACCCGCTGTGCTATCTCTCCAGCCCCAATTTCTCACTGTTTTGATTTGTATTTTCCTGATAACTTGCACTGAGCACTTTTTCATATAACTGCTGGCCAAAAATAGACCCTTTTTTTTTTGACAGAATGTCGTTTTATCTACTCTCACCATCTTTTTGTAGGACTTACTGGCTCATATTTACTTTTATTAATTGAGCTTTTTGAGTGCCTTATGTAAGTTTGATGTTATCCCCATATATGATATATATGTTATACAGATATTTTCCCCATTAAGTAGGGTGTCTTTTTATTTTAGTCTGCTCCTTTTTTCACGACTTTTTCTCTTTAATGTAGTTGCATTTGTTTTTTCTATTTTGTTATCTCTACCAACGAAGTAGAATCACTGAAGGGATATCTTTGAGAATTCTGCCCATGTTTTTCTCAATGTATTTTATAGATTTTAGCCTACTCTCAAGGTCTTTAATCCATTTTGAATTAACTTTTGTGGATGGTATGATATGCGTATGCAATTTTATTTTTGACCCTGTGGCTGTTGAGTTTTGCGACACTATTTGTGGGAGAGGCTTTCCTCCTCCACTTTAAGCCCAGGTCCTTTGTCATTGCCAACTGCCCGTAGCCCGAGGGCTTATCGCTAGGCTCTGAGACTTATCCCGCGGTCTGAGACTACCTTTTTGTTGTGTTGTTGTTCGTTTTGGGGCCACACCCAGCAGTGCTCAGGGCTTACTCCTCAGGGATCACTCCTGGTGATGTGTGGTTATAATTTTGATTAGTATTCAATTAAATATGTGCAGTGGTTTTGGCTAAGTGGGCATTTGGCCTATATTTCCCCCCCTCTGTGTACATGGAATATCTTTCCCTCTCCTATGTCTTATTTTGTCTTTTAATCATAAGTATCTCAGCTTTCTTATATAGGTCTTTCACCTTCTTTGTTAAAATTATTTCTGTGCATTTAAATTTTTTGCATGCAGTTACAAATGTAATTGTTTTCTTAATTTATTGTTATTTGCATATGAGAATTCACTGCTTATTCCTTATCGATGTTTGTAAGCTGCCACCTTGCTGAACTTACTGTGTGTAATAGCTTTGGCTTGTTTCGCTTTGTGGTCCACAGCCACAGTTCTCAGCGGCTGCTCTTAGCTCACTGTCCAGGGGACACTCCTAGTGGTGCCCAGGGGACGTGCAGGTCCAGGGCTTAACCCTGGACCTCCCACATGCAAAGCCACACTCGGACCATTGAGGACTCTCTCCACTCCCTCTAGTAGCTTCTTTTTTTTTGGGGGGGTAGGGGGGTCATACCCTGACCTGCTCAGGGGTTACTCCTGGCTCTGGACTCAGGAATGATTCCTGGCAGTGCTTGGGGGACCATATAGGATGCCAGGGATTGAACCTGGGTGGCCACGTGTGCAAGGCAAATGACCTACCCATGAAACTATTGCTCTGGCCCCTCTAGTAGCTTCTTAACGGAGTAGTATTTTATTTAAGTTTTCCATACTTACTGTGATGATTATCATCATCATCATTTAAAAAACTAAAAAAGAAAAGAAAAAATTGGGGGCCGGAGTGTTAGTATATCAGGTAGGGTGTTTGCCGAGCACACAACGTAACCCATGTTCGGTCCCTGGCGTCCCCACCTCCCCACCCCGCCCCAAGCACTGCCAGGAGGAATTCCTGAATGCAGAGCCGGGAATAACCCCTGGGCATCGCTGGGTAAAACCCAAAAATAAATGAACTAGTACAATAATAAAATGAAAGGCTGGGTTTATAGTCTATGATCTTTGTTATGATGGGATATCTTCACTCTAGACCCATTCTGTTGAGACTAGACTTTTTATCATCAGTTGGTACTGGATCTTGTCAAATGCTTTCTCAGAATCTATTGGTGTGATCATGATTTTTGTCTTTTCTTTTTTCCATGCACTGTAGTATACTGATTGATTTGTACATGAACCATTCTTATATCTATGGAATAAACACCATTTGGTCATTTACATCATTGGATTGTTGAGATCATTATCGGAGTAGACTAGTGTATGGATTTCTCTTACAGTGAATTCTATGAACCCAATGCACTCATGATGGAAGAAGAAGGAGCCATAATTGCTGGTCTGTTGGTGGGTCTGAATGTCATTGATGCCAATTTCTGTATGAAAGGAGAAGATTTGGACTCTCAGGTATGGGAAAGATTCTTGGCTACTGTGATTTGTTATCTCAGAATCATTTAAGTTAGTTTGCATTAGATTCTACCAGACAATTCAGAGGAAGCTCTGTGAGTCATAAATAGGACATTTTTCTTTTTAATTTTTAATTTTATTATTATTATTTTTTTAATTGAATCACGGTAAGATACTGTTATAGGTTTTCATGTTTGAGTTTCAGGTATACAGTGATCAGACACCCATCTCTCCACCAGTGCACATTCTGTACCACCAGTGTCCCCAGTATACCCCAAATTTCCAACCCTCCCCCTGCCTCCCTGGCAGACAATTTCCCCCATACACTCTCTCTACTTTTGGGCATTATGGTCTGCAATACAGATACTGAGAGGTTATCATAGTTGGTTCTTTATCTA
Source organism: Sorex araneus (assembly GCF_027595985.1). Taxonomy (NCBI): domain Eukaryota; kingdom Metazoa; phylum Chordata; class Mammalia; order Eulipotyphla; family Soricidae; genus Sorex; species Sorex araneus. The sequence continues at coordinate 195,120,130 of NC_073306.1, forward strand.
CTTTGGCACACATCTCCCATCCCGACTGATTCGAGCAACCGTCATTGTCCTAGTGATCCCTTCTCTATTCCAGCTGCCTTCTTCCCCAGCTCATGAGACAGGCTTCCAACTATGGGGCAGTATTCCTGGCCCTTGTGTCTACTGTCCTTGGGTGTCCATCTCATATTGTGTTATTTCATATTCCACATATGAGTGCAGTCCTTTTATGTCTGTCCCTCTCTTTCTGACTCATTTCACTTAGCATGATACCCTCCATGTCCATCTACTTATAAGCAAATTTCATGACTTCATCTCTAATGGGCTGGAGCGATAGCACAGCGGGTAGGGCGCTTACCTTGCACGCAGCCGACCCAGGTTTGATTCCTCTGCCCCTGTAGGAGAACCTGGCAAGCTACCAAGAGTATCTCGCCTGCATGGCAGAGCCTGGCAAGCTCCCTGTGGCGTATTCGATATACCAAAAACAGTAACAAGTCTCACGATGGAGACGTTACTGATGCCTGCTCGAGCAAATCGATGAGCAACGGGATGACAGTGACAGTGATCTCCAATAGGACATTCTTTAATTTTGATGTGAATTAACACACACAGATTTTCCCTTGCAACTTGGCAAGTGATGTTTTATATGTTCATGCCTACATACAACTCATACAAATCTCCCTTTGTGCACATAAATAAGCTCTCAAGAGTAGTTCCCCTTTTTTTTCCCTGGCTTAATTTTCACTGATAAGTGGGCCTGGAGAGGTGGGGCGGGCTGAGCACTTGCTGCGTGTGCAAATAACCCGGTTTGAATCCCTGCTGTCCTCTGCACTACATCCTACAACAAATTTCTCAAGCTTTTTTTTCCCCTTGCCCCACTCTATCATGGGATTTTGTTTTTTGGTTTTTGTTGTTATTGTTGTTGTTGTTGTTGTTGTTTGCTTGTTGGGACACCCAGCAATGCACAGGGGTTGCTCCTGGCTTTGCATTCAGGAATTACTCCTGGCAGTGCTCGGGGTGTTATATAGGATGCTGAGAGTCGAACCCAGGTCAACCATGTGCAAGGCAAACGCCCTACCCACTGTGCTATCGCTCCAGCCCCTATCATGTTTTATTCTGACAATGTAAGTGGATTAGATTATTTTTAATCTGAAATTTTAAAAATATTAGAGCTGGAGAGACAGTACCATAGGTAGGTGCTTGTCTTGCACTCGGCTTACCCGGGTTCCATCTCCAGCACCCCAGATGATCCCTCAGACGCCTGCCAGGAGTAACACTTGAGCATCACCAGGTGTGGCCCCAAAACCTGAAAAATAAAAAGTCAAGTAATCAAGTTGCAACCTTGAAAAATTTAAACATTAGCACTAGTGAGAGTTTGGAAAGGCCAGACTGCTAAATGGTCATCTTTGGGTGATTGGGATTACAGCGCTGTTTATCTCTACTTTCTGAAACATCTATAAGGAATATATATATATATTACTTTTGTAACTATAAGTTTTAGAAGATTATTTCCAAAATATAATAAGCAAGAGAGAAGGAAACTTCAAACCTCAAAATGTGGAAATGTGGTATATTTTATTGACCTTCCTCTTTTCTTTCCTTTTCCTTTTTATTTATGTGTGTGTGTGTGTGTGTTTGTACACCTGGGTCTGCTGGGGTCTCACTCCTGGCTCTGCACTCAGGAATCAGTCCTTGTGGGCTTGGCAGACCATCTAGGGTGTCTGGAATCAAACTTGGGTCTGCCCTGTGCAAGGCAAGTGCCCTATTCGCTGTCTTATAGCTCTGGCCCCCAGTTGACTTTCCCTAATCATCCAGCACTAGTGACTTAATCTTGGTTCTTTTAATCTTGGGGCCAGAGTGATGGTGCAGTGGGCACTTGCCTTGCATGCATTCTATCTAGGTTGTATCCCGGACACCACCTAAGTTCCCCGGGATGCAAAGCTAGAAAGTAAGTTCTGAGCACAGCTGGGATGCACAAAGACAAAACAAAAATAAGACGCAAACAAAAAAATCTTGGTTCTATATTTCTTCCAACCCTTTATATGTCTTGATTATAATAAAAGTGTAAAATGTTACATTGTAGTCAAAATTTTTCATAATTGTCACAACCATATTGCTATTTTGCCTTTAAAAGTGACTTATGTCATATGGGAAATATCACTGTCACTGTATCACTGTCATCCCATTGCTCATTGATTTGCGGGCACCAGTAACATCTCCATTGTGAGACTTGTTGTTACTGTTTTTGGCATATCCAATACACCACAGGTAGCTTGCTAGGCTCTGCCATGCGGGCGAGATACTCTCTGTAACTTGCCAGGCTCTCTGAGAGGGGAGGAGGAATTGAACCTGGGTCGGCCGCATGCAAGGCAAACACCCTACCCACTGGGCTATATCTCTAGCCCATGGGAAATATATCTAATTTTATATTCTGTAAATTCTCTCTGTAGGTTGGAGTCATAGATTTTTCAATGTATCTCAAGGATGGGAACAGCAGTAAAGGTAGTGAAGGGTACGTACAATAAAATTTGAATTATTTTTTTTCTTTGGTGGCAATTAAGGTTTACAGTAGGGTTTTAATAGACAAGCTGGAAGCTGGAAGAACTTCTGATAACACAGCTTCAGTTTAGACATGGGGCCTAACACTCAACAGTCAGATTGCTTTGGCTAAAAGAATTTTAAAGCAGGGATTTTTCTGTCACCTGCTTCAGGGATGAACAGAACAAAAATTATTGGGAAAGGAACATGATGGTTAATCTCTTAAATATTTGAAAATGGGATGTTTGTGAACAAAGAATTAAGTTTTCGGTTTGCTTCCGGTGTGCTCTATTGGTTATGCATCATGAGTTTGTGTAAAATGTTAACATTAGGAAGAGCTGAGTTTAGACTCTCGGACCTCTGCTCGACTTCCATGGTTCTTGTAACTCTATTTTTAGTTTCCAAAATTAAGAGTTTTAAAAATACTCACGTGGTACTTAGAAGCACAGATTATTTCAGAAACACGGAAAGTCTTACCTTTTTCATTGCAGAGGAAAAGTTTTTTATTCTTGACGTATCTCTGATAAATGCCAGACTGTCATGACACAGGTTCCTAACTGTGGAATAAAAATAAAAAGACGCGGGTAGAGGGGATCTTTGAGTTGTTTGTGTTATTGTCTTAACTTGAGCTTTCTCCTCCCCCTAGAGACGGCCAGATCACTGCAATCCTGGACCAGAAGAACTATGTGGAGGAACTCAACAGACATCTGAAGTAAAGAACGGATACATGTGGGGGGTTGAGTTGTTGTTGTTGTTGTTGTTGTTGTTGTTGTTGTTCTAAGTTTCACCTTTGATCTTTAAACTTTTTTCCTTTTAGGGAAGTTACTGTGTGTACCTTTCCCATAGTAAACAGACACATGTACTCGTGTGCCTGAAAAAAAAAATCCCCAAACTTGCTTTTCTTTCTTTTCTCTCTTTTGGTTTTGGGACCCCCTCTTGCCCCCTCCCGGCGATTCCCAGGGTTTACTCCTGGTTCTGCCCTCAGGAATTACTCCTGGTGGTGCTCGGGGGACATTATGGGATTCCGGGGGTCAAATTCAGGTGGGCCGTGTGTGAGTCGAGCACCTTACCCGCTGTACTATCTCTCCACGCCCCCAGACCTTTTTCTGGGGAATCATTGCTGTTAGATCTTTAAACTGGAGACTTTCACTCTGCATGGTGCCCGGCAGGTCCTACAGGTTGGTTCCCGTGTGTCAAGAGTGAAATGTGTGAGGTGCCTTCAGGTCTCTCCTGTCTCCGTACTAGAGTTCTAGTGAAAGGGAAAGGGAAAGGGAAGCTAGTGGACAGTGAGGATAAATTCAGATAATATGCAACAATCTACAAAGAATGAGATCTGTCGTTACTAAACGATGGAGAGGCTGTTAAAATCTCAGGGCTGAGTGTAATAGAGACGTTACTGGTGCCCACTCGAGTAAATTGACTAACTACGGGATGACAGTAATACAGTGAAACAGAGAATACCTGTGTGCCAACCACCATCTAAGGACTATATAATTTTTTTTTTCTTTTTGGGTCACACCTGGCAATGTACAGGGTACCTCCTGTCTCTGCACTCAGGGATTACCCCTGGTGGTGCTCAGGGGACCATATGGGATGCTGGGAATCGAACCCGGGTCGGCCGCTTGCAAGGCAAACATTCTACCCTCTGTGCTATTGCTCCAGCCCAGGACTATATAAATTTAATATTTTTTTGCCTTAATGAAAAGCTGCATATGACTGATGTGATAACTCTAGTGATAAGATAGACATACTCAGTAAAAATTTAATATGTGACATTGACATTTGTGACCCTCTTGATTTAGTAGATCCAAGCACCTAATTTTAGAGTAATCTTAGAGGGGCTGCACATGCCTTAGCACCCTTAGGTTAATTATATCCTTTGAGTTCCATACATTTCTCTTTTATTCATAGAATTAGCAATATTAATTCATTCTTCATAACATTACCGTCAACTTACTAAGAAGTCAGTATGTATTTTTTGAAATTTTCCAAATCTGGAACACTATTTTGAAAAAAGCTCTTCTTTCTCCTGAAGAGAGCTAGCTGAACTATTGGTAGTCTCAAGCATGTTGATGTTCTTATCTAATTTGACTTTTGAATAAGTCAGAAGAGTTAATTAATGTATCCATTCAGTATTACCTTGTTCATAGTTTTGTTACTAAAGAATTCGAATCCACTCCCCTGCAGATCAGATCTAGTAATGTCGTGCACTGGAGAGATGTGAGTCAAGAAAGATGTGGTTGTAGTTAACAACAACAAAAAAAACCATTATTTATCTTCTTTATGCCTCAGTTTCTTTATAATTATAATGCCTAATTCTTTATAATACCTAAGATGGAGGATTATTGCAAAGAGTGAAATGATGTAGTGATATAATTTAGGAGCATAATTAGTGTATGGGGCTGGAGCGATAGTGCAGCATAGGTAGGGCATTCGCCTTGCACACGGCCGACCCGGGTTCGATTCCTCCACCCCTCTTGGAGACCCGGCAAGCTACCAAGAGTATCTCGCCCACACGGCAGAGCCTGGCAAGCTCCCCGTGGCATATTTGATATGCCAAAAACAGTAACAAGTCTCACAATGGAGACGTTACTGGTGCCCAGTCGAGCAAATCGATGAGCAATGGGACGACAGTGATTAGTGTATGAGAAGTACTTAATTCATGCAGCCTGTATTATAGATAGTAAACCTTAAAGCTTATTTACCATGTAGTGTATTGTTTCACTTGACAAATGCTTAGTGAGTGCAAACTCAGTGTCAGTGTAGCAATTAAGACACATAGGACCCTGTTAGTTTCTTAGACCTCATAGATCTATGATGAGTTGTGGACATCAGACACTAGTTAGTAAACTTGATGTTTAATAGGTAGTTACTGTGGGGCTGGAGTGATACCACAGCGGGTAGGGCATTTGCCTTGCACGCAGCCAACCCGGGTTCCATTCCTAGCATCCCATATGATCCCCAGAGCACTGCCAGGAATAATTCTTGAGTGCAGAGCCAGGAGTAACCCCTGTGCATGGCCAGGTGTAACCCAAAAAGAAAAAAAAAAAAAGGAAGAAAAAGGAGTAACACCAAATTGGATGACATATAATGTAGAAGGCGACCAATCTCGATTAACAAAATATCAACATGGAAGACTTAACCTATAACACTATAACAACATCTTTGTAATCTCTTATACATGATGGCTGGCTCTGTGGTGAGATACAATCATCCTCATTAGCTTTCTTCTACAGAAACATTTTTTAACAAGCCATGCAAAATAAATTATTATGGGCCTATTATGGAGACAGGTTTAAGGGGTGGTTGGGAAAATTGGAAATAACGGTGGTGGGAAGGTGCAGTGGTGTTGGAATAGTGAGTATCTGTAACAAATCACCGTGACCAACTTTGTAAACCACAGTGTTTATATGAAGTATAAGGGGAAAATAAAATTTTAAAAAATAATAATAAAAGGAAGATACGGTGCTGGCGATGTGGCTCGACCGTATACAGTTCGTGCCTCACATGTTTGAGGCACAGGGCCCAACACTGCAAAAAATAAAATGACAAGGTACAGTGTTGTTTTCTAGAAGAGCTCATCATGTTTTTCTTTCCTGATAGTGCTACTGTAAACAACCTTCAAGCTAAAGTGGATGCACTGGAAAAATCCAACACTAAACTGACAGAGGAGGTAAGTGTTTTTAGAAAATCTGATTGCCCAAGATTTGAATAATGTACATTAGTGAAAGCAGTAGTTTCTCTGGGACCTTGGAAGTAAAAGACCTACTCTAGAACATTCATCATGGATACTCAACACTTTTTGAATCCTACTTACGTGCTCAAGCTAGACAAGACATATGCGTCACATTCGTGCCCGGCACTGGTTTCTGTGTGCCAGATTGGAGAGCTGTCCACACATGCGCCTTATTTTCTTCTTGGGGCAGTGGGGAACCTCAGGCACCCTAGTTAGAAGCCAGTAACCCCTGCTTGCGTGTCGCGTGCTCCTTTCCATGTGATCTCTTACTGGTTCCCTCGCTGGTAAACAGTGGTGATTATATTTCCCCTTTTAGTCTCACACTTGTACTCTGAAGATCAAATAAGTTGATATATGTGAAAACTCTTTGAAAAGTTCCTAAAATAGAAGTATTAAAATGACCTCATTTTATCTCCAAATAATAAGCATTTCCCCAACCCCCTCTACTTTCTTTGTTTCCTCCTGGTTTTTAGGACACACCCAGGCAGTGCTTAGGGGCTATTCCTGGTTTTGTGCTCAACACTGCCCCCTGCTGATACTTGCAGATAAGAGGATGCAGACAAGTGCCTTTTTTTAAATTTTTACATTGGACATTGTATATTTTATCAGTTTCTTACATCCACAGGTTTTCATTGCAATATTTTACTTATTAATGCTGATACTTAATCAGTAACTATATTATTTACTAATATAAAATCAATATCAAGTTTTTCTCCTTTAAATGTTCTTTTTTTTTAAATGTAGGAATGCTGCTATTAATTCAGCCATTGATTAAGCTGTTTGAATTGGGCATGAAATCCACATTACTTTTTTTTTCAATTGAATCACCGTGCGATACAGTTACAAAGCTTTCATGTTTGAGATTCAGCTGTACAATGATCGAACACCCATCCCTCCACCAGTGCACACTTCCCACCACCAGTGCCCCCAGAATATCCCCCTTCCCCATCTCAGTCTTCACCCTGCCTCCATGGCAAAGCAATTCCTCTTTGCTTTGGGGCATTATGTTTTGCTCAAATTTTCCCACCACCATTCAAGCCTGCCTGCCTGCCAGGGGCAGATGCTAGATCATTTATTGTTCATTGCTCATTTTGAATATCATGGGTGCCACAGACACGCGCTCCTGGAATCCTAGATTGTAAATGGTTGGGTTCCAGAGACATTTCTGTAGGGCACTAATCCATTTTGGGATTCAGTTGGGCGTCTCTGGACCAGGGCTGAAGGTGTGCTAAGATGTTGCCTGGAGGCACATTGTGGGTGTGACAGGCTGACAAGTGGCTGGGGAGCTGTGGAGGGACAGCCCAGCGGTTCTGCCGCCATGTGTCCGTGGAGATTTAATCCTGGAACCCGCATACCTGGGCCTTGCTTATGGAAGCTCTCGGTCACCAGGATTCCATCTGGAGTAGGCGGGGAGACTGCACCTGCCCCATTTGGGGTGTGCTGGTGAAATTGGCTCAGTATGGGGCCCAGAGAGATCTCCGGTTCTGTGATGTCTTCCGGGACTCGCTGCTGTGTCTCTGGCTTTTAACTTCTTTCGAGGTTTATTCATGGATCTCTGAAGCAAGGCCTGTAATAGAGTTTACAGGGTGGCTCTGGAGTTGGTTCATGGGGGTGACTGCCAGTGCTTCCATGTGTATTGGGAAGTGGGGGGAAGTAGCCCACCCCAACTCCATGAAAGCGTGGAGATTTCAGTCACAAAACCCGCATACCCAGATTTCCAGCAGATTGTATGTTGGTGAGGTCCGTCCTGAGACGGTGGAGTCAGGCCTGGGGTATGATGGTAATTTTGGATTGTGGAAGCAAGTGACTGCTGGGGGCTCTGCTTGGGCAGGCACAGGCCAACCTGCCCCCGTCCGATTTAACTCAGTCTGTTCAGCCATGCGCGGGTCCAAGATTAACTGTGGCTTTTGGTCTCTTTGGAGATTTATCTATAGGTCTCTGAAATAAGGCCAATAAATGAGTTTGTATAGCTGAGCCAGAGGTGGTTTATGGGTGTGGCTCCCATATACCTAACTTTGGGTATTTAATTTCTTGGTAAACTTGGTTCCAAGTTGTTGGGGTCCAGCCAAAGGCACAGCGGCAAATTTGGGGTGTCAGGAAGCCAGAAGGCACCATCAGGCTGTCGATACACTCACCCCGCAGGTATAGGTTGACCTGTTGGCGGCATTATACCCCCAGCGGACAAGTGTTTTAACCCCCAGACTATCTCTCTGGTCCCATTAATGGATTTCCCAAGGCTACTCTATGTTTTTTCTATAGCTTTAGATGTTTCTCTGAAAAACCATTGAACTTTATCAGGATGGCAAAGACTTTATCTTCTCTCTTTCTAATTATAGAAATAATGGAGTACTTTTAGTTTAAATAAAACCGAGTTAAGACGTGGGGTGGGGTGCTCGCTTCGGCAGCACATATACTAAAATTGGAATGATACAGAGAAGATTGGCATGGCCCCTGCGCAAGGATGGCATGCAAATTCGTGAAGCGTTCCATACAAAAAAAAAAAAAGACGTGGGGTGGGATGGCTTGGCATGAGGGAGGCTTGGTGAATGGCGCTGCCATGGGCAACCTCCAGCCCTTGGCACTGCCAGGTATGGCTCTAAACTCCAAGAGTAAATTTTAAAGGAAGATAAGTAAAATCAAGATATTTTGGTAATGATTGTGTGGTTTAGTGATGTATACTGTGGAGACTGTGAAATCCCTAAAACATTCCAGTCCTATTAATTAACGTTAACTAATGTCAAAGTCGCTGAGGGGGAAAAAGTTTAAATCAAATTTAAACTTGGTTTTATTTTTATTTTCCTTTACTTTTTTGGGGGGCGGGGGGGCTCACATCCAGCAATGCACAGCAGTTATTCCTGTCTCTGCACTCAGGAATTACTCCTGGCAGTTCTGAGGGGACCATATGGGATGCTGGGAATTGAACCAGGGTCAACCCCGTGCAAAGCAAATGCCCTACCCGCTGTGCTATCACTTCAGCCCCTCCTTTATTTTCAAACCAGGTTTAAAGCACTAACCAAGAAGGTGTTGAAAAAGTCATGTTTTTCTTCAGAACAAACATTACTATAAAAACACTTTCCTTATTAGTCAATCCTTTGGACTTTACTTATTGTTTGTTTGGTTTTTTTTTTTTTGCTTTTTTTTTGTGGGGGTCACACCCAGCGATGCACAGGGGTTACTCCTGGCTCTGTACTCAGGAATTACCCCTGGTGGTGCTCAGGGGACCATATGGGATGCTGGGATTCGAACCTGGGTTGGCGCGTGCGAGGCAAACGCCCTACCCACTGTGCTGTTGCTCCAGCCCCCTGGACTTTACTTTTGACATTCTTTTTCGTTATGATTTTGGGCCTCCCTAGTGGGTGTCAGGAATCACACCCAGGGCCCTCTGCATGCCAGGAATACGCTCCCGCCCTGAACCATCGCCCTAGCCAAGAATTTCATTTTCAGTTGTAGATTCTTAAATTCTGTAGTACTTTTGGGGGCCTGAGAGGTAGTACAGTGGATAAGGTGGTTGCTTGCACACAACTGAGCAGGTTTGATCCCCGGCATTCAGTGTGGTCTCCCAAACCCACCAGGAGCAATTCCTGAGCACAGAGCAGAAATAGACCCCAGCACTTCGGGTATCATGCCCCCACCCCACCACCACAAAAAAAAAAAAAAATTTTAAATCATGGGACCAGAGACATAGTACAGGTGATAAGACACATGTGGCCAAACCCAGTTTGATCTTTGGCACCATAAATCATTGCTTCAGGGAAAGCTTTGAAGTTCCCTGAAATACCACGATAGTGCACCGCTTGGGGCCTGTAAAACCTCCATACAAATTTGAATTGTTGTGCTGCAGTGATAGTACAAATGGTACTTGCCTTACTTCAGCATCCATACGATCCCCCAAGCCCTGCCTGCTGTGGCCCCCAAACAAAACAAAAACATACAGACACCCTTGGGGTAAACATTCTTAATACCTCATACTCAAAAAGCTGGCACACGAAAACATCAGTTGGCGTCTTAAGGAAATTATCTAACCTACTTGATAAATTATTTCCTCCAGTGTTGATGAAAGAACGATAAAAGATTAATATTGTAATTTTATCCACAGCTTGCGGTCGCAAACAACAGGATTATTACCTTGCAAGAAGAAATGGAACGTGTTAAAGAGGAAAGCTCCTACATTTTGGAATCCAATCGGAAGGTTACTCTCATGAGCTTTGCAAATTATTCCCAGAGGGCATGTCGGTATTTGAGCCGAGGGGCAGCGGGGGTGGCCGCAGGACCTTGGAAGCTGTGGGTCACTGCGGGGCTCCAGCGGAGTGCGGAACTGAGTCAGTGATGGAGGCTCCTACGGAGGCTCGTTGGCGCCTCCCTGATCTAACTCAGTTCCTGGCTCTTACGCATTCTGAGATGTACATATTTTATGGCTGTATATATTGTTATATTTAGCCACCTTACTGTTTTCTGTTTGTCTTTAGTAAAGCAGAATCACTGGGGTTTTTTTGGTTTTATGTGTTGTATTTGAATCACACCTAGCAATGCTCCAGGATTACTCCTGGCTCTGCACTCAGGAATCACTCCTAGCAGTGCTCAGGGGACCATATGGGATGCGGGGTTTAAACCCTGGTCAGCAGCATACAAAGCACACACTTTACCCATTGTACTTTCCCTCCAACCCCCAAATCCTTCTTATTGAAAGAAATTTGAGGGGGAGGGAGAGATATATGTTCAGGGGAGAACACAGGAGAAACAACCTACTGTGTATTGTTTTGATTTTTTATTTTTATAAAGATGTGACATTTGATAATACTTGGAGCAACTAATTAATGATTTTCTGTAATTTTCTGCATAACTGAATCCCCTAAAGTACCAAGATTTTCATACACGTGTCTAGTCCAATTTTTTGCAAACCTTTCATGTACTGCACAATTCCAAGTCTTTTTTTTTTTTTTTTTTGGTTTTTGGGTCACACCTGGCGATGCACAGGGGTCACTCCTGGCTCTTCACTCAGGAATTACCCCTGGCGGTGCTCAGGGGACCATATGGGATGCTGGGATTAGAACCCGGGTCGGCCGCGTGCAAGGCAAACGCCCTACCCGCTGTGCTATTGCTCCAGCCCCCTCCAAGTCTTTTTTGGTTGTTTTTTGTTTGTTTGTTTGGGGAACATTTGTCAATGTTCAGAGATTACTCCTGGCTCTCAATTATTCCTGGCAGGGCTCGGGAACCCTGTAGGATGCTGGCCGCGTGCAAAGCAAGTGCCCTACCCACTGTACTAATGCTCTGGCCCACAATTCCAAACCTTAAGCAGTGGATATAATTTGACGCAGCTCTTTATGATGACTAGAGGTCATAACTGTAAATATTGGCACTACTCTACTAGATTATAGTGGTATTTAAGTATTTTAGGGACTGTAGAAATTGAGAGAACTTCTAACACCTATGTTTGAATACTTCGAGCTGTGGGTGATTTTTCTCCTTCCATTTATGATTCGACAGCATCTTTTCCTGCTGCTATTAGTAGCATCTGTAGAAAGGTTTCCACATTCCCTTTGGACTTTATTTCCGATATACTGTGGCACAGGAATCCATGTATGTGAGCGCAATTTTTTTTTCTAGAGATGGATTTTTAAGATTTCACTTTCGTATAGTAATTTGTATTGTTACTTTAAACAAAATGGCAAGAAATATCCAATTCAGCTTAGGAGGTTGTTTATCTTTATTCTCACTTAGAGTATCATTTTCATGTTCATTTACTTGTATAACTATTTACATATGATTATTTTTTCTCATTAAGTAGTAATGCTATATGAATAGATTCTTTAAACCTTTAAATATGCACTATTTTATCTATCTTTTTAAGGGTCCCAAACAAGACAGGACTTCAGAAGGACAAGCTCTAACTGAAGCCAGAAAACATTTAAAGGAAGAGACACAATTACGACTGGTAAACTTTACTTCAGTTCTAGTAGTTCTAGGACATGTTAAAAGCTAACCCACTACTTAGAGGTTTTATCATCTAGAGCAAGACACAATAACAGTACCTAACACACTTTTATGAGCCTGAAACTTTTATTTCTCCTCTTAACTCATATTCACTGTAATGTTTTCCCAGTACATTTTCTGCCTGTTCTCAACAGCCAGTAGGATTTTGCCAGTATGAAGAAATTATCTTTTTCCTTCTATGAATTAAATTTAGGATGCTTTCCATAAATAAGGAAGGTCCTAGAAATATGTCAGTATCAGTTTACTGTGAAAATAGAATATCTAAGTTAAGCATTGTAAGCATAATAAAAATCCTACACAGAATTTTCTACATTTTTGCATCATAAAGAGATAAATATTTTTATAAAGGAAAAAAATCCAAGCAAATAAGCAGTTGCTCTTAGGTGTGTCCTGAGTGCAGCTTGGGTAATGGAAGAATTTCAAGTCTTTGTGTCTTTGATCACCTAAGTAATGTTGCGGTAACAAAGGTTAAAATGAAAATGTCAATGTAAATGAATATAAACATTTCATTAGCCAGGTTGACCATTCCTGGTCATTCAGATATTACCATTTTACCAGAGTATGTTTTGCATTCCTTGGGCCCTGGAATATGTCAGCAGAATCCATAGTGAGGAGATTTGAAGTGTATGTTGCTGAACACGGTATGTTTCTGTAATGGACACAGTATCAGATGTGTGTATATATCAGATGGCATCAGTCTACCAAATTTGTATTTTTTTTTGATCACCATGAGATACACAATTAGAAAGATGTTCATGATTGGGTTTCTGTCATGCAATATTCCGACACCCTCCCCTTCAACAGTGTACATTTCCCACCACCATTGTCCCCATTTTCCTTCCCTCCCCCCTCCCCCGCTCCCCCTCTTCCCCTCTCCCCCTTCCCCCCCCCCCCCCCCCCCCCGCCCCGCATCTTCCACCTCCAGTCGGCCTCTGTGGCAGGCACTTTTCTTCTCCCTCTATTGCCGTTTCTCTCTCCTTTTGGGCATTATGGTTTGCAATTCAGGTTTGCAGTACAGGTCTAGGAGAATGATTCTCGGTTTGCACATTTTTGAATAACTTGCTGCATTATCCCAAATATTGTTCTTTTGCGGAGGGTCGAGGGTCTTGCCAGCATGCTCGAGAGGCCATTCTCCCAAGACTTGGCTCACTGGGGTGGACGGGGCCTGGGACTGCAGTGCAGTGCAGGGCCCCCAGGGACAGTCAGCAGTGCTTGGAAGCTAGGTTACTCTTATAATTAATGTGGTTACTCTTATAATTAATGTGTGTAGGTAGTGATAGCTACTGCTGGGATGTCCAGGCGCAAGGGTTTTGGTCTGCCTTTCCCTGTGGGATTTCGTTGTTCGTCCTTGGGTCAGGAAGAGACCGTAATCGATGTTCTTCCCTTCGGGGGCAGGACGTTGAAAAGGAACTGGAGATCCAGATCAGCATGAGACAGGAGATGGAGCTGGCCATGAAGATGCTGGAGAAAGATGTGTGCGAGAAGCAGGATGCCCTGGTGTCTCTGCGGCAGCAGCTGGACGATCTCAGGGCGCTCAAGCATGAACTTGCCTTTAAGCTGCAGGTAAGAGATGTGGAGAGAACAGGCTTGCTGGCTCGCTGCAGCCCCGAAGCGTCCCTGTGCCCTTCTCTGAGTCACGCTGTAAATACAAAAGTGAAGTGCCTCATCTCATGTTGAGGCTAGTAGCTGCGCAACCACTTTGGGAGCCAGACTTGCATGTGATCTGCTCTGGAAAGCTGTTGCCCCAGTCGGAAGGAACACGTTCTTTCATATGCTCTCACATGATGCTGTTCTCCGGCCTTAAACACCAATGAAGTACCATATCCCATCAGCTGCTTCGTTTTGGTTTTTCACTTGTGCTGCACCCAGCGGTGCTCAGAAGCTACCGACAGCATTGTGCAGGGGTGCTGGCAGGGCTGGGGGCCCGGGGGAGTTGCAGTGGAGACAGACCATAAGACCCTGTGGTGCTGAAGGCTGAAGCCAGTGAGCGCTCTGGCCAGCCCCTTGTTAGCTTCGGGGACAATTTGATGATCCTTCTGATAGTTGATTTTTGCGGTAAAGTATCTTAGAGCAACATGAATTGCAGGGGTCAGCGGGTAAGGCACTGGCGACCAGCGATCTATCCCCAGCACCGCTTATGGTCCCCCGAGCACCACCAGGAGTGATCTCTGAGCATAGAACCAGAAATTATCCCCGATTACCTCTGGGTATGGCCCCCAAACCAAAAACAATCCAATCATCCTCCCAAAATCCACTTAATTACAAGCATTGCCTTTTGTTTTCCACTTAGGAATTAACTAATAGACCAATATATGAGTGTTCCTGTTTCTCTTAGGTTCAAAAGATATGTTTGATTTACTTCAGATTTTTGACCTTATCTATACATGACTCAATTATTTTTCATGACAGAGTTCAGACTTAGGAGTGAAGCAGAAAAGTGAACTCAACAGTCGCTTGGAAGAGAAGACTAATCAGATGGCGGCTACCATTAAGCAGCTGGAGCAGAGGTAAAGGGCCTTTCCCCTAGTGGAGCACGTTGGGAGAGTGCGCACTGCCTGTGGCAGGCAAACTTAGACAAAATCCCTAACATCCAGGATGCCGGGAGAAAGAAAGCCAAGTCCATTTTGCATATCCTAACTTTTTGGTGAAAATAATTTTCAGACATGCCAACTGTTCTGGGCTCTTCGAACAGAATTCTAATTCAACTCCATCTCACTGCCATGTTTTAGAAGAAGGAGGCTTCCAAGGAGGAAAGTGCTTTTGAGCTTTTAAGTCTTTGAATACTTTGGTGCTGAGAGTACTGAGGTCCCTGACTGCCTCCTCTCCGCTCCCCCGCCCCCTTTTCTCTCTAACCCCCAGAGTAGCGCTAGAGCATCCGGAGTCACCTCCCACATAGCTCAGTGGGTAGTAACGGCTCTGCCCCTGGGGACCAGTGGTTCCCTGCACTGACCAGCTGTTTCCTATCAATCCCTGCGTGTCCGTCTGCCCAGAGCACAGCCTCTCCGGTGCAGTTGCCTTGTTTCTCTGGCTAAAAGCACCGTTTCCTTCCTGCTGGCTGAGCTGCCCCAGAAGTGGGCCTCGACAGCATTATTCCGTGTCGCTCGCCCACGTTTCCACCTTTAACCCCCCCAGGTCACTTTTTGTGCACTTGAGTGCAGCGAAGCCACTGCTGATGCTTGGACCTGTGTCTCGTGTTTCCCATCCATTCTATTGGAATATTCGGGAATAGTTCTACAGATCAGAATCGCTCCTCCTCTTCCCACTCCCTCTTCTTCAGAGACACTTTGTCCATCCAGATTCAGAGCCTTTGGTACTGCTTCCCAGCTGAAAACTGTCCTTTGGGGCCGAGCGATGGCACAGCGGGTAGGGTGTTTGCCTTGCACGCGGCCAACCTGGGTTCGATCCCCGGCATCCCATAGGGTCCCCTGAGCACCGCCAGGAGTAATTCCTGAGTACAAAGCCAGGAGTGACCCCTGAGCATCGCTGGGTGTGACCCAAAAAGCAAAAAAAAAACAACAACAAAAAAAAGGTCTACTCCTACTGGACTCCCCGGAGTCCATCTGCATCCTGCTTAGAGCATCTGACACTTTGTACCTGTCTTTTAATCCTCTGCATCATCTCATGAGAATGACTTCCTTGGGACCAGACCCATCGTACAGCTAGCAGGAAAGGCCTTGCACCTGGCCAATCTGGGCTTGATCCCCGGCACCCCATTCCCTGAGCCCACCAGGAGTGATCCCTGAGCACAGAGTCAGGAGTAAAGCCCTCCTGACTCTGGAGTGCCACCAGGTGTGTCCCCCTGCTCTCCCCACCCCTCCCACCCAAAAAAGAGTGATTTTCTTAAGGCCAGGCCACACCTGGTGCTTCAGGGGTTACTCCCAACTTAGTGCTCAGTAGTCGCCGCTTGAGATGTTTGGTGAGCACCAGGTGGCACCAAAGAACATGCTCCAGCCCCTTGAGCTAAATCTCTGGCTCTAACTCGTAAGCCCTTTTGGCCCTAACTTTTAAGTCTCCGTCGTGCCTTGACTATAAGGCATTCACTTAGAAGATACGGAAATGAATGGATGATTCTTTTATTTAGAAGGTCCTTAACCAGGGAGGGTCCTGGCCAGCATGGCATATCACTGTTGACGTAGTACTCGTGACTTGTGTACTTTCAGCTTCATCATTAGCAAGTGAGAAAGTTTTTCTTACTTGACATTTAAAGCAGACAGAGCTGAAATGATTTATCTCTTCAAGTTTTAAGCTGACTTATTGTCTTCCTATTTTTGTCTTTCCTGTTTATCCATTTTCTCATTCCCCTTTCACTCCATCTTTGTTTTGTTTTGTTTTTTTAATTTATTAATTTAGTGAAAAGGATTTGGTGAAACAGGCAAAGACCTTAAATAGTGCAGCAAATAAACTGATCCCCAAACATCATTAAGCATTTGGGACTTGGTCACCTCACAAGTCTGATACTGCAATTGTAGAAGGAAGACCCTTGAAAGTCAGCAACATCTGAGCTCTGATTCTCAATTAAACCACCAAAACCTAAATCTGAATTTGTTGGACTTTAAAAAAAAAAAAAAGTTTGACATGTAGACTGTGTTGTTCTGTTGTTTTTGGGTTTTTTTCCCCCAGAGTTAGAAGGTTTAGTATAAGTTCTTGATTAAATGCCAACCCAACTTTGAGAAATTGCTTCTGAGATAACCACTGAACACACCATCCAGCAGCCCTAGGGAATCGAACCGTCTATTCTTGCCGCCGTTACAGCCAGTCCCTGCAAGGGCAGGTTCCAAATGCCCTGAGAGAAAGCCTGTTCGTGCAGTTAGGGAGCTAGAGGTGACTACCTTATGGACTTGGACTCTGTTAAAGTAGCTCCGTACGTCCTAAGTCATGACCCCCTTTCACTTCCGTTCCATAGGTTTAAGCCCCAAGCCAAGGATAAGTAACTTAGTATTTTACTACAGTTCTCTTCTCAGTATCCAAGATTGCTTGCAAGTTTTTGCCTTAGTGACTTTGAAGAAAAAAAAAAAATACAACCACGGCACCCTTACATTTCTTTAAAGTACATAGAGATAAAGTTAGTGGTTAGGTAACTTATGATAATGTGATAATGTGGAAGCTTGGGAACATCCTCACCATGTTTTGTCACCTTCTACCTCTGCCATTTTCCTGTAATTTCACTTCCTGATTAGGTAGCTCAGAGACAAAATAATCTCTCCTAGAAAGGAAATACACCTCTTTTTTTTTTTCAAAGCTATCTGACTTTCTCCATGTGGGGTGAAAACAAGATACAGATATGAGTGACTGTTTCCTGATTCTCATTCCTTGAGTGGAAACACTTTTATGTTTGGATGGAAATTTCTAACATTTCTGGGAAACTAACAATCCAACTATTAGAAAACCGTTTCCAACTTGGAGATACACTATAAACTTCTATTTTCTTAACATTATTTAGTCTGAATATTATTATCCCAATAGTTATTCACAAACAATAACTAGCAGGGTTTCTTTTTTAAGTGACCACAGTTCTAATCCTTGCTGGGTTTTACATAGTAAATAATCCTTTAAATACACTGATTTTTTTTTTAATCACTTTTGATTGGGCGAATAGGCTTTCCAGAGCCTTCATTCTTTCAAAACGTCTGGCAAAATTTTTGAGTTCTTTAAATTCTGGTATGATTTGCAGCATTTCAGCTGCCTACATAGAAAGAAAGATAATCCCTTTGCTTCCAGCTCTTAAAATTCTTTATCACCTTCTTGAGGGAAAAAAAAGGCAAAATTAAAGGAATAAAATGGATGCCATGTGTGCTTTAATAGGTCCTTGCACACTCAACCAAAGTCAAGTCAAACAGTTGACTTTGATCTGACCAGTCTCGTGGAAGATCCTGTTTTACTGAACTTATTTTAGTTCTGACAACTTTGCACCTATAAATATAAAGTCTTCCATTGTCTTTTCTCACCATCCTTTTGTGGTGATGAGTTGCCTTTTCTATGAGCATTCGAAAGGAGTGCTCAGACACCAAAATAAAACATTTTACGGACTATACATAGCATGCTTCCAAATTCTGTTATATGCAGCCCCAAATGTTTCCCATTTTCAGACATGGTTTTTGTTTCTGTTTTTATCGGTACAAAGTTACAGAATATTCAGAGGAAAACATTCATCAGAATCTTCCAGAGATTTTGGTCAGACATCTTATGCAAGCCTGGTGCTGAGTTGTTTGTTCACCTCCTCACACACCACACCTTAGGAATGGCAAAAGAAAGAGATGGCCAAACTCCAATGAAGCTTTTCCAGATGTAGTGACCTGCAGCCTAGGTTAAGGATTGATGTATACTGTCTAATGATTTAATATAACTTGTGATGTAGGGAATGAACCAAAAATTCCAATCCCACAGATAAAAGGTAATTGCCCATTTGCAAGTTCCAAGTATGTGTGTCAAACAAATGTAAGGTATCAAGCTTAATAGAAAAACAAAAGTGAATTTAACTTTAATTGCTGTGTACTTGAGGTTGGCTTTGGATATGGATTTTCTAAAAAAAAAAAAAGTGTTGTTTTATTGTTTATCATCTAATGGCTGTAAACTGTAGTACTAGAATAAAAAAAAAAAGAAAAAAAAAGGAAAATCAACTTTTCCTCTGCCTGGTTCACCTTCATCTTGCTTTTCTTTAGAATTGGTTTCTTCCCCTTCTTTTTTCCCCCTGTGCCATTCGAAGTTGTTTTGTTTGTTTGGTTTTATTTTCCTCGATCCCTCTCTCCCCCTCCATGCCTGCTTCCCTGGGTTGCTTTTGTGTTGTGGACTTGGTCTTTCCCCCACGTGGCTTTTGTTTTTTATCACAAGTTCATGTGGCTCACATCCAGATTGCGCCAGGCCGAGCGCGGCCGCCAGTCTGCAGAGTTGGACAACCGGCTCTTCAAGCAGGACTTTGGAGACAAGATTAACAGCCTGCAGCTGCAAGTGGAGGCGCTCACCAGGCAGCGGTGAAGAGGGGCCACCCGGGTGGTCGGTCGCTGGGGGGTTCTCAGGCGGGAGGGCAAAGGCCTTTCTCCTCGGTGGGAATCTGAGAGCGTCCAGTCCAGCCGCAGGGATAAGTGAGGACGCAGTGTGAGGATCGAGGGCCCTAAACACTGACGTTGTTCCTGCACGCACTCACCCCTCACATCTTCCCGTCAGCCCGACTAGCAATTTATTACCCCCGATTTCAGGGGAAATTCAAGAGTAGAGAGGTGAAAAATTGTGCCACAGTCACAAAGTTCAGCTAACCAGTAGCCGCCTGTGCCTCTGAGCCTTACCCACTCTGCGGGTCTGGCTCCAGCGAGACTGAGACTGAGACTGAGCAGTGCTCTTGCCGCTTCAGACAAGTCCAACTTTGTGGTTGGGTAGAAAAGCACGTGGCGGCTGAAGACACTCGTGGTTGAGGAGCTTGACCGTATAACTGAGCTGGACAGGCCTATAAAGAGAGACCCGCTAATTAGCATGGAAAGGTACTGAAATATCAGTACGTCATACAACTTCATGCTGAAAATTTATCCGAAGGGGCTGGAGCAATAGCACAGCGGGTAGAGTGTTTGCCTTGCATGCAGCCGACCCGGGTTCGATTCCCAGCATCCCATATGGTCCCCTGAGCACCGCCAGGAGTAATTCCTGAGTGCAGAGCCAGGAGGAACCCCTGTGCATCGCTGGGTGTGACCCAAAAAAGAAAAAAAAAATTTATCCGAAAACTGTCTTTGGTTATAGTAGATCCTACTAATATTTTTTGGGGGCCACAGCTCTTATGAAGAGCTATATAAAATAATGATGTTCAGAGTGGTGACGCCTAGGCAATTTTAAGATTCTAACATTTATTCTTAATCACCCCCGCACACCATAAATATTGTATTTACTTTAGTTATACTGGTCTCTTGTATTTAGTGGCTAAAACCTTATTGTGTACGTTTGTGTATGTGCATATATATATGTATATGTACATATATATATGTATATGTACATATATATGTACATATATATATGTAACTTTGAATTGGTCAAGAATTAGAGGTCAGTTACTGAGCTTTCAAGCAGGCGTGGCATTCTTTAGAGAATCAAGTACAGAAATCCGAGTTTTCATCCTTTTCTCTCTCACCAACCCCAGGAACCAGCTTGAGTTAGAACTAAAACAAGAAAGAGAAAGAAGGTTACAAAACAGGAGCATCCCAGGAAAGGGTTCCCAGAAGCCAGAACCCAAAATGGTAATACTTGTTATTCCCTTGTTTATTTCTGGAATTTTCCGAGGCTGTCTTGATGCACCAGACAGCTGTGTATCTTGGACACCCGTGTCACTGCACGGCCTCGGGAGCAGAGGTGGCAGTGAGAGATGGGTCCTGAGCCCGCCTTTGCCTTTCAGACACTCTTACTTGGTCTCATTTGGAAAGGGGGATTTTAATAATCCTGATTTCCAGTGGTCTCCTTTTCTTTTTCTTAATTTATTCTTTTCCAGTGACCTTCTTACTCCTTTCAGTCTAGGATTATTTTTGTGTGTTAACAAAAATAAATGTTTTGAGCTCGTATTTTTAATTCTGTGTTACAATAATCCCTCTCCACATTGAGTTGATTTTTAACAGGATTGTCTTAAATTATATAAAGAGGGGTTTAGGCTTGGGGAGGGGAAGTCATCTGAAATGGCATCCGTAGCAGGAGTTAATAGTTCCTGTCGGTGCCTGTGAAGGTGGTGTGCAGGAACTGGGTCAGAGAGCCACAGTACTCCAGCAAATAGAGCTAGTCTCTTCAAACAATGAAAGCAGAAGAGCGTGGATTATAGAGACAAATATGGGTGAAAATTACTTTCTACGTACACTGTGTATAACAAAGGACATTTATAAGCTTCTTATTTTAAATTTCTAGAGAAAACAGCCGATTTGCTTGTGTGTCAGAATGGGATGGGCGGGGGTGGAAATGGATTGCATACCCATTATTAAAGTGTGCAAAGTACCCCTTCTTTCATCATATGCAGTCCTTGTTATTTTAAGGAATGTATCATCTGCTTTAAAGGGGCTGCAGATATCTACTTAATCCCGGCCTTCCTTGCCCCGGTTTTCCAGTAAGGACTTAACGTTTCTTCACAAATCTGGAATTGCCTTGATTGAGCTTCCAGAAGACTAGCTGTTCTTCTGACTCTTCTCTTTCTTGCTGCATGAGTGACCTCCAAACATGCATTCTACTTTTGGAGGCTTGTGAGAAACCGTTCACAGCAAGCAGCCATGTGCAGCCTAAAGAGTGTTGGTTCTAGAAATGCTTGGACTTTAGAAAAGCTGAGTAGAACAGTTTGAATTTTACGTTGATCCTTTAGAGTAAAGAAAATCCCTCAAGTTATATGAGCTGTAGATGCTGTCTGGGCGGAAAGACACCGACCTGACAGAGCACCCAGGGGGGCCATAGACTCCCAGTCAGGACCTTCTTGGTTTCTTATTTCCACAGTTCACCTGGGGAAATGCATCTTTAATTTAATTTATTTATTTGCTATGAAGTACTAGATACCTTGAGTTCACTTTGCAAATAAGGAGGTTATAGGCAAAATTTCATTTGAACCTTAAAGAATCAAAGAAAATAGCTTCTTTGAAAATCATCTGAAGACACTTTTAAGATAGTTTTTCAAGAAACTGGAGCTGAGTTTCTTGATGAATAATATGATGAAGGCTAAACCAGGTTGTTTTCTTTTGGCAGGATGGAAAGCAGCGAATTCAAGAGGAAAATGTTAAACTGAAAAAACCTCTAGAAGAAAGCCACAGGTGTTTGTTATGAAGTATTAACTAAGATGTTATTTTGCGATGCTGGGAAAGAGAGAGCTTCTGATATACATTGACAGTGACATACGGGGAAAGTGATTTGGTGTCACACCTTTGTGAAGGGTGGAATAAGCACTGAACAGACACATATATTAAAACAAGTCTGTTAGTGCATGTCAGAAAGGAACACAGGAAATCAGTCTGGCCTCTGACTCTTCCTAGTTAACCTCAGACTCTTAAAAGGTTACTTCTAGTGCTCCCTTCGGCAACACATATATTAGGTATATTACATTATTAGATTACTTCTAATCTTTATGAAATTATGTCACAAAAGAATGAAATCCAGTCTGTTAGGATCTCACACAATTTCATGTTAATTCATTTTCCCTCACTCATCTGATCTTGCTATAAGGAGAGTGTGATTGTTTCACAAAAGTTGACCTGTAATTGTTATGTTAATAGGTAGAAACATAATGCCACTCCATTAAAAAGCAAGCAGCCCAACTCTCCTGGAAAAGTCAAAAATCATATTCACACAGTTGGCTATCAGACGTCATGAGAGTGTAGACAAGAATAGGTGGAGCACAGAGCACCAGTTAATGCCATAAAGAAAGAAAACCCGGGGCATATTCGATATGCCAAAAACAGTAACACTAATGGGTCTCATTCCCCTGACCCTGAAAGAGCCCCTAATGTGACAGCGTTGGGAAGGATGAGTAAGGAGAGGCTGCTAAAATCTCAGACTCTTTGTGTTCCTGGAGCAAGCAGATGCCCTTGGGCTACACTAAAACGCAACAGGGACAAATGGAGATGTTACTGGCACCTACTCGAGCAAATCGATGGACAAGGGGATGACAGTAATACAGTGATATATACATAGCACTGCACTATATTGCTGTCGCCCCCTTGTTCATCGATTTGCTCAAGCGGGCACCAGTAATGTCTCCATTGTGAGACTTGTTGTTACTATTTTTGGCATATCGAATATGCCACGGGTAGCTTGCCAGTCTCTGCCGTGCGGGAGGGATAACTCTCCATAGCTTGCCGGGCTCTCCGAGAGAGACAGAGGAATTGAGCCCAATATATACGTATATATAAATTTAAAATATATACATATATACATAAATATAAAAATTAAAGATATATACATATATATACACACACATAAACTTCTCTCCAAACAAACTATACGTTTGTTTAAACCCAATGACTATATAACACCAAGAATGAACCCTAAGGTAAACTGGACTTTCAGGAGTTACTGTGTGCAAATGTAGTTTCATTAGTAGTAGCAGATGTGGACAGTGGGGGCAGTGGTGGATGCATTAGGGAATCTCTGTACTTTCTGCTCATTTTTGTTAGGAACCTGAAACTGCTCTGAAAATTAAAACCCATTATCATAACATCAACCCCCAAGAAAACCAAAAAGGAGAAAAGACATTTAAAGATGCCATGAGAGAATTGTCTAGTGTACTTTTGGGGGAAATGTTTCTCTCCAGATTGAGATGCCTTGAAAGGGGGTGATGTGTCCATCTAGAGCCAAAAATGCTGCTGGAGGGGCCGGAGAAATAGTTCTGGTGGGGGAGGCTCTTGCTTCGCACGCAACTGATCCCAGCTTGATCCAGGGCACTGCACATAATCCCCGAGCACCACCAGGCGTGTCCCTAAGACAGAAACTTGCTGCTGGGGAAAATAAATCACACATCCCCACATGCAGGCTCGTGCTGCAGGTGCTCAGCCTAAAAAGCACTTTCCTCCTGACCAGAGTGATTACTCGCAAAGAGAGTGCTCTGATCAGGACTGAACTGCGCCCTGTTCCAGGGACGGGCCTGCACGGGGCCTGCAAGGAGCCAGAAAAGCCAAAGGTAGCCTCGGGGCCGTTGAGTCAGCCTACTTGCAGGCTGAGATGTCATTATGAGCAGTCGGGACTGTCTTCCATAGAGGGTCTGACCCAGGCCCTGGAAATCCAAGACTGTAGTATACGTGTCTTGCATTCCACTGCTTAAAATATATTTGTGGAGCCAGAAAGCTGGTCCAGCGAGCGCTTGCTTGCTTTGCACTTACCCATCCCGGGTTCAATCCCCAGCACCGTGTCGGATTCCCTGAGCCCTGATCACAGAGCCAGGAGTCAGCCCTGAGCACTGCCACGCGTGGCCCCGAACAAATAAATGCTTTTGCATTTATTATCCCCTCCCAAATACTAGTTCTCCTTATACAAGTAAAATCATCCATCCCAGGGGCTGGAGCAGTAGCACAGCAGGGAGAGCATTTGCCTTGCACGCAGCCGACCCGGGTTCAATTCCCAGCATCCCATATATTCACCTGAGCACTGCCAGGAGTGATTCCTGAGTGTATGAGCCAGGAGTAACCCCTGTGCATTGCCGGGTGTGACCCAAAAAGAAAAGAAAAATAATAAAAAATAAAATCATCCATCCCTACTATTTAGTTGGGGGGAGCTAAGGCTCCCAGAGGCTCCGTGACATGCCCACCCACGCTGCCTTTACCCGGGTAAACAGTTCTTTGTCTCATCAGGGCATAATCCCTGCATCCAAGGCAAGTCGTGGAAAAAAATGGCAATCCTGAGACATCCTCACACTTCCTAGGGTTTGTGTTCCCGAGGAAGAGAAGAAAACCTGGTCACGTTGGTAGTCCTTGGCCCTCAGCTGTGGAGATGGGAGCCACTGTATGGGTGTGACACATCTTCCCCAGCTCCAAGTGTGGCTTCTAACTAAAAGCTGGGAAATCCAGGATTAGCTCTGTTGGGCCTCATGAAGAAATACTTTTACCTAAAAGGGTTTTCATGTGACCATCTCATTCACTTCTCTTTCACCACCAAGTTAGGCAAGTTTTAAGAATATTTGGAAAGCCAGAGTGGTAGAACAGCAGGGAGTGGACTTGCCTTGCACTCGGCCCAACCCAGGTTTGATCCCCGACATCCCATATGGTCCCCGGAGCCATCCAGGAGTGATTCCTAAGTACAGGGTCACGGGTAACCCCTGAACATTCCCAAGTGTGGTCAAAAAAAATATTTGGGGGAGGGGGCTAGTATATAATAGACTTAGATTTCTATACCAGATAGAAAAAAAATACTGTTAGGACCCTGAAACATAATTCAGCAGGTAGGGCCCTTCCCCTTCATGTGGCCAAACTGGTTCCATCCTTGGCACCCAGTATAGTTCTGTGAACCCATCCAGGAGTGGTCTCTGAGCACAGAGCGTAAGTAAGCCCTGAGCACCGCTGTGTATGGTCCAAATAATAATAATAAGAAGAAGACAAAAAGCTATTTTAACATAATAGCATTTGCCATTGACTGTGTACAGATTGGGAAATGTAACATTTCCATAGTAGTAAAAAAGAAAACATAAACATGAGTAAGTGGAAATCTTTTTAAGCATTAAACATTGGTCAGCTTCTAATAATTGACTTCATGTCCAACATTTCCTCTCCGTGGAAGTCAAGATTATATTGGTGGCAACATAGAAGCCATACTTCTCTGAGCTTTGAAATTATAGAAATGGAAATGGAAATTGCTGTTTCTTAGTGTTTCATTTTTTTCCATTGCAGACTGCAGTCTCACCCTGAGGATGAACAGGTAACTGTGTCTCATTTCTCAGATACCTTATATTGCCTGGTTCTGAGGGACGGTGCAGGGAGGCAGATGAGTGCTCACGGGCCTTTGTAACCACGCGCTAGACAAATGCATTTGCCTCAGGCTCCCATAGGAAGCGGCTCTGCTCTGAGTGAACGGCGGTTCTTACTGAAAATTGTCTCTCTTTCACCTCAAGTGAGATCTGGGAGAGCTCATTTTATTTACCCTGTCCCTTAGCGTTCCCTTTTAGAGAAAAAAATAATCCTTGTTGATCACTTAGAAGTAGGTAAATGTTTGGGGCTGGAGCGATAGCACAGTGGGTAGGGCGTTTGCCTTGCACGTGGCTGACCCGGGTTCGATTCCCAGCATCCCATATGGTCCCCTGAGCACCACCAGGAGTAATTCCTGAGTGCAGAGCCAGGAGTAACCCCTGTGCATTGCCAGGTGTGACCCAAAAAGTGAAAAAAAAAAAAAGAAGTAGGTTAATGTTTATAAGATAGTTTGCAGATATAATTGTATATGACTTCCCCTTAAGGAAGTTATAGTGTTATTCTGAGTTACCTCTGTTATTTATCTACTGTCACTGTCACTGTCATCCTGTTGCTCAACGATTTGCTCGAGTGGGCACTAGTAACATTTTCATTGCGAGACTTGCTGTTACTGTTTTTGTCATATCGAATACGCCATGGATAGCCTGCCAGGCTCTGCCATGCGTGCAAGATTCTCTCGGTAACTTGCCAGGCTTTCCGAGAGGAGTGGAGGAATCGAACCTGGGTCAGTGGTGTGCAAGGCAAACGCCCTACCCTCTGTGCTATTATTGCTCCTGCCCTTTTTATCTACAAATACACGAAATCAAACCTACTGTGTTTCATTCTCACTGGTAATGTAAGACAAGAGGAATGGTCATTTAGGGGGGAGGAGGGCTCCTAAACAGTGCTCAAGAGCCACCCTCTCCCCCGGCCCAGGGCCGTTCATGGCAGTACTCAGCCAGCCAGGCAGCTAGCTCGGGGCCGCTGGGGGTCACCATGGCCTCACCTGGAGGTGCTGGGGGGCCCACCGCATCTACACCCGCCAGTGCCACAGCTTGAACTGGGGTTCTCGTACTGAGAAGGATCGCACCCCCAACTGCTGAGCTGTCTCCCCAGCCCCATAGTAGGACTCTCCCACGCACACTGGATACTTCTATCCTGAGCTCACTGTGCGTAAATACAATTAGCTCTCTCTTTTAATCATCTTCACTATAAAAGTTGAAAAGGGCTCCCGGAGGAGAACTAGGGCTGTCAGCGTGTCTGAAGGCAGGGGATTCTGTTGGCTGCTTTGGTTTCCAAATTAGTCTGTGGTGTGGTGACACTGACTTTGTACCTGCAAAGTGCATATTCCGATTTTCGCTTTGCGTTGTTTATTTGGGGGGCCACGCCTGGCCGTGCTTCTCTGTGCTGGGATGGATCGTGCTGAGCAGGCCCCCTGCCCCGAAGTGCTCTGCGACCCCTTTTGTTTTCTGCTAGGGGGGGACAAGTACGTTTTCTGAAAGTGAGTTCTTGGCAAGGGGACCCAGGGAGTTAACAGTTTTCCTGTGTGGTTTAGGACCAGCTGGTGTCCTCGGAGAAGCCACAGGCGTGTCAGCTGTGTCAGGACAAGGGCCGCCTAACGCAGGTAAGGCCAGTGGGAACCAGACGGGCTCCGTGGAGCATGTTCAGTGATTCCATGCCGGCGCCCTCGCTCCGGCAGAGTGGGGGCAAGAGCCGACCGAGCCGGCATCTTTTTGCTCTGTTATGGGGGGGACTGGGGGGAGACACTCCATGTGATACTCAGCGAGCCAGGCCAGGAGGCGCGACGTGAGGGCTCAGGGTGCAGTGCTCGGCCCACAGCGTTGAGTGCCACCACTCCGGGGGACTGGGGACAGGTCGAGGGGTGTTGACATATGAGGTCCCAGGATGCAGCTGGAATCTGGCACATGCTTGGCGTTATATAACCCCTGTGCTCCCTCCCCGCTCCCGGAAGCAGCCAGCATTTATTGTGCATTATTCAGTGAATACAGTAGATTGTCTCCTTCAGTTCCCTCCCATGAAAACAAATAATTCGGAGCAAGTAAGTTTCTAGCTGTTCATTCAGAGCCTGACTGGGTAGAACGTGCTCACTGGACCATGTGGTGGAAAAAAAGGAGTGATAACATAGAGGCCAAGTCCCTGTTCTTGTGACACAGATGTCCCTTCGTGTCATCACCTGAGAGATGAAGAGCCTTTGACGCTGAGAGGTTGAGGACTTTCTTACTAGCCCGAGCCATCGCTAGCTCAAGCTAGGGTCCGAGTCTCATCCAACACCGTGGAGTCTTGACAAGGACCCTGACTCCAGATCACACGCAGTTTATATAGGGTTCAGAGTTAAGAGCAATTTATATACTGGTTATTTATTTTTAGCATTGGCCCTATGACAACAGTGGTCAGTAATTAGACAGTGGTCAGTAACAGTTTCTAAGGAGGGGACAGTGACCCGTCATGACCGGCCAGAACCCAACTGCCCAGTTCCTTGTCTTGGCAAATTACTCAGCTGGGAGTTTACCAGAAACTGCAAGTTCTGCTGTGGGGAAAGAGAAACTGAGGCCTAGCTGAGACTTACAATTGGCTGCAGCTTGTCATGGCATCAGTTTCGCCCTGACAATCGTCAGAATGGGCCACACGCTGTCCATCTCTGGCTACTGAGGAGACCGTTTCCCTGTAAAGAGAATGCAGGAAGCCGATTCTAATAGAGCAGGGGAAGGGCCTCTGACCTGCGGACTGGTCTGTCCCTGGGACGTGACAACATGCCCGCGGCCCATCTCTCCTCTTGTCTGACCAGTGAAGGGTGCCCTAACTTTCCAGCTGAGGGACTGGAGCCATAGCTCTACTGCAGGTAGAGCTCTTGCCTTGCATGGGGTCAATTGGGTTTTGATGCTCATGGTCTCCCGTGCTTGCCAGGAGTAATTCCTGAGTCCAGAGCCAGGAGTAACCCCTTTCGTATAGCCAAGTGTGGCTAAAAAAAAAAACAAACCAAATTAAAAAATAATAATAATAAAATAAATGGGCCTTAACTAAAAGAAGGCTCCCCACTTCTGACATCAAGCGTCTCAGGAAAGTATTGAACAGATTCCATTGCTAGGGCCCTGCCTGCTGAGTGTGGTTAGGTACTTGCAACTACTTTTCGGGTCAGCCCACCTGAACATGAATAGTGACCAGGGTAAGCAGACGCTCGTTGGTCAGATCATTTCTGGCACAGAGCAGATAAGTAGACAGTACTTGCTTAAGCATTCAGCGTTTACTGTATTTGGCCTTTTATACCCCGTGCATCCCATGCCTTGCCCTTCTTTCCTCCCCACCTAACGTCCTCTCCGCTTAATAGAACGTGTGCAAGAACTGCAAAGGAACCTTCTGTGACGCCTGTTCCACAAACGAACTGCCTCTTCCTTCGAGTATCAAGCCTGAGCGAGTTTGCAATCCCTGTCACAAACATCTGATGGAACAGTATTCCAGCAGCCCGGCCTAAGTCTGAAGACCACGACCCGGACCACACGTGCATCTGCGCCAGCTGTCAGGACCGTCCAGAGCCCAGGCCTTAGACCCAGCTGCAGGTCACAGCAGTGAGTTCAACACACCAGGTCCAGGGCCAGAAAGGCAGTGGCTGGGGGGTGATAGATAGTTTGTTCGTTTTCCCTAAGAACTGTATGAATAAAAGTTAACTCCTTTGAGCCTCTCAGATCTTCTACATGTGCACAGCCCCACTCAGAAGGTTTAACTGCACGTTTTTGAAAGGGCTGTGCAGTCTCCGGAAGAAGGGGTGCTGATCCGGGGGGGAGGGCGTGGGAGACAGGCACCAGGCAGGTGACGAGAGTGATCATCTTCCCATTCGAGGGCTCGTGGGGCAGATGTGTTCATTGAGATCAACACGACACATGTTACATGTTTTCCCAGGTGCTGCTACGTCTAAACATTATTTCCTTAGCATCCCCGCCAACTACCTCTCGAAAGCAGTGCCACAAAACTGTGAACCCCACATACTCAGGGAAAAGAGAGAGTAATATAAATTCTGAATGTACTTTAAGTATTACTGTAATACACTGTCATTTCAGGAACAGGATTTTCGGGGTCTTGGCTTTACATTGTTTTTAATTATCAGAAGAAGGAGGAATATTTGATTTCTTCAGTAATGACTTCAAAAGTGATGCTCTGGTCTCTTAAGAATTTTTCTACATCTCAACCCTTCCCAGCCACCGCCAGCCCTCATTCCCAGGCCAGTAGGGAGATTTTAATACTAGAAGCAAAGTGGAGTTAGGTGGAGAGTAAAACTAACTTGTTCCGTAGCTGAGAACAATTAGAATATAAGAGGTCTCATATTCTGAGCCAAGAATTAAAACTAGTAGACACGTGTCTTTGAAAGTATAAGACTCTTAAACATCCTTTTGGGAGAAAAGAGGTGCATTCAACAAGGCAAGGACAGAAATGGTTACATACGATTTTGATGATGTTAACATCTGTCTAGATTGTTTGATTCTAATTAAGATCTACAAAAATGGTTCTGCAACTGATTTAGAATTCTTAGGTTGCTACATCCAGACCAGGTGGTATTTGATAAACACCTCCTGGAAAGGTTTACAACTTGGGAAAGAGATGTTATTCCAGAAATATGGCCTGTTACTTGATGCAGCTGAGAGGGAAAAATAAAATATTACAACTCTAGCTTCTGGTTTGTTGTCTTTTTTTTCCCCTCTCAATATCTTTGTGATTCTTCTGTCCACCTGCACTGTTTCATATATAATGTAAAGAATTTATCCTAAATTAACAAAAGTTAGTTAATAATTTTTGTTCATCTATAATGGCAACACTGTTTTAATGACTTATAATGTAAAGAATTTATCGTACATAAACAAAAGTCAGTAATATATATATTTTATTTTTTAATTTACCGGAGAACTGTCCTACAGAAGTGAGCTTACGAGGTGCAGCGGGGTGGGGCATGAGCATTGTATGATGACACTCTAGCATATGAAGCTTATAGAACTACTAGAATATATGCCTACACTTCTTTTTGATTTTTTTAAATTGAAAAGGGGAAGCTCTGTATTTATTGAGGACTAATATGTAGTCATGTTACATATGACATACATAAGATTTTGAATTGCACATAAGTTAACTATTTTTTGTGTATTTATCCCAGGGTCCAGAATTCATCCCAGGACCTCACACACTAACTAGAGGCTTGCCACACCCCAGCCAAGCTATGTAGTGTCTTTTTCTATTTATTTTGAGTGTGGGGCCATATTCAGGAGCTTCATGCTTAGCTCAGTACTTCTGGGTCTCTCCCAAAGGCACTCTGGTGACTGGGTGGTACCCAGGATCAAACCTGGGCCTCCTGCATACAAAGCAAAGCCAAGCCCTTGGCGTGATCTCCCCAGTCCGATTTAGTCTTTGCCTAAAGACTAAATACAAAAACCACAGAACCTGTGGGTGTTAGTGCTGTTGTCTACAAAAACAAGGGGACCAAGTCATGAGTACCCTGGCTTGAATGTATCTTCAATTGAAAACTGCTTTCCACCATCTCCAGTGGCATCAGTGAGAACAGCATCTGACTGAGCCCGGCTGGAGAGCTAGTACAGGGGTGAGGTATTTGCCTTCATGTCGGTGTGATGCTCAGTTCATTCCAGCTGCCACCACATGTGGCCCCGAACGCTGCCAGAGGTCGCTCCTGAACACAACCACTTCCAGGTGTGATGCAGAAACAAACACATTTAGGAAAAGACTCAAAACCACAAAACATTCCTAAAATTAGATACAAGTGCCACATGTATGAAGGCCTTTGTTGATTCCCTGGTATCCCCTTTTAAAAAATGCTTTAAGGAGTTAGAAATAGCAATAGGAAGACACTTGTTCCTGAATTGAGAAACTTCTTTAATATGTTGATACGATGCAAATCAAGAATGCTGGGATGGGGCCAGAGCAATAGTACAGCGGGTAGGGTGCTCGAGGCCGACCCCGGTTCAATCCCCAGCATCCCATATGGTCCCCCGAGCACCACCAGGAGTAATTCCTGAGTGCAGGGTGTGGCCCAAAAAGAAAAAGAAAATTAATAAGACTCAACACAATGAAATGGCAAACACAGGATAACGTATTTGTAAATTGTATATGGTAAGTAAATCACAGCAGGATATTTTTTTTTTAAATCAGGAAAATATTCCAATTATGGGCAATATACTTTAACAGATACTTCTCAAATTGCAAAAAACTAAATTGAAAGATGCACAACACCACCAAAGTGACTGTCAAAATCACAAAATACCACTTCACTAGGTTGGCTGTTAACAACGACAAAAAAACTTGCTGATGATGTGAACATCGGTGCACTGTTGGGAGCAGTGTGAAATATTGGGGCAGCCACTGTAGAACTCAATGGCCTTCCCAAAGAAATGAAACATCAAATTAATCATAATCCAGCAATTAATTTACTCAGGTGACATGGAAATAGAGACTGGAGAGATAGTTTTAGGATTAAGATGCTTGTCTTGCCCGTGGCTGGCCTGGGCTCAATCCCTGAGTGACCTCAGCAAAGATGGGTGTGACAACCCCCCAGCTTGGTGCCCACACACAGAAAAAGTAAAAATAAATTTTAGGATTTATGAACCCTACACATACCTGTAATGTTCACAAGAGCCAAGAATTGAAGCAGCACAAGTGTCTGAATGAATGAAAGCATGATAATGCCGTGGAATATTATTCAGCCTTGAAAAAGAAATTCTGGAGGGCTAAGGTGTAGCTCAGTTGCAAAGGTACCTGCTTCAAAAAAGGGGGGGGCGCCTTGACTTTGATCCCCAGCACCATACCACTTGCACTAAGCATGATCCCACAAGCACTGCCATTTAGCACCTGTGTCCTCTGCAACTTAAGTGTGCTACCCCTGCAACACTGCAACCAAGACCTGCCCGAGCACACCACGACTGAGTGCCAGATCTGTGCTGAGCACCAAGTGTCCAAGGCATTGAAACCAAGTGTGTGACCTGCCATCCACACAGGGGCAGGGTGTAGCGCTGACCTTGCGTTTGTGAGGCTCTTGGTTTGATTTCAAGCTCTGCCCCCACAAGGATATTCTGTCACATGTCAGTTGTGGGAAGGGGGAATAAAAGGCCTTGGATTTGGACATTGGGGAGCACAAACTCAGGTATGATCCCAAATTGTATCCCACTGGGACTTTATAAGTGCAGGAGGCAGAGTGAGAGGAAGACAGGATCATAAACCCTAAGGATTACTAAGAATTTGACTTCAGGTTACATTCCTTAGTTCCTTTGCTTCCAAATGGGCCTTGGTTACTATGGAGAGAAAAACTTTCCCACTTGTGCGGTTCTCTGTGTAACTGCTTCTTTCCGGTTAATGAACTTCTTGAGGTAATGAGAGGAAGCTCAACGGGCAGAGCTTTGCTTGCAGGAGGCCTGGGTTCAGTCCCAACAACACATGTGCCTCGAGCCGCCCCTAAGCACCAGGCATGCCTGGGGTCCGAGGCTCATTTCCTGGGACTATCCTGGCAGCCCCACCACTGGGCCAGTCATTGAACCGCAGCAGAGTTACTGTGGGCCACCAGCGATTCAGACACCGCCCACATGAGCCTTTTTTTTTTTTTTTTTGCTTTTTGGGTCACACCCGGCAATGCACAGGGGTTACTCCTGGCTCTGCACTCAGGAATCACCCCTGGCGGTGTTCAGGGGACCCTATGGGATGCTGGGAATAGAACCCGGGTTGGCTGCGTGCAAGGCAAATGCCCTACCTGCTGTATTATCGCTCCAGCCCCACCACATGAGCATTTTTAGTAGTTAGGGATTTTTAAGTCCATTTTTTAAAATGAAATATATACACTATATATTACTAATATACTGAGATATACAGACTAGAGATACTGGGTATTTGATTTGTTTTAAAAATGAGAATTGTAGATGAGAATGATAAGGGAAGGATAAATAGGGAACAAATCTGAATATACAGAAAAGGAAATATCATTAGATATAAACTATATACACTGACGTTCTAAGAAATTCATGTATACGGAAAATGACAACCTTATTACAGGGTAATTCATTCAGCATTATGATAGCAAAAGACTGGAAACAACTTATAAATTCATTCAGTGTATATCCACACTATATCTTTTGGGGGGTGGAGGACTTAGACTTAGGGCCACTCCTGGCTATGCCACGGATCACTCATGGTGGTACTCAGGTGACCATATGCGTTTGGGGATTGCAACAGGGCAGCCACATGTAAGGCAAGCGCATTAACCCCTATTTCTCTGCATACTAAGTATATATAAAGTGTGCCACACCTTTTTTGTGCTGTGCTCAGGGGCCCATATGCGGTGTTGGTGACAGTCAAGGTTGGTGAAATACAAGTACTTATTCTTTGGCCCCTCTGTATTTTTTAAATGAGGAAAGATTTTTACATGCTGTCATATGTACTAAGAACTGTCTAATATTTGCTTATTAGACATCTTCAAGATAGAAGATGCCTGCTTGAGAAGGGGTAACTAAATGACAAGTATAAGATGGGAGACTGTTCACTGTAGGCCCTTTTGTATTGCTTGCATTTTAATCCTTAAAAAGACTTCTGTAGCACGTTCCTCCCGTTGTTCATTGATTTGCTCACTCGGGCACCAGTAATGTCTTCATTGTGAGACTTGTTGATACTGTTTTTGGCATATCGAATACGCCACGGGTAGCCTGCTGTGAAGGTGGGATACTCCCAGTAGCTTGCCAGGCTCTCCAAGAGAGACAGAGGAATTGAATCTGGATTGGCCACATGCAAGGCAAATGCTCTACCCACTGTGCTATCACTCCAGTCCACACACACACACACACACACACACACACACACACACACACACACACACACACACACACACACACACACACACACACTTCTAAATCAAGAAATTTATAAATTATCCCATTACTTATATATCAAGGTTAATAACTGAGTAAATCAAACCAGGTATCTTCCTTCCTACAAATGCAATGAGAAAATCACCCAGCAGGGGCTGGAGTAGCTCAACGAGCTGGAGTACATGCACTGCATATGGAGGGCCAGATTTGATCCGAGGAACTGCATGCTTCCCTGGGGACTACCTGGGAGTGACCCCTGAGAAACAAATTGGGATAATCCCTGGCACCACTAGATGCAGCACAAAAACAAAAAAAACACCCAACTGAAAAAATTTAAACGGGCAAGAGGAGCTGTTATTTCATCGAGACAGGATACAACAGCAGAGCCTGAGAGAATGCTCATTATCCCTTTCAGTATCAATATTGCAAACCACAATGCCCAAAAGGGGGGGGGGGCGGGGGGAAGAGAGAGAGGAGAAAAGCGCCTGCCATAGAGGCAGGCAGGGGGTGGGGGTGCAGGGTGACAGGAGGGAACGTGGGGACACTAGTGCTGGGAAATGCCCACTGGTGGAGGGATAGGTGTTGGAACACTGTGACTGAAACCCGATCATGAACAGCTTTGGCAAGGTCTCAGTGATTCAATAAAAGTGTTTTAAAATGCTTGTCACTATGGAATTGCAAATAAGTTACTACTGCGTCCACCAGATGCTGGCAAGCACGCAGGTATTTTCGTTTGCTAGCAGAAATGCAAAGTGATATAGCCACTTTGGGAGACTGGCGGTTTCATTCAAAGCTAAACTTTCTGGGCTGGAACAGGAGTATAGCATGTGGAGTGTTTGCCTTGCATGTCGCCGACCCAGGGTTCAATCCCTGGCATTCCATGTGGTCCCCTGAGCACTGCTAGGAGTAATTCTTGAATATAGACAGGACAGGAATACCCTAAGCTGTTATGTGTGGCCTAAAACAACAAACAAAAAACTAAAAAAAACTAACTACATAACCCAGTAACAGCGTTCCTTACTGTTAATGCAGATTAGCTGTTATCTTACCTATATAGAGAAACTTATTCATAAATGTTTAAAGCAACCTTTTGCTTCCTACAAAATTCAGAAATTTATTTTCAAACCTGCTGAAGTCCAGGGAAATAACTGCATTCCTACTCTAATAGGATAATTTGTTTTCCAAATCCCTGGAACTTGGACTTCTCTCCCTCCCACCCCGTCTAGATTAATATAATTGAATCACAGTGAGAAACACCCCTCGACCCTGATACATGCGTTACTGATTGTGAATCCTTTCACATAATTTAGGGAAATCTCTTGAAAGAATCAAAACTGTTAAAACTGTAAGATGAACCTTAAGTGTAATGTATAAGGTGTTATTGTTAACACTGCTGCATGGTACATTTAAAAAGCTGCTAAAAATAAACCCTAAGAGATCTCATCACACCGGAAAGCTTGCTCCGGACCTCACCTCCCTAGCAGTGCTCAGGGAGCCCCAGAACCACCTGGTGCTTCTCTCCCAACTGGCCGGTCAGTTTGATGCTAAGGCCTGAGGATGTGGCGGTGCCTCAGGTCATGTGCACAGGACCACCAGGCCCACCTTGGCAATGCTTGGGGCTTCCCAGCCTACACACGATGCTGAAACACACTTGCGACAGTTCTTTGTATCAATGAGATAAAATTGACCCAACCTACTGTAATCTTTTCACTCTACACATCTATATACAGTATCACTTATTTGGGGGGTTTGAGTCATTTTTGACAATGTCTGGGTGTCATTCCCAGTGATGTTTCGGGGACCATGAGGTGCCAGGAACTGAACCAGGGTCAGCCACATGCACATCTAACCCCTGTACTCTTTCTTCAGTCCTTAGAACAGTTTGGATCAGATACCCAGGAGCACTCAAAGGCTATTCACACGGCTGTGTTCAGGATTCACTCCTGGTGGTGCTGGAGGAACCATAGCAGAGATCAAACGCAGGTCAGCAGCTACACGCAAGGCAAGCATCTTAACTCCCGTAGTATCTCTGACCCACAGTGCCCACTGTTTACTTTCACTATACTGTCTGTGAACTACGTCTCAACAAAGTAAGAGAAATGAACAGTATTTAACTCAGAAACAAGTAAAATCATGTGGAACCAGAGCCATAGTCCATCGAGTAATGGTGCTATAAGCGACAGACCTGGGTTCAACTCCCAGCACCCCATATGATAGAGTTTATCACTTGCATCACTTGTCATCCCGTTGATCTTCGATTTGCTCAAGTGGGCACCGGATTGAGTGAGCAAAGAATAAGCCCTAAGCACTGCTTGGTTTAGTCCCCAAATAAAACAAACAAAACCAAATAATATGCAGGATCTAATAAGTGGGGTTTTGCCACAAAGTATACCACAATGAAGTGGTTTTCTCCTTTCTGTCCACATCCTGGAAGTATTGAGGTTTCAGAGCTTACGGCTCCATCACGAACTCAGCCTCCTCTTCCCTCCTGGTAGGAGCCTGTCACCCACGCATGGACAAAAAAAAATAATTCCTGTTGTTTCAGTATCTGATTTGGTATTTTAGAAGAGATCACAAAGGGGAGTTTCTCCTTGGTGTCTGAGTCAATGCCTCATCCCCTTACAATGCCCTAAGAAATCTCACAGACAAGGTACTGACCCACATATACCATATATTTCAATACTGCTATTTTCATCGCTTTGTGACAAGAGATTACAAAGATATAAAGGACCAAATTAGGAGAACGCAATTCACTGTCATTACTTACTTCAAAAGCAAATAAATGGTACACAACCTGGTCTTGCAAAATATGAGGGGAAATTTCTTTTGACCAAATAGAAATTAAAGATTAGTTTCACTCTAGTATGTGCTTTTCCGCAATATTTTTTTTCCAGTATTATTTCTTTACATACTTAAAGTAAAGTACATGAATTCATCAGTTCCAAGAACCTTTTGTACTGAGAACTGAGTCATTAGATGTGGCATCAAGATAAACATTTCAAGCTTTCCAATCACCTAACATTTTGCCGCTCCTTCTCCCACAGATGTGCAAATGAACCTACTGCCTTAATATAAAGTAACTGCAAATTACTTCAGCAACACCAACAGAATATTTTCCACAGCAAACTAAACACCCAACTGCCAAAAAAAAACCTACCATGTCTTTTTGCTTGTTTCGGTTTTCTGACTACACCCAGCTTAGGGTACACAGGGGTTATTACCGGCTGTACAAGGATCAAACGTCAGCCTACTGCATTAAAAGCACAGTACTGTGAAAAGAAAAGATTATATTCTAACAAGCCATATAATTATAGGCAACAGTTCTCGTTACTAGGTATAATTTGCCACATAAGTAAACACATCTCCATCTAAGTAGTACCACTGATGATTTTAAATAGGCAGACTAAATTGCATTCTTCAAAGATAAAGACAATCACCTGCAAACTAACCATTTCATTTTGGTTGGTTTGTTTTGCTTTTGTCTTTGTGGGTCACACCAGGCAATGCTCAGGGGCTGCTCCCGGCCCTGCACTCAGGAATTACTCCTGAAGGTGATCGGGGACCATATGGGATACAGGGATCAACCTGGGCAGGTCACGTGCAAGGCAAACACCCTACCTGCTGTGCTATTGCTCCATCTTTTAATCCTGGGACCACACCCCACCACACTCAAGGGCTTATTCCTGGCTCCGGAGAGGGTCAGGGAACCACATGTGGTGCCACGTATCAAACCCTAGGTTAGCTTCATGCACGGCAAGCACCTTACCCATTGTACTATCTTTCCAGCCCCAATTTCTTACTATATACCAGGACTTGTGTTTAAGAATATAACTGGTTAATTGACACACCCCAAATAATAACTCTCAGGTAATCTTTAGCCTGAAACAAGCCTTCATTTTATTGACTACTTACAGTACAGTGATTTGGTATCTTAGCTGGTAATCAAAGATGGTTATGATTACAAGTGAGAGAAGACATGATCTCTCTACCAGATATCACCTCTCAGAAATATGGACTAACTCCATTTTGAGAACTAGAACTGCATCTCCTGGTAACTATGTGGCAGTCACACCCTGAGAACAGGAACAAGGCAAATGAAGTATACAGGACTTTAATTCTCCTACACAGGTGCACATAAAATTAGTTTATTAACGACTACATTTTGAAGCCAGCCATTTTGATTCCAATATTTAAATAACAAGTTGTTTAATATTAAAGCAGAAGGTACTGCCACAGCGTGACAGAAGTACAGTTTTATCCACAACCCTTCACACAATTATACATTAAATGCTATTTTTATTTAAGCAAGGCACCCCTACTTGTTCTAAAATATGGGATGTGCTACCCCACTGAAAAAAGCAAATGAGGAGACTTAGGTTTTTCCTACTAGAGCTGGTTTAAATTCAAGTGAAGCCATGAATGTCCTTCCTGGGCAGGACTTTTGACAGATCACTTCACAGTCTTGGGACTAAACACACACCCATAAGATTTACCCAAAAACACAAAACAAAGGGGTGGGGGGAGCTGTTCAGAAAACTTCGAAGCTCATCTCAGAAGTCCTTCCTCAAGCACACAGGCACGCGCCTTCAGCACAAGGCTTAGAAATAGGAAACATTTCTAAAAACGGGGAACTGCCAAATTGTCCTCATTTACACTCACTAACCTGTAGTTTTCTTTTTTTTTCCCTTTTTGGTCTTATTTTTTTCCCCATTTCTACCCCTAAGTAATCAAATACACCTAAAAATAAAACTACTCCGTCAAAACATACTGGCTCAAAGATGTGTAATGTTTTCTTGCTTTGGTGAGTACTTGGATAAAATAAATCGGTATTTATTCCATGAGAAGTTTTATATTAGAGGGCTCGATTCACAGGCAAAAAACAAAAACCTCAAACAGGTCATTTTGGTTTTGTTTTTGGGCCACCCCCAGCGACGCTCCTGGCTCGGGGACCATATGGGATGCTGGTGGGGGTCAAAGCCGGGTCGGCCCCTTGCAAAGCGAGCACTGTCCCCGCTGTACCGTCGCTCTGGCCCCCAGCAGGCAACTTTTTAAATGCGCAGAAGATTTTTAAGGATAGTGCTGAATAAAAAATGTGTAGTCTTAACTTTGGGCAACACATCCTCTATGAAAACAAACTCTTTAATCATATGTAGACCAGACTTTAAAATCAGATCCTGGGTGGTTTAAAGAAAAAAATTTCATTTGTAGTTTATTTTGCAATCCCCAACTAAATCTTTTTCTTTTCCTTTCTGAACAGTCCACTAAGGAATTTTTCTTAGAAGCAATTAATCCCAAGCCCCCAGATCCTTTCTCTAGCAGTTGCTGCTAAGAAACTGGAACTTTATATCCCATGTCCAAAAAGATGTGCAAATGAAATGCTTCTCGCTTCATCCTGAAACAAAAAATGATGCACAATTATTCAAATGACAAAAACTTGCACGAGTTCCCACACCATTTAAAATTACAAATTAAAAATAAATAAATAAATAAAACCTTAATTTTTCCAATTCTGGATAATTTATCTGGCAAACCAAGTTAAGGGTGAAGAAAACTAGTTAGGTACTAGTGTTTGCAACCCGGTATGGAAATAGCAATTTTCAGAGTTTAGCACAAAGTACATTACACAAATTCCTTAACAGCACAAGAGTGTGGGGCCTTATATCCAAAATTTGCCTGTAATAACTATAGGACAACTATAGTTATATGTAACAACTATAGATAACTATAGTACTGGAAAATTCCATTTGCTTTCAAGAAATTACAGATAAGTCTCAAAGGAATGTACCATACATGAAGACAAAGTATTTCAACTCACTAAAAGATTTAATAGGGGAATACACTACAAAACATGTGATCAAGGAAAGGTCTATCAAGATAAGTTTGTTATATTTAACACAAACTGACTTCCTAGGACAAGCAACCATTTGCATAATATTTTTATTTAAAAAATTGTAATCTATGTATATAAATATCAAAGATAACTCTGGCTTAAAATGTCTCATTTGAAACACCTCAGAACTGAAAAAATACATTTAGTGTTCAATGATTTAGTACCACTGAAGGTAAAACTATTACTTTCAGGCACATATCATAATGAATGTCAGCATAACACAAAGTAGACTTTATATAAGAAAAATTCTCAAAGCCACTATATAATGTATTTCATTTCCCAGGACAATTTCCATTCCTTATATTAATATTTCAATTATGATTGGTTTAACTAAAAAGAATAGTTTCTACCACATTACAAATAAGTTATATAAATAATCTGCCAATTCATAATGGCCACCACAATTGCACTTAAGTTTACCTGTTTATCTGGAATCCTTAGAAGTCGTCCTATTTTCCTTTTGGACATGAATTCAGGAACAATTCAATATACCTATGGTCTACGTATGA
Organism: Sorex araneus; assembly: GCF_027595985.1. Taxonomy (NCBI): domain Eukaryota; kingdom Metazoa; phylum Chordata; class Mammalia; order Eulipotyphla; family Soricidae; genus Sorex; species Sorex araneus. The sequence goes on from NC_073306.1 coordinate 195,160,998, forward strand.
CAAAAAAAAGTTTCATTTTACTGAAAAGGCAAACATACCGTGCCCATCATAATCAGAGAACAACTGAAATCACTGGCCCGTTTCTTTCCCTTATTAAAAACAAAGAATGTGGGGGGCTGGTGAGACAGTACCACAAGTAGGGATGCTTGCCTTGGACAGTCAACCGGGGTACAATCCCAGGTACGTGAGTAATCTCGGAGCACAAAGCCAAGACTGAGCCCTGCAATGCAGGGTGTGGCCCAAAACCAAATTTAAAATTTGTTGTTGTGTATTTACTGGGCCACATCTAGCAGTGCTCAAGGATCACACTCCTGGCAATGCTTAGAGGGACCATATGTGACTTAAAACCCCTGTACTATTTCTCCGGCCCCCAATTTTTTTTTTTTTTTTTTGCTTTTTGGGTCACACCCAGCTTTGCACTGGGGTTACTCCTGTCTCATGCACTCAGGAATTACTCCTGGCGGTGCTCGGGGGACCATATGGGATGCTGGGTCGGCCGCGTGCAAGGCAAACGCCCTGTCCGCTATGCTACTGCTCCTGCCCTCTGGCCCCAAATTTTTTAAACTGAAATCCTATTAATTTCTAAGTAAAAACATGCAGGATAACAGACAAATAATTTTCATTGTAATACAGTGGGGGTTTTAATTGCACTTAATCTAGGAGTATTATAAATAGTAACATTCCAAAGTAAAAATTCTAGGCAAACTCCAGAACAGAAACAGGCCTCTGCCAGCTCAGACAGAAATGACCCCGGAAGCCATGAACAGCACTTACGAACGTGAGACCGATCCTTGAGCATGGCTGCAACTGCATCCTCATGGGTGTCGAAGTGCACATCAGCTTCTCCCGTGGCCTTCCCACTGGAGCTGTATTCCATGGTGATTCTAACAGGCTTCAGGGGAGCAAAAAACTGCACAAGGGGAAAAGAAAGTCAAAGGCACATAGCGGCCCTCAGCCTACTCTCCGACAGTCCGCTGACTACACTAAACACGATGCAGTCTTCCCTCCTTCCATTTTGGGGCCACACCCAGCAGCGTTTAGGGCTACTCCTGCTCAGCCACTGCTCCTGGTGGTGCTCAGGGGATCCTGTGGCCACGGGGTCTGAGCCTGCACCCAGCACACGGAGCTCTCTCTCCAACTCCACCACTTCGTATGCATTCATGTACCTGGTCAATTTGATCTTAGTAAATTTCCCTTTAAAACAGCAGAGCAAGGGGAGAGACTCTCCAAACAATAATAGTGAGTTTTGTTGAAATACTGTATGCAATCAAAGTGAAAGTAAAGTGAAATTTATTAGTTACACAGGCGGGGGGGGGGGGCTGAGGGGGGGGCCTAGGGGCGTGGGGGGGGTTAGGGGTGCGGGGGTGCGGGGTGGAGCTATACTGGGATTCTTGGTGGTGGAATATGTGCACTGGTGAAGGGATGGGTATTCGAGCATTGTATAACTGAGATTTAAACCTGAAAACTTTGTAACTTTCCACATGGTGACTCAATAAAAAAATTAAAAAAAAAAACATAAAAATGCATTATTGCAAAAAAAAAAAAAACAGCAGAGCAACTATAGATATATCTCCTGATTTTCTTAAAAATCATGGTTTCACTTCGAGTAGTATCAATTCAGAATACTAAAAACCGTAAATCGGACTGGAAAGATAGTACAAGGGTTAAGGCACTTATCTTGTATAAGCCTGGTCCAATGCCTGGCATCTCATATGGTCCCCTGAGCTCTAAAGTCCTTGGGCAGTGCCAGGAGTGACCCAAACACCTCTTCCCTCTTCCCAATAATAAGATAAAAGCTATAAATACAATACCATACAAATAATTTTAAAAAATTTTAAAACAAGGGCCATTAAAAAAAAAATCGTGGGGCTGGAACAATAGCACAGCGGGTAGGGCGTTTGCCTTGCACTCAGCCGATCCAGGTTCAATTCCCAGCATCCCATATGGTTCCCTGAGCACTGCCAGGAGTAATTCCTGAGTGCAAAGCCAGGTGTGACCCAAAACTAAATAAATAAATAAATAAATTGTAATCATGGGGTAATGTTTAACCCATAAAACCAAATTCACAGCTTCTCTTAGTCTGCTTTCCCTACCCACATGACCTAATTATTTTTCAGAATCTTACATACTTTAAGAAAACATCTTACATCTTACATTTTGCAATCCCAGAACTAACCTCCCAATCCAGTCCTCATTCATGATTAAGGATTTCTCACTTGTCACTTGTCATCCAAGTGACTAGGTGACTAATGATTTAGTCACTTAAATACACACTGATGGATGGTGCCAGAGAGAGAGTATAGCGAATAGGGCGTTTGCTTTATACACAGCCAACCCAGATTTAATCCCCAGAATCCCTGATGGTCTCCTGAGCACTGCCAGGAGTAAATTCCTTAGTGCACAGCCAGGAGTGAGCCCTGAATACCACCAGACGTGGCCCAGTAATTGGGGTGGGGGGATAGAAAACACCACTGATGGAAGGGGTAGTGTGACCATTTTTTTTCCCATTCAACAAGTCTTCTATTCTATATACACTTATAAAGAGAGTCTACCAAATAAACCTGCCTTTTAAGAATTCATTTTACTTATATTTTTGACAATGCTAGGGACAGAGCCCAGGGCCTTACATATACAAGGAAAATATTCTACCACTAACGTCACATCCCTCGGTCCTATTTTCAAAATGTTTTAAATGGCGTACCATTGCACTGTAATGGTATTCACACCTCAGATGTGCTCCTGATGCACTGTTAACCATTTTTTCAATCACACACATACCTGGTAGTTGATCAAGATAACATAAATGGAGTAACCACACTGAGTGTTTATCATTCCAAACCAAACCAAGTAAACCACTGTACTTTCATTTGATGATTCCCACTAGGCTTTTTGAAATAACTGAGGTCCCACTATTAACTGAAGGCTCTGGAATAGATCTACATTAAATACATGATGAAATTCAGGAAGTCAACCAGCTGGCACTAAATAAGTTCATTAGCCAGCCATGATCCAGAGACTCAAATAAATCTCGGAAGAGATCAACAAGCTACAGAGATACTTCCAGACCCCAAAGTCACCACATCCAGTTAAAAATTTAACTCAGCTTATCGCTTGCTTCATTCAAAATTTTAGAATCCCTGGAGCAGTATCTCCTACTCTACATCACTGGTACATACCAAGAGCAGCACTGGATGGGATGTAAAGTAGAAGGCAACCAAGCAATCTCAATTAAGAAAATGTTAACACACAAGGCTCAATCGGTAACAACATGTTACCAATCTCTTATACAAGGGTTTGATGGCTCCAGGGTGAGATAACAACAATCTTCACACACTTTCTTCTAAGGAAATCTTTTTTGATCATTTTCAGAGAATTATAACAAGCGATACACAATAAATTATTCAGGGCCTGCTATTGGAGCAGGCTTGCATGGTGGTTGGAAAAACAGGAAATAACAGTGGTGGGAAGCTGCACTGAGGTGGGATGGGTGTTGGAATACTGAATGTAACAAATCATCATGAACTTAAAAAGAAAAACATTCAGTAAGTTTAAAAGAATAATCTTTTTTTTTCCCTCTTAGTTTTTGGGTCACATCTGGCTGGCTCTGTGCTCTGGGATCACACCTGGTCATGCTAGGGGACAATATGGGGTGCCAGAGATTGAACCACTGACGTCAGCCCACACGCAAGTCCAGTATTCCACCCAATGTATTATCACTCTGTCCCTATTTTTTAAATGCCAAACACCATTTTTTTTTTATATCTATTTATTTTAGCAACTCTGGGTGGTACTGAAACCAGGGCTTTGAACATGCAAGGCACAGAGCTACACTGCAGGCCCCAACAAAAAATACAGTCAAAGTTTGATGCTGAAGAGACAGCACAGGGGTCAAGGCGTTCACTTGGCATGTGTCCAACCCCAATCCAATGCCAACCACTGTTGCATCTGGTCGCCCAAGCACCACCAGAAGTGATGCCTGAGCACACACAGGTTTAGCCCCCATACGAAACAAAACCCAAAAATGTCTGTAATTGCTCTTTTACATTTTTGTCATGTCTTAAAGTTTTCTAGACTCAGAAAAACAAGGGCTGAATCAATTTAGACCAAAAACAAAAAATCAAACTTCTGTTACTTCGAATACTAAGCATGTACCATATTCTACAACTAAAAACACCTCCTATGTGGAGACTGGAAAACAGTCCAGTGGCCTATAGCCCACAGTTTGGATGCAAAAGGGCCAGGTTCGATTCCTGGCATTGCAGGGAATAACCCCTGAGCATCACCAGGTGTGGACCCAAACCACCAAAATTCCAATATTGTCATGTATGATCTTAAAATAATAAAACGCATAGTAATCAGCTTTAAAAAAATCCACAGAAAAGAAAAACAAGACCATACTTTCAGGGATCATGTTTATAGTTACTAGAGATGTTTCTCTGATCGTGCAGAGGACCCTAAGCCACGAGGACGAACCAGAGGATCCTCTGCGAAGCTGGTTCTAGGGACTGCTTTCACAACTACCTTTTACCACTGATGGTCGTTCTCTTCCTTCAGAAGGGTGTGGGGAAAGAAATGCAATCAAAAGAGACCTCCACAAGCATGAAATTGCCTCGCAACTATACAAAGATACACCAGAAATTTTATTTTCTACCATCCCCAAATTAATACAAGCTCAATTTCAAAACTTTTTGCTCAAACTATTAAGAACGAACATCTTACTGCCACATACGTTTATAATGTCTTGGGCATTGGCTTGGAAAGGCAACCCTCTCATGTGGACAAAATGGAGTGAAGGCGTAGTTCCAAAATCAACAGCTTCTGGAAGCTTTTCTGGTATCTCCTTAGGCAATTCTGGGAGGTGGAATAAAGAGCAGTGTCAAGAATATAAAAGTTTCAAGAGTTAACAGATTATAGTATTTCCAATTCCTAAATTCCTCTGAATGCTAACAGACCCAATAATATAAGCTAAAATCGCTTGAAAAATATCATTTGAAATCCCCACCACCTATAAAAATACTTCCTTAGTGGCTGGAGTGACAGTACAGCAAGTACGGCCCTTGCTTGCACTCAGCTGACCGGGCGGGCTGATCCCCAGTACCCTGCTAAGATCCCCCCAGCAAGTCAGGTGTGATCTCTGAGTGCAGAGCAAGGAACTGCCCTCTGCAAAAAAATTTTGAACAGTGACTGGAGACAAAGCAATGAATACCAGAGGACAGCAGCCCGCCGGAGATCTCTCACGACCCCATATGGAGTCAATCCCACCGGGCACCTCAGACCGAGCACGTGTGCCAGCTTCACGTGTTCCGGGTGAAACCCTGATGGCTACGAGCTTCCAGACGCAAAACCCAGTACGCAGGATCAGGGACTAAGACTCCAGGCCACATGACTGCTATGGAGACGGGTCGGCCCTTCCCGTACCCCCCCAGCCCCGCCACCCCCGTCCGCTCAGGGTTCTGACTGTCACACCCACAATCTGCCTCCGGGCTCCATCTCAGCGCATCAGCAGCCTTGACCCAGAGACGGCCCAATCATTTACACTTTTAGAATCCCAGAAGCACAAAAGCGGCCGCGTGACCTCTCACGATATTCATAATAAGCAATAGAAAATAAATTATTTAGCATCTGCTGCTGGCAGGCAGGCTTGAACGGTGGTGGGAAAATTTGAAATAATGGTGGCTGGGATTGGTGCTGAAACATTGGATGTAATCAATTAATGTGAACAATCTTATGACAATAAAATTGAAAACAAAAAAGTCACTGGAACACCCAACTTTTAGTGTTTTAAATTACTACCAGATTAAGAATCTAGCTCTCTGTGGCAACAGAGAAGGTAAAATGATTATGTCAGAAATCATCAGGGTAAGACAAACTTCCTGAATTATAGGCACTGAAAAAAACAGGAAGAATAAATGTCGTCAGAGAACAGCAGTTAAAATAGGATTATCATGCTACAATTGTTTTTGGAGGGTCAAAAATTAGAAATACAGACAGAAACAAAGCTCTTCTTTAGTCCTCGTCTGGTTTTTGGCCCATCTTTCCCCACCTCATTGAATAAGTGTTGGTATTTTACTTTTGGTATTTTATGCCACCCTGCTTATGAAAATCTATAAAAATTAAATTTTAAAAATTAGAGGCCAGAGAAATAGTACAAAGATCAAGGTGCCTGCCATGCACTCAGCGGAGCCTGGCTGGAGTCCCTGGCCGCACAGCACGGCCCCTGAGCACTGGCAGGAGTGATCCCTGAGCAAGAGCCAGGAGCAACCCAGGTACTGCCGGAGTGACCGCAAAACAAAACCCCTCCAAAAAGCTAATACTTGGGCCTCTCTGCATATATTCAAAGTACATGTTAAATCTTCGACTCATTTTACTTCTCCTAAAACCTTACAACTACATACGAAACAATTAAAAAACATTTTAACAAATGTCAAAACGTTACAGATAAACTGAGTGAGTCTCAGGAAGCAGCAAAGCCCCACCTATTTCTTTTTCAGTTTCAAAAGCAGTCGCGGGTCGAATATCTTCATTTACTTCGTGTTCTTCAAAGACCATTTCTGGCTCCGTGATATACTTAGCGGTAGGAGAAGATGCCATTTTCTTTCCCTTATGAGAACCAACATGGGTTCGCACTTCATTTCTTCTGCTTGGAAAAATCTCTATGTATCTATGTCAGAAAAAAAAAAAAGCAAGCAGGCACAAATGGTACAAACTATATTAAACTCATTAAACAAAAATGCGTGCGTATGAGTCCAGAGAGACAGCAAGGTGCTTGCCTTGCACATGGCTGACCCTAGTTTGAGTTCCCAGCACCCTATCATACATGTCTCCTGAACAACACCGAGGGTCACTTCTGTGCATAGATCCAGAAATATGGTGCCCGAGTGCCCCCCCCAAAAAGCATGTTATTTCCACAGTTTATGAAATACGAGGGTTTAAAACAGTAGATAGGAGGAAGAGTAAGAATAGCTCTATCAGGGCAGCCCAAGTAGCTCAGTCACATTCTGGGTTTAATCCCCGGACTATAAAGTAGGTGTATTAGCCCAGGAAAAAGCACACTCAACAGGTCCCAGATTTAATCCCCATCCCAAGTTTTCTTCATATAATTTTAACTAGGCGGGGTTGCAGCTCAATGGCAGAACACAGGTCTCACCAATCTGAGGCCTTAAGTTTGAAGCCTGAAGTTTGATCCCTGTATCATCAAAGGAAATAAAAACATATAATAGAATTTACTAATATTTGTTATTCTCTTTTGTTTCCTACAATTAACTGGGTAAGAAGAGTATTTTGTGTTCTTTATCAGTTGCAACAATATCCAAGTCTTATAATTCAACTCTAAAAAAAATTTAATCACATTAATAAAATACATTACAGGTCAAAGTGTAGGACCAGAAAGAGGGAGATCAAGAAACAGTGCACGCTCTCACAGCAGAGGGCCTGCGCTGGGTCCCAGCACTGCATGGTCGCAGGCACAGCTGGAGCGATCCTGGAACCATCAGCGAGGAAGAGCCCCAAAACCAACTAGAAAAAAATTTTTTTTTTCTTTTTGGGTCACACCCAGCAATGCACAGGGGTTACTCCTGGGGGGAGCCTGGGGGAGCTCGAGCAGGCCCCAGTAACGTCTCCATTGTGAGACTTGTTGTCACTGTTTTTGGCATATCGAATACGCCATGGGGAGCTTGCCAGGCTCTGCTGTGCGGGCGGGATACTCTCGGTAGCTTGCCGGGCTCTCCCGAGACGGATGGAGAAATCGAACCCGGGTCAGCCGCGTGCAAGGCAAATGCCCTACCCGCTGTGCTATCACTCCAGCCCGCATACGTAATATATACAAGGTAATATATGCACACACAGACAGATCTACAGATAATACAGGAAAAATTAATTCAGCAAATACAGCTAATTATCAACTAATTGCGGGTATTTGACAGTCATTATATCCAATTTTCTATGTACAATCTGTCATTTTTACATGTAGCACAGTCACTAAAATTCTAATATATATGATTCTTCTGCATCGTTAGTATCTGCTCTGCTCACCGGTTACCAATTTCTTCCCTGTGTTTTAACAGGGCCTGGTTAGCCATTTCTGGTTCTTCAAACTGCACGTAGGCTTCTCCTGTTTTTCTTCTCCCTCTGTAGTCCATAACGAAAGTTATGTCTACTATATTTAGTCCTAGGACATCAAAGAATGAGTAAACTATTAATGCTAATAAATGTTCTTAATCCTTAGAATCAACACACAGTCATTAATTATTCATCTATTTTATGAGCAAATTTGAGGACTGTTTTGCCAGAGAATTACAGGGCTATTCTGCCAGTCCCAAAAACTGTCTTAATGGAAACAAAATTACTATGCAGCCTAAAGCTACTAACAACCTGCATGCCTATATGTACTTCAGTACTGCTCATGGTCCAAGCAGAAGCAATCCATCTAAAACAAAATTATTGGGTGAGGATGTGCCTCAGTGGCAGAGCACATGCCATGCATGTGTAAGGCCCTGGACTCAACCTCCAGCACTGCAATAAGATACTCTCTCTGTTAGCCATTAAGTATTAAAGGAAGTAGCAATTTATTAAACGTGCCTATTTCACAACTAGGAATTTGAAAACGATTTCCAATCATACAAACTGCTATCATGATAGGCTATTTTCTTCAGTATGAGTGAACCCTCTTGAAAGCTGGTAGCACCCAAAGATAAGCTTAAGTTTAAACACATATAATATAGGACCAAAAAGATGGCTCAACAGGCTGAGACGGCTCTGCATCCAGGAAGCCAGAGAATTCTATCCCTGCACCACATGGTCCCTGAGCCCTGCAGGAAGACACCCCAAACACAGAGCCGTAAGTAGCCGAGTCCCTCTCAGTGTCCCCTCCCTCCCAAAAACCCACTTATATAACTTGTAAATACTAGAAATCTAAATGAGAAGTTCTCCCTAAATAAACCTAATGTGTTTGCATGCTATTACCTAGGTTGACCTAAGATACAGGGAAAAAAAAAAGATGAGGCTACAAACACGACAAAACTGAAATGCACCTGCAAAAAAGTCTACGATGTCCTTCTCGTTGCAACTATAAGGAAGTCCTCTCAAACGAACCACACCATCATTTACCACAGGCGTAGATTTGACCTGAAGGCTCTTCATTAAGGCATCCACATCTTCGTTGTTTATCTCATACACTACAAAGGAAGGAAAGATACCCAGAATTTAGAGGAAAAAAAGAGGAATAAGCCCTTTAAAAATAAGAAAACACAATGCCACTTAGTGGTAACTGAAGAATTTCAAAACTATTATTATTAACCTTTACATGCTATATCTAACAAAAAAGACATGACATTTATTGCACAGTTACTACATGCCAGGCAACTCATTTAAACACCGTAATACAGGCAGTGACAAGTCATGGTCCACACTGTCATTTATAGGGAAGGAACTAAAAGTCTCTGTGCTTCATTTTCACATCCCATAAAAAGCATATTTACAAATACCATTAAGGATCGAATGAAAAAATACTTTAGAAAATATGAAGTCTGACACTGTAATCCCAAAAAGTTGAAACGGACTTCACATACCTTCCACATACCGCTGCCCCATGTACATACGGTGCTTTTCTAAGGCTTTTTGCACATCCTGGTCAGACTCCATTTCGATTAAGGCATCACCCCTTCGTTTCCCATCTCTGTTTAACAGGAAGTGTATTCCATTCTCACCATTGCGGATTCTGCAGTCTGAAAGTATGCAAGTACAATTAATTACAATCAGAAACCCACATTCAGCTCAATTACGGTATTCCAGTGCGACCTTCCACAACAATAGGAAGCAGCAACCAAAATGCCTGTCATAGTCCTTACAGGAACCTCATCACTGAAGTCATCCAAATGCGAATGAGATGGCAGATTCTAAAATATTCCAAATAAAAAAGAGACAAACCCTAGCACAGAAACCTAGACTCTCCTTACCATTAAATGGCATTTCAAACTAGGTCCAAAATGAAAAGTCTTATGTTTATTTCAATGTTTCCATGTTTCAAATCAGTTTAAGAAAATCAAAATGTAATTAAAGATGAATGTCTTTTTTTTTTAAATTACCATAAGAACTCTAAAGCAATATTTCTCAAATAAGATCCATACTGGAACCCTGTGGACCCCCAGGATATTCCCACCAATGAAAATTATATAAATAAGGGGCCATCACACTGCCAACCAGTAGGACGGTCGTGTAAGAAGGAAACAAGGTAAGGTAGAAGAGGGGCCCTAGTCTACAGTGGTTGAGAAACAGTGCTCTAAAATATTAACTACAAAAGTAACCTTGCAGGTGCAAAGAAGACTGAAGTACATGTGTTGCATGAAGGAGCCCTGGGTTGAATCCCTGGCACTGCATGGTAACCCAAGCACATCTGGGGTATGTTTCCCAATAAGCAGTAATTTTGTAACCTTAGTTTAAACACCCTTTCGTTATCAAGAAAAGGGATCTCCATACTGAATACTTCATATAATAGATGCAAGTTGAAGATATAGGTGGCTTTATAAAATGCTTGATCCACACAGTACTGGAGTCTTTTATATACTGTTATCCTACTTTGAAAAATATAGGTGGTAGGGTCTAAAAACCTGCTAAAAGGGACCTGAGTGATAGACAGCACTGCAGGGTGGGCGCTGGCCTTGCATGGGGGCCATCTGGGTTCGATCCCAGGCACACGGTAAGGTCCCTAAAGCCAAGAGTGATGCCTGAGAACAGAACCAGAAGAAAGCCCCGTGCACTGGTGAGCAGGGCCCAAAAACCAAAACCGAACAAAAAGTTGAACTCATCTTGAGAGAGAAAAATAATAGATAATAACTAACTAAAATATTAAACAAAGAGGGCCAGAGTACAGTGGGTAGGGCTCTTGCCTTGCATACAACCGATCTGGGTTCAATCCCCAGCATCCCATATGGTCCCCTGAGCACCGCCAGAAGTCCTGAGTGCAAGCCAGGTGTGACCCCAAAACAAAAGAGAAGGACCATTGTATGACGCAACCCAGGTTTCATCCCAGGATCCCCACATGGTTCCCAGGAACCAACAGGAATGATGCCTGAGTACAGAGCCAGGACTAAACCCTGAGTACTTCCCGGTATGACCCAAAAACAAACAAAAATTTTCCCCAAAATGGGGTTGAAAATATAGTACAGGGGTGGGGTATTTTCCTTGCAAGCAGCAAGGTTCAAGCCCCAAAATCCCATATGGATCTCCGAAGCCCACCAGCAACGAACAATTCCTGAGCACAGAGCCAGGAGTAAGCTCTAAGCCATCCTGGGTGTGACCTCCCCACCACCAAAAAATAAATAAATAAATAAACCAAAAAAACAAAACTGGCTTCATACCATGTCATTTTAACATGAAATATTTTTGTTAAAGTCCTTAGGAGCCAGAGGGGGAGTACAGCAGGCAGGATGCCTGCGTTGCAAGCGGCAGACCCAGGTTTGATTCCTGGCATCCCATATGGTCCCCCATGCACTGCCAGGTGTGATTCCTGAGGGCAGAGACAGGGTGAAGCCCTGAATACTGCCAGGTGAGACCCCAAACAACAAAACAAAGTCTTTGAAGCATGGTCTCAATCATGGCATGCATGCTGTCACTTGGTGTGCGGATGTAACCAGCTAGATGTGATAATTCCCAACCAACAAATAGGATGTGGACCGGAGAGTCTAATTTAGAGTCTGAGATTCATCTCTTACAATTCAAATGTAATCAATTTAGGACAAATATAATATATACCTGAGAAAAAGTTAAGCACATCTTCCACAGTGCAGGACCATGGTAATCCTTGAGCTCGAATCAGATAGACATCATCCACTTCCTCTCCTAACTTGGTGGGAGCCACTTCATACTCGGGGAGAGGTGGAAGGTCTTCCAAGTAGGTAGTTTTGGACTCCTTCCAAGAGAAATAGAGAATTGTAACAATATTTCTGACAGCCTACTTAAAAATGTTTGTTTTCACAAGTTAATGCTCTTGGCGTTATTTAGGGAGCAGTTACTATTTCGAAGTCAAGAAGTAAACACCACAAATCTAACTCCCTGTTCTAAATTGCATATCTTAAAGCAACATGCAGGTATATCCGAATGGTTTGGCTAGACGAATTTTATTCAGGGCTTATTCTCAAATTCACCAGTCCCAATTGTATTTATATGTGTTTTGGCTAACAAGGGACAAAAGTGGTTCCCTTCAATATAACAAACACGATGGCCTCCTAATTACCTTGTGCCATTACAAATACCCTCATTTCAAAAAATGACCACTAAGATTGTAGATATTCTGGAAATCCAAATAAGAATAGACTCAAGGTACAAGAGGGCCCTGGCAGAAGGATTTACAGTGACAGATACAGACAGGGCTTCTAATTTCAGAGGTAAGGGCTAAAGCAGTATTAAAACAAAAGTTCATTGGTGAAACAGCAAGACTCCCATTTACCAAATAGTCAAGGATTTTGGTTAAATTACTGTTCTTAACCTGGCAGAAAAAAGGGATAAAAAGGGATTTTTTTTTAAATAAAGATATTTATTAATGGGTAAATCAACAAGAAGGATGCTTGGAGAGATGAATCTGCCAGATGAAGAAGAAAGAGAGCTTAAGAGGCACTAATGGTAATGAGGTAACAAGTCTAAAGCATATAACTTAAAAAAAAAAAACATTTTATTGGCCAAAACCAAAACTGAAATTTAGTAAGTAATCCAACAAACCCCTGACCAGGAGGCCAACTCAGATTTTTTTTTTGGGGGGGGTCACAACCGACAATGCACAGGGGTTACTCCTGGCTCTGCACTCAGGAATTAACCCTGGCGGTGCTCAGGGGACCATATGGGATGCTGGGAATCGAACCCGGGTCAGCCGCGTGCAAGGCAAACGCCCTACCCGCTGTGCTATCGCTCCAGCCCCATAACTCGGATTTTTAAGACGTGCTCCCTACGGGGGTTAAGGAAAGACTTGCTTCTCAATCCCGTCATTACACAGGGATTGATGTCTGGACTATAGGGATTGAGGGGCTACACTGACAGTAGAGCAGGGACAGTGCATTTGCGTTGCACGCAGCTGACCAGGGTTCTATACGCCCTCCCCCCCTCCCCCCCACACCCAAGATGGTCCCTGGCGCCCTGCCAGGAGTGATGCCTGAACACAGGCAGCAGCAAGCGCTGAGCATCGCCAGTTGTGGCCCCAAAACAACAACAACAACAACAACAATCGTATATACGGAGTCCATGGTAACTTAATCTCCGGCGAGGTACATTTTTGAAAGCAACAAGCGCTACAATTTTCAGTCTGGGAAGGCAACTCGGGCTTTCGGTGATTTGCATTCCACTAGGCTAAGGAGACGCTTCGTTCCTTCCCATGTTCTTAAATTTTCGGGCAGATCTGCGTATCATTTTAGAGCCAGGCATCCATGTAAGAACTGTGTCGAACCCCAGCAGAGGCTCAACAGATATCCGCAGTCAATTTCACGGGGGAGGAAAAAAAAAAAAAGAAAAAAAAGGCAAGAAAAAGGCCTGCTCACAAAGACTTATTACAGCTGTGCGGTTTGGGGTTGCTTTTTTTTTTTTTAACAATAAAGGCGACATTCGCCACTCCCCCCGCCCCCCCTCCCATATTCCATAAGCATCACAAGCTTTTTTTTTTTTTACAGGAAAGGGGCCAGGATTTAAACCTCTGAGCGCAGCCACGAGCAGCCCCCCGTTTTCGTAAGATGCAAGTGGCTGCACAGGCTGGATTATTAAGATAATCGATGGCTCCCAACCACGAGCTACTGCGTAGCCCCAAGCGTGCGGACACGTCCCGGATGCCACGTAACGAGACAAACTCAAGCTTCGCACAAGGTACAAAAAAACGCTGGCAGGAAGGCCTGAAACCACACATCGCCTTTTTCTTTTTCTCCTCCTCCTCCTCCTCCTCCTCCCCCCGAAAATCCCGACCTCACTCCCGCTCCCCTTCGCCCCCGCCCCCACAATCCTGGCCTCCAGACCGCGGTCTCCTCCCCCGCCCTCGCCGCGCTCCCCTCCCCCAGCCTCAGTCTGCAAACTGTCCGGCCCGTTGGCGGTGACCCGTGGTCCTAAAGGACCTTCCGTCCCCGGGCGTGAAGGTGCAGAGGTGACCTTCAGTCCGCGGGGCGGGCCGCCTGTGCCCGGGGCCGGGGCCCGGGGCGAGCGCGCGGGGTCCGGCCTCCGCCCCCCGCCCCCCACCCCGGGCCGCGCCGCTCCCCCATCCCCGGAGGCCGCGCCGCCGCGGGCCTAGCGCCGGGGCTGCACCGCCGACTCCCGGCCCTCGGCGGGGTCCCGCGAGCGACCGGGCTGCGGAGCGGGGTGGGGAGGATGGAGGGGTGGGGGGGCGCGGGGGGGGCGCCCGCAGCCTCCCCAAACACCTACCATGGGTCGGCGGGAAACCAGGCCTCAACATTCGCCCCCAGCCACATTGACTCACACAGCCCAACCGAGCGGAGGCTGGAGGGGAGAACAAAACCAGGAGGAGACCGCGGCCTGCGAGACCGGCCCTTGTGGCGGGGGCCCAATCGGAGCACTGGGCCGGCGAAGGGGAGGGAGGCGTGCGGCGCCGGCCGCGGCTCCCCGGCGCGCTGGCGGGGGCGCGTGCGCGTGCGCGTGCGCGCGGCCGGGGAAGGGTCCCGCGCGCGCGGCCCCCACGTACCTGGCCGTAGCCGCGCGCCGGGCCGGCCCCCGCCGCCGCCGCCGCCGCCGCGGCCGCCGCCACCAGCGCGGGCGGCAGCAGCGGGGCGCGCAGGGCCGGGTAGCAGGCGGCGGCCGCGGCGGCGGCGGCGGCGGGGGAGGGCCCCGGCCGCGTGTGCAGGCCCCGCGGGGGCGAAGCGGCGGCCGTGGCGGCGCCGAGCAGCAGCAGCAGGCGGCGGCGGCCCGAGACGCCCGACGGGAAGGAGCCGGCGGCCGCGGGGAAGGGCAGGCAGGCGGCGCCCGAGCCGCGGCAGCTGCTGCAGTTACAGCCGCAGCCCCGGAGCAGCGCCCCGAGGACCCAGCGCGTGCCGGCCATGGCGTCGGGCGGCGGCGGCGCGGGGCCCGGGCCGGGCGGCGACTGCGGCGCGAGCGGCGGGGCGGCGGGCTCCAGGGCGGGGGAGGGGCGGGCACATGCGCCGCTCGCGCGGGGCCGCGGGCCGCAGGCGGACGAGCGCGCGCCGGGTCTCCGCCCTCGGGGCGGGGCGGGGGGCGCGGCCGGCCCGTCTCCGCCGGCTTTTTTTTTCCTCCCCCCGCCCCCCCACGCCTCCCGGAGCTGCCGTCGGAAGCTGGGCTCGGGCACACCCCGCCCCTTTCCCCGCGGATCGGGGTGCCGCTCACCGACGCCCCGCACGATCCTTCCCGGAATGCGCGACGTGGCGCGGGGGGGAGGCCGTTTCTGGTGGTCAGCAAGCAGAGACTAGGCGATCCCCTTCTCTGCCCCGCCCGCCCCCGGCCCCAAGGGTGAGGTTGGTGCAGAAGGCCAAGGACTGCAAATGAAGTGGCTCGATCCCTATTGCAGGCTGGTGCTGGGTCATCCGAAGGGCTAAGTCTACCCTAAAATAAAGAAGGGAGGGAAAAGCCTGTTGGCAAGTGTCTTCTGCGAAGGAACTGGTTGTGCAATTTCCCTCGTGTGATCAGATCTCAAATGCAAAAGCAGAGGGCGTCCCGCGGGGTAGGCTCTGATTTGGGGCCACACCTGGCGGTGCTCGGGGATCACTCCTGGCAGGGCTCAGGGGACCATACCGGGTGCCTGTGATGAAACACGGTCAGCAGTTTGCTAGGCAAACGCCCTACCCGCTGTGCTATCGCTCCAGCCCCGATATATGTACATAGATAGTTTTTAAATTACTGGGCCTTCGGGGGAGCTAGGGCTACTCTCGGAAGTGACAGGAGGCCATGCCAGTGGAAGTGCTCCTGGAAGGATCAGGCGCATCTGGAATCAAACCCTATGCCCTCCAGCTTCCTGGCCCTAATATGTACTTTTTTAATAATTTTTTTAGGGGTCCTGAGAGCTGATAGAGCACTTGTCTTGTACACAGCCAACCCAGGTTCAATCCCATATGTATGGTCCCTGGAGCTTGCCAGGAGTGATTCCTCAGTGCAGACAGAGCCAGCAGTAAGCCCTGAGCATACCTAAGTAGGGCCCCCAATTTTTCTTTTTAGCTTTTCCTTGTAGACTGCATGCAGCCAACGCGGGTTTTATTCCTTTGTCCCTCTCGGAGAGCCCGGTACGCTACTGAGAGTATCCCGCCCACACAGCGGAACCTGGAAAGCTACCTGTGGCACATTCGATATGCCAAAAACAGTAACAAGTCTCACAATGGAGATGTTACTGGTGCCTGTTCAAGCAAATTGATGAACAACGGGATGACAGTGCTACAGTGCTTCATTTAGAGAATATTGAAGATCAAAGAATATAACAACCTTGAATTTTAGAAATTACAAATCTTTTAAATCCTGTTACGAACTATCCTCTTTTTTTTTCTATGCTAAAATTTTTGTGGCTGCTGTTCATTTCTTAGTTACTTGTCTTCTGGTTGTGGAAGCATTTAATTAACCAGACACTTGCCACAATGACAACTGTCAAAGCAGAGTCCCTAACCACTGCGCACCATTAACCTGAAGGGTACTCCCGACCAAGGTGTAAGTGACTGTTCTAATACCCCCTAACGGTGTTTCAGGACGCCACATAACCTGTCTTGTAACCTGTAACACATCATGCATATTCGAGTGTTGTAGACGTCATCCTTTTCTGGGCACTACTAGCTAGACAAGATTAAGAGCCGGTTTCCGGTGAATGTTTTTTTAGACAGGCCAATTGAGAAATTTTTTTTTTTTTTTTTTTGCTTTTTGGGTCACACCCGGCGATGCACAGGGGTCATTCCTGGCTCATGCACTCAGGAACTACTCCTGGCGGTGCTCAGGGGACCATATGGGATGCTGGGAATCGAACCCGGGTCGGCCGCGTGCAAGGCAAACACCCTACCCATGTGCTATCACTCCAGCCCCCAGATTGAGAAATTCTTTATCCTGGATCTTATCCTTAACATTTTCTATTGTTACCCCAGGGTTCAGCTTTAAGAGTGCTATTCTTCCTCATAAAAGCTTTCACAAAGACCTTTGTCCTAGCAATGATTCTGCTGCAGATGGTGGTTGATAAAGGAACCCTTGCTAGAATTTTTAAAGCAAAGCCTCAAGAATCATGTCAGTGACCCTCCCTTAGATGATTTCAAGCTGACAAAAACTTGAAGAGAAAAAAAGAAAATGCCATGACATTTTGATGAACTGTTTTGAATATTTAATAGCATCTGAAGTTTATGCTATTTCTAACTTTCAGGGGAAAAGCGAATTCAGTATTCACTTAGAAAAACCGTTTCATGCCCCAAACAAACAAAAATCAGCTTAACTCTTGTGGAATGAAGCACAAAGAATATCAAAAAGGTGACTTCTTCATCTGAAAGATGAACAGGTCAGAGAAATTAGTACAGGCACTACAATGCATGCCTGGTACAATAAAGTGAATTTGCAAGAAGAGAGGAGCAAGCGAACAAATTCAGAGGACCGGACAGATAGATAGTACAGGGTCAGCGCCCAGCACTGCGTGCTTTTCCCAGAACCTAGAGTAGTCCCCAAGCCCCTCGGAGGGTTACCCAAACTCCTCCACCTCCAAAAAGAGCAACTTCAGAGAAGCAAATGGCATGATTCTGGGGAAAAGAAGGGGAATATTCAGCAATGTCAGGTCCTTACTAAGATCCATTTGCGACCAGGAAAATTGTCGTAGATTTATTGATGTAGAAAGGCTTTAGTATCCTTAGCCACAATTGTTTGGAGGTATTTTGGCAGAGACAGAATAAAACAGGCAAGGAAATGAAATAAAAAGTATCAAAAACCTTCTTATTTCGTAGGTGAAAAAAGGGATAAAGCAGTAAAGATACATAAGTCAAAACTGGGTTTTATTTTGCTCTGAATTAAATTGGGTGAGATTGATCGTGGAATTGATCAATAAATCGAGAAATGATCGTGAAAAATAATACATCTGAGAGGGGTTTAGTTGAATTATACAGAAGAAAATAGACTTAATAGGTGTGTAGATTCCTAGAAAGATGGCAGAGGACAGGTCACAAAATTAAGGTGCAAAGATTAGCTTTAAATATTAGGAGTTCCTCCATATTTTCAATAATAAATAATCATAAATCATACTGTTCTTGTGTCATGGTAATTTCCCTCTTAGAGGACTCTAAACAGTAATGCTGGAAGGTCATCAGCCTATTTCTTTGATAAGGATATCAGAGCTAGTGGAAAAGGAAAGAAACACTCTAGATTTGGGAGAGAGGAAGGGGGAGGAAGATCACTCTCATTCCTAGGAAAGAATGTTCAAAAGAAGCTGTCGGGACTCTAAAGAACACGTTATTAGGAGCTGGAAGAGAATGTGGAAGGGGATATTTGTTCAGATTACTAATAAATGAAGGAACTCATTTTATTGTCCGTGCCTCTAAATTCTTAGAGGTGAACATACTTTTCTTCTGATATGCAATGAGGTTGAGTTCATCTCAAAGAGCCCCATTCCACAGCCTTCTTTGCATTTGAAAGAAACAAAAAATCATGAACCATGGATGTCAATAAGTTTAGGGTGGCAAAAGGAAAAGCCAAGTACCATAAAAATAGTGCCCATTTGTGTAACCAGTGGTTAAGGTGCTATTCATCATCCAAGATTAAAGGAAGAAGTTTATTATGTTGAATAGAAACAAGAGAAATTCAGGAATTGGAGCTACTAGTTACTTTCAAGGAAAGACAAAAAGATGCATTTTACCACTTTTATCACTGGAGTCACAAACTCTTAAGATTTGTTTTCCCTGCAGTGATGCATTTCTTAGGTCAGCTTTGTTGGGTCACTCACAGTGAACAAACTGCTAGCCCATTCTTATATCTATCTATAGGCATTTGAGAATGCCTCTGTAAGAGCAAAATGTATCTAATTATGACTGACACAACTACAGCTTCCTCACCTGTTAAAATTACTTTAAAATTACAGTAAGTCTCTGAGAAAGAGGAGATAATGATGAGTCATTAATGAAATACATAATGTCATTATAGCCATTCAATATATGAAAGAAGCAGCTTAAAAACAACAGAATTATCTCATATTACCAGCCCATTTTTTCATGGTGAATATTTTTTAGTGAACAAGACCAGAAAAGTAAACTATATTCCTGAAGGAGTGAGTTCTTAAATATAATATCAACATGATTACTATAAGGAACTGATTTATTCCAGGCAAGACAATTACGAAACAATTTTCTATGGAGGCTGAATTCGTGGTACTATATAAAGCTCACACTAACGCTATCTAAAGTGGTGTGGTGGACTGCTGCATCTTCCGGCCATATGTGTATAAAGATAAAGTTAGAGGAGTGTTTCTGTTTGAAGCTGCTGAGACCTAGTCGCACTAACAAGCCTTTCCTAGAAGGGGAAAAACTAGGTTGTAACCAGAGTCCAAGGTTCAACATCAATGGGTACAAAATAACCAAGAAGTCTTTGATAATAGAATCACTCCAAACCTCTTTCTAAATAATATAAGAACAGAGCATTAAAAAAAAAAAGTCAAAGATGTTCCACAAGATCATACATAGAAACACAGACAAGGGTTGGCCACTGATTTTTGGTGGCCTCTCTCACCCCCATCTCCTCACAAGCAGACGCTGTTATGGGTCTTGTGTGGACTTTGAGAGACCTGTGTACTGTTTCCTCGCCTTTAACTTTGGTGATTCCGGTACACTTGGAATTTTGACAAGTTTTCCACCTGCTGTGAAAGGATATTCTAAAGCAATGTGTTCCTAAATTGAGAGCAAAAGGAAAAGGAAGTACAGTAGACAAACAAATCCTGTATTAAGGTTCAAAACAGAAGACTCTGGGGTAAGGCATGAAAAGGTAAATTCTGCTCTGATATTTGGAAGGGCGTGTTCCTCCCCTCTTTAATTAACAATATAACACAGGCAGAGAAAACCCCAGCGTCAGACACTTGGATAAAATCCTGACTATGTCACTGTCTTATTGTGCGACAGATCACACTTAACCCCTTCGATCATTGTTTTCCTAAATTATAAAAATAAAGCTAATATTTCCTACCATATAGTCTTGTGAGGTATCTGACCAATAGGAAGAACCTAGTATAGGTTCTTTGGGGCTGTTTTTTCTTTATTTTTATTTTTTTCAATTAGGCTTTGCTTATTTAGTTTTTGTTCTGGGATAACACCTGGCAATACTCAGGGGTTACTCTTGGCTCTGCACTCAGGAATCACTTCGGGCAGTGCTAGAGGGACCACATGGGATGCTGGGGATCGAACCCAGATCAGCTAAGTGTAAATCAAGCATCCTATCTACTGTACTATCTTTCTAGCCCCAGGGGGTGGTTTTTAAAGGAAATAGTTTTTATTGTGTGCAATTATGTTTCTTCCCCCTGAATTTCACCTCAATAATTATTTTTAATTGAAATGCAATTAACATAATCATTTCAATGTTATCTATTTATAAGACATCTAAGAACATGCAGCAGCTTCCTCGGAAAAATTAATTTTCTGTGGAAACATTCTGTATAATAAGAAAACACTGATATAAGGATTAACTGTAGAAGACCTGGTAAAGCTTATCCTGAGTCAAATGTATCTCACTGGTCTGATAAACATCACAGCAATGAGAATCATCAAGTGCAAAGATTTTGGAGATACCTAGTTCTCATATATTTAGTTCTCATATATTTAGCTTTTTGCCTGATTGCATTTGATACTAGGCTCTGTGTTATAACAAAATTCTTAGCTAATCAGATGAAACAAATATAAGAGTATGTGTGTATGTATACATGTATGTCTTGAATTATGCAACGAGTTATAACATATACATCTATTTACATATAAATATATATATACAGTTTTTGCTCAGTCAATATTCAGTAAATGTTTATGGAATTAAAATCAGACTATTTTTTAAAAATGTTTGTGTGTTTATCTATGTAGTTTAAGAGATAGAGAAGTTGCTGTAATGCTAGTTTCACTAGTATCAATCTCCCAGTGTGATCTGGCCCTGTGAGATAGGCCCACAGTTGGATTTTTCTTTTATTGATTTCCCATTCATCATAATCTCTGTTGGTATCAGTTATCTTGAAAGCTGCCTTGAATCTCACATTAAGCTTTGTGAGATCACAGAGCTGGGAGTTACCTATTCTGAAAGTCATTAATTCTAGAAACATTATTTAATGCATTCTTTGTACCAGACACTGAGAACTATCTAAATGAAAATAGTACCTACTTTCAAGATTCTCACAATTTAATAAGATTATAAGAAAATCATCACATGCAACACATTGTAAATTCTGCTAAAATGAGGTACCTTTGGATGCGATTATATTTAAAAGAGGGACACTTTCATATCCTTGTGAATCAAAGAGAATTTCAAGATGGTTGGCACTAAACTTAGATCTTAAATTAATCAATGGAGATTAGAAAAATGAAGGAGGCAATACTCTGATATAGTCAGAGGAAAGAATTTTTGCATAAATACATAGGCATAATAGAATCTGGATTTGTTAAAAAATTACAGGGCTGGGAATATAGCTTGAAAGGCTGGAGTGCATCCTTTGCATGTTCAAGGCCTGGGTTCATTCACCACATGATCCCCTCAGCGTTCCTGGGAGGGATCCCAAGAACCTAGAGGTGTCCAAAACCAACAATGAAAAAAATTGCAAATAGTTTGCTACAGGAACACTAACAAAATGAAAATTTTAAAAGACTAAAAGGAATTAGATCATGAAAAAAAGTCCTATGCATGTGGACGTGAGATATAGTATACAACAGTTAGGGTACTTGCCTTGCAGGCACCTGATTTGATCCCTGGCACTCCATCTGGTCTGCTGAACCCTTCTAGCAGAGATCCCTGAGTTCAGAGCACTGCTGGGTATGACCCCAGAACAAGCAAACAGACAAAAAAACAACTGGTCCTATATCTGGAGTGACAGGTTTTTATTAAAGTAAGCAAGTGATTTATGTAGATTTACATGTAGTTATTGGACTCCTGCAATAGTTTGAAAGAGGAATTGTAAGAGAAAAAGAGACCAGAGACAGTGGGGGTGGGCTGAGAGGGGCAATGAAATAATAAGAGAAAAGGCAAGTTCTAGACCAGGAGAGGAATTGTTAGAGCTATGACAATGGGAATCCTAGTATCTTGAAGCAACTTCTATTATGGTCTCAAGGCAGCCCTGGGCAGGGGCTGACAAGTCCAGGACAAAGTGAAACAGCTAATGGACATTTCCAAAAACATGACAAATAAGAAATATCGAGCATAAAAATCATTTTGCACTATCAGAGGACCATAAACTGTGGGATAGAAAAAAAATTAAGTTATTAAGAGAGATTTTAATTCAATGTTTAAAATGTCACTGTCAGACATAGAAAGATTGCACTCATTTGTGGAATATAAAGTAACAGAAAGGGAGACTAACACCCAAGAATAGCAGAGATAAGCACCAGGAGGATGGCTCCATGGCTTGGAAGCCGGCCTCACACACTGGGGAAAAAGTTAGCTCAGACAGAAAAGGGACCACCAAGGAAAGGGCGCTTGGAGGGCCCGCTCAGGATGGGAGATGCATTCTGAAAATAGACTATAGACTGAACATGATGGCCACTCAACACCTCTATTGCAAACCACAACACTCAGAGAGAGAGAGAGGGAGAGAGCAAAAGGGAACGCCCTGCCACAGAGGCAGGACGTGGGGGGGATGGGGTAGGGGTGGGGGGAGGCACACTGAGATCATTGGTGGTGGAGAATGGGCACTGGTGGAGGGATGGGTACTGAGCACTGTATGACTGAAACTCAAGCACGAAGGTTTATAAGTCTGTAACTGTGCCTCATGGTGATTCACTAATAAAATTTTTTTTTAAAAAAAGGTAGAGAAAAAAATAAAATGTTCACTGTCATCACTGTCACTGTCATTCCATTGTTCCTTGACTTGCTCTAGTGGGCTCCGGTAACGTCCCCATTTCTCCCTTTCGAGTGCTAGTGTCGCCAGATGGCGTACTAGGGGCTCTTTCAGGATCAGAGGAATGAGGACCGTCATTGTTACTGTTTTTGGCATATCAAGTACTCCATGGGTAGCTTGCCAGGCTCTGCTGTGCAGGCGGGATACTCTCGGTAGCTTGCTGGGCTCTCCAAGAGGCTTTTGGTGTGGCCTCTAATCGCCTTTACAGGTGTTCCCAGTCTACCGAATGTAAGCTTTTGGTCGACTGGCATGTTGTAACAATCGGCACACTGACAAACACGCACCTGCCTGCGTCTCTGGGCAACACCTGGGACATCTGCTGCCTCAAGTTGATCTCCTTGAGGTTGGTAGAATGCGCCCAGAGGTTGTTGAGCAGCTGGCAGAGCAGGACCCTATCTCGGAGGGTCTGTGCCAGGTTGAACACCTGCGCCGAGTCCCAGGTCACCCAGTGGTTGGCTGACAGCACCCCACAGTGGGTGAGCCACTTCTCACACTGCCACCTTGGCTCTATGTCCTATGGCACTGTGACTTGGCCCTACTAGGGCAGGCGGCCATGGCCAATGGCCAGGGCAGGCGGTCCATGCCCCACCAACGCTGTTCTGTCCGAATCTTGCAGAACAGCCAGTGATGTTTATCAGGAATCATGTGTAGAATTCCAAAAGGGATCACGCATAGAGTTCCATGCCTGGCGAGCTGAACCAGTAAAGGACAAAGTAAAACAGCTAATAATATAACAGCTAATAACATAACAGCCAAAATCATAACAAATAAGAAATGTCAGGTATAAAAATCATTTTGCTCTATCAGAGGACCCTAAACTCTGTGGGATAGAAAAAATAATAAAGTTATTGAGAGAGATTTTAAGACAATGTTTAACATGTAAATCGCATTTTTAAGAATTTGAAAAATCCTTACAACATCCCTGGCAAGAGGGAATCCAGTCCACATTAAATAACTCCAGTGAGAACAATACACTAGTCCCCAATAAAGGGCTCAGACATCTGCCTAATTTAAGATAAACAAATACACAATAACAAAGGAAGCTTTTAGAAATTTGTGAGCCAAGATTCCAGGTGCTATGCAGATTTTCCCAATGACTTCATTTATACTCTCTTCCTGGAATTCATCTCTGTATAGTGATGCCTAATTTATAAGTTGGGATGACTTTATGGAGAGGTGGTAAAAGGAAGCTATTCCCTCAGTAATGTCATTTTGGGGGCCAGGAAGCACAGCTTCTCCTCCCTCAACCATCCCCACCCATAACCATGGAAGTCTCAAGTCCCACCATTAGCATTTCTGAAGAGATGGCGCATTAAACTTAGTCACACTGGGGTGTTAAGCACATCAGATAGATTCATCCTGACATTGGGGATGCTGTGAAGTACAGAACCACTAGCAAAGGAGAGAACACTAAAAGTCGAAAAAAGAAAAGCAATACTAAGGCAAGACGAACCCGTTTCCCAGTGGTCCAGAGGCAGAAAAGCTTATTTGGTTGTATAAGAAGGACCTAGAGTTTATTCAAAATACTATTTCTATGATTCCTCTTGAATGATTTTGTTTCATATGTTTGAATGATTCCTATAAGCAGTTAATTTAGGAAGCATAATCAGTGAAACACATTTAGAAAAAAGATATAAACCTTACCTTACATGAATACATAAAGCCTTCACTCCCTCTTAGTGGCATCTTGGTTTGCTCCTATAAATTCTTATTCTCATCTTTAAGGGGAAGGTTATGGTGAAGGTCAATAAGGCACCTAATAAAGTGTACCACTTTTTTTTTAAGTTTCTAAGTCTACTTCAACAATAGCTTTTCAATGAGCAGCTTTTAGTAGCTATGCTAAGAGTGCAGAATAATATATAACTTTGCCTTTAAGACTTTTTTTTTTTGCAATTGGAATATCTATGTCTCCTAAAATGAGAGCTTTAAAAATGTTTTAGGATTAAGCTTTTAGGCCTTAGGATAAGTTTGTGAATTAGGTAGCAAGTTTTAAGTTCTGAATTGTCTTTAGAAAATGAATAAGAAAATTAAAATGCTCAATTATGTTAAAGTATTTAACCAGATACTGCAATAATTATGGAGAAAACATGCTTGGTTACTCCTCACATGTGGTAAAGAATAGTAGAGGGGCTGAAGAGAGGGTACAGCAGGCAGGGTAACTGCCTTGCGTATGGCCAAGGCTCGTCCTCAGCACTCCGTGTGGTCCCAGAGCCTCACCAGGAGTGATCCCTGAGCCAAGTGCCAGGAATACGCCCTGAGCACTACCAGGTATGGCCCAAAGATTAAAATAAAAAAATGGTAGGGGAACTGGAGCAATAGTACACAGGTGGGGCGCTTATCTTGCACACAGCCAACATGGGTTTGATCTCTAAATCCCATATGCACATTTGCTCCCCTAAGCACCAACAGGATTAATTCCTGAGTGCAGAGCCAAGAGTGAGCCCAGAGCACTGTCAGATGTGGATCAAAAACCCAAACAATAAAACAATAGAATTTTTTTTCTTTTTTGGGTCACACCCCAAGATGCACAGGGGTCATTTTGGCTCTGCACTCAGAAATTACCCCTGGCGGTGCTCAGGGGACCATATGGGATGCTGGGAATCGAACCCGGGTCAGCTGTGTGCAAGGCAAACCCCCTACTCGCTGTGCTATTGCTCCAGGCCCTAGAAATTTCTTTTATTAAGTGCCTACCTACTCTCAATTAATCACTGTGTCAGCGTGTCAGCTACATAAACGATGAGCTCTGGCAAAGGTACCTTGCAAGCAGAGCCAAGAGTGCAATCCTTGGCACTGCTGAGTGAGATCCCAGTGGAACCCCCAGTTCTCCAACAGAGTATGTGATCAAACCAGTGCATTCAGGTGTGTGCGAACAACAAACTAAAACAGGTTACTGCTTCCTCCTCCAGCATAAGCACTGCAATTATGAAAAAAAAAATTGGAGCGCTGGAGAAATAACATAGAGGTTAAATGCTTGCCTTGCATGTGGCCAAACTCCTTCCATCCCCAGCACTACAAAAGATCCCCTGAGCGACCCCAGGAGTGACTCCTGAGCACAGAGCCAGGAGTAGCTCCTGAGCATTTCCAAGTGTGGCTCAACACCCCCCAAGCCTCCGAATTGGGAACACCACAGTCAAGAGTGAAAGCCCCGTGAACAAATGTACGAGCACCACCATGATCCAGGTGAGCATTACACTAGAATGCACACAAGCACCACCACTAAACGAGGGCACACACCAGCGAGTG
This sequence comes from Sorex araneus, assembly GCF_027595985.1. Taxonomy (NCBI): domain Eukaryota; kingdom Metazoa; phylum Chordata; class Mammalia; order Eulipotyphla; family Soricidae; genus Sorex; species Sorex araneus. The sequence continues at coordinate 195,187,249 of NC_073306.1, forward strand.
AGTGAGTGTGTGTGTGTGTGTGTGTGAGCTCCACAATCCCAGATGTGCAGCCCCCAGTGATACAACCAAGCATCTGTCACCATGTACATGAATCCCAGTCATCAGAGCAACAACAGCAAAGGGGAAGGAGGGGACAAATCCCTTCTAATTCAAACAACGGTGCTGCAGGATGTGATCTTGTTCTGCAAAAGGAAAGTGAAACGTTCAGAGAGTTTAACTTACCCAATGCTAATAACTTGCAAGGGCAATATTCAAACCATCATCTCCCTGATTCCAAATTTTTTATTACACCTTCCCTTTTTTCTTTTCCTATCTCTTTCTTCCTCCTTCCTTTCTTTCTCTCTTTCTCTTTCTTTTCTTTTCTTTTGCTTTTTGGGTCACACTTTGCGATGCACATGGGGTTACTCCTGGCTCTGCACTCAGGAATCACCCCTGGCGGTGCTCAGGAAACCATACGGGATGCTGGGAATCAAACCCGGGTCAGCCATCAGCCAGCATGCAAGGCAAACGTCCCACCCACTGTGCTATTGCTCCAGCCCCTCTTTTCTTTCTTTCTTTCTTTCTTTCTTTCTTTCTTTCTTTCTTTCTTTCTTTCTTTCTTTCTTTCTTTCTTTCTTTCTTTCTTCCTTCCTTCCTTCCTTCCTTTCTTTCTTTCTCTTTCTTTCTTTCTTTCATCTTTCTTTCTTCCTATCTTCCTTCCTTCCTTTCCTTCTTTCTTTCTTTCTTTCCCCTCCCTCCCTCTCTCCCTCCTTCCCTCCCTCTCTCCCTCCTTCCCTCCCTTCCTTCCTCCTTCCCTCCCTTCCTTCCTCCTTCCCTCCCTTCCTCCCTCCTTCCCTCTCTTCCTCCCTCCCTCCCTCCTCCCTTGCTCCTTCCTTCCTTCCTTCCTTCCTTCCTTCCTTCCTTCCTTCCTTCCTTCCTTCCTTCCTTCCTTCCTTCCTTCCTTCCTTCCTTCCTTCTTCCCTCCCTCCTTCCTTTCTTCCCTCCCTCCTTCCTTCCCTCCCTTCCCTCCCTCCTTCCTTCCCTCCCTTCCCTCCCTCCTTCCTTCCCTCCCTTCCTCCCTCCCTCCCTCCCTCCCTCCCTCCCTCCTTCCTTCCTTCCTTCCTTCCTTCCTTCCTTCCTTCCTTCCTTCCTTCCTTCTTTCCTTCCTTCCTTCCTTCCTTCCTTCCTTCCTTCCTTCCTTCCTTCCTTCCTTCTTTTCTTTCTTCTTTCCTTCCTTCTTTCTTGTTTATTTTGGGGTCACACTTGGCATTACACTGGACTTACTCCTGGTTCTGTGCTCAGAGTTGACTCCTGGTGGGTTACAGGGGAACAAATGTGGTGCTGGGGATTGAACCCGGGTCAGCTTATGTGCAGGGCAAGTGCTTTACTCACTGTACTACCTCTCACTGTACTGATCTCAGACATCAATTTTTATTTTATTTGCTATTTGTATCACTTTACTTGTTGTTATTATTATTGCTTTATCTGACCGTTACTTCATCTATTATTATTATAAAGGTGGTGGGATCAAACCTGGTGGTGCTCAGAGGCCACCAGGGCTATGCATGGTGTGGTTCATGAGCCCCATGGTGCTAGGAATTGAACACTGGACATCATACATGAGACATGTGCTCTGCTGCTTGAGTCCAATCTGTGACTCTACAGATAGCAATTTAACATCAACTTAGACTTAAACTATTACAGATACAGTGTGCGTTTATTCTCTTATATTATTGCACACACTGAAACCTTTTTTCTTTTTTTTATTTTCTTTTTGGGTCATCCCCAGGTATGATCAGGGGCTACATCTGGCTCTGTGCTCAGGCAATCCTGGCGAAGTGGGGGGATCATGCAGTGTCGGGGTTCAAAGCTGGGCCTCTTGCAGGCAGAACCTGCACATACTAAAGACATTGCCCCCGTTACACAGGAATGCCATACTTCACCTAGCTGATGCCGTAAATGAGTCCTCACAAGCTCAGGCCACAAATCTATGGACCTGGTGACTTTTGGTAAAAGAACAATTCATTGGTGAGTTCTATAATCATGCTCCCATTGCTTTACTTTATTCCTATACACTGATTTCTTTCATTAAAAGTCATCTTGTGGGCCATGTGTAGCCTGATGGTATAGACACATGCCTGTTAATAAAGCTATAATTTTATCGATATGTTATTGTTTTGTACTTTGTAGTTATTTCAGGATAAGTTTATATAATGCAATATGGAGAGGCCTTTGTTTCTCTGCAGGGAAACTAATATAAGTCCATGGGCTACAGCAAAGGTTTATTATTACCCAAAGTTTGTCAGATTAATGTTGTTAAATGGTGCAGAGTATTGAACCCAGGTTTTACGTATGTGATGTAAGCTCTAGATCTCTGAATCACATCCCATTTACATTTTTTGTTTTGGGGCCACTCCTGGCTTTGCTCAGGGCTCACTCCTGGCTCTGTGCTCAGGAATCGCTCTTGGTGATGCTCAGGGGACCATAGGCAATGACAGAATTGAACCGGGATTGGCTGGAGGCAAAACAAATGCCTTATCTCCTATTCTATCTCTCCACATTCCCCCCCCCACTATTACATTTTTATCAGAATGATTAGTGGTAACTAGTTCAAGATTCAAAAGAACAAGGACCAATATTGTATGTCTGAAACCCAGTCAAGAATAACTTTATAATTTCAAGGTGACTCAAAAGAAAAGAGGCCAGGATAGCTTCCATAGACCATATCTCAACTGAGGACATGGTAAGAAAATAACAGCTGATGATCAGGAAAGTCCCCAAGAAGACAGGAAATATGAAAAAAACCTTAATCTCGAAATTCCCAGTTTCCATAACTGTGAGAAATAAATGTTTCTGTTTTGAAAAAAAAACAACAACAACAAATTGGGGTGTGAGCAGGTGGGCAGTGATGGAAGGGAACCTGGGCACACTGGTACTGGGAAATGTACATTGGTGGAGGGATGAGTGTTGGAATACAATATGAAATATGAATACAATGTGAAATTTAATAATGAACAGATTTGTAAGGGTCCATCTCGAAGTGATTCACTAAAATATATATATATATATATATGATTTATTTTGGAGATCAAAAAACAAATTAGTCATAAAATCAGAACTCAAAAATAAATAAATAAATAAATAAACCAAACAAAAAACAAGCACCTCAGCAGTCTGCCTACGGCTTATAAAGCATGAAAATGGATATTGTTTTCTCTCATTACAATGTAATTTCTATTTCCTTACATTTTCCCCAATGTTTATATCTTTCCCCAGCATAGTTTATATCTTTCTTTTATGTGGAGATATGAAAACACAACTAGGAGAAGTCTCTCTTGAATTCAGTATGAAATTACATTTTTCTAATGAGACTTTAGAGTCATGCATTGAATGTAAAGTTAGGTTGCTCTCCCTAACTCTTATTTTACTGGTCAAAAATGTTCTACAGATAAAATTATTTTTCTTCTTAGTATTTGTTGTTTGTTTGTTTGCTTTTAGGCCACACCTGAGAGTGACTCTTTGCTCAACCATGCTTCTGGTGGTGCTCAGGGGACTACATATGGTGCCGGGGGTGAAACTGGGATTAGGCACGTGTGAGGCCAGCACCTTATCCCATACTCTCTTCAGTCCTCTTCCTAATACTTACAAGGAATATTTCAGACAACAACAGTTTCAGGATTCTATCAAAACTGAAAGAAAAATAGGTGAGCAATTTTTCTTTTGTTTTTGCAGTGCCAGAGATTGAACCCATGTATCATGCATGCAAGGCTTGGTCCATGGCCCTCGCCAAGAGGGCCCCAGTCTTTTTTTTTTAATTGCATCACCATGAGATACAGTTACAAAGATTTCATGTTTGAGTTTCAGTCATACAAGGATCGAACACCCATCCCTCCACCAGTGCACATTCTCCACCACCAATGTCCCCAGTATCACCCCCTCCCCCCGCCCAACTTTCTAACCTTCCCTCTGCCTCCATGGCAGACAATTTGCCCCCATACTCTCTCTCTCTACTTTGGGGCATTATGGTTTGCAATACAGATACTGAGAGGCCATCATGTTTGGTCCTTTATATACTTTCAGTACACATCTCCCATCTCGAATGACCCCTCCAACCATCATTGTCTTAGTGATCCCTTCTCTATTCCAGCTGGAGGGCCTGAGTCTGAAAGGAAACGCAAACACTCTCCTATGTATTTATAACAGTGGTTACCATTTATTGTGCCCTTATCCTCACACCTCAAGTTAAATGTTAGTTCTTTCTGTTAAACTAATAGAGATAAGTGAAATTAAATGATGCTCCCCCATCCTACAACTAATAGGGCAAGGATTTAAGCCAGATTTCTTACTTCAAAATGTATCTTTGTGGGGGCTGGAGCAATAGCACAGCGGGGAGGGCGTTTGCCTTGCACGCGGCCGACCTGTGTTCGATTCCCAGCATCCCATATGGTCCCCTGAGCACCGCCAGGGGTAATTCCTGAGTGCAGAACCAGGAGTAACCCCTGTGCATCGCCAGGTGTGACCCAAAAAGCCAAAGAAAAATGTATCTTTGTATTATATCATATTCAAATACATAAGATTGCGTTTTTGTACCCAGACCGTAAATTGCTACATGACATGGTGCTACATGACACAATTTTGTTCTTAAGAAGGATTTGAGCAGAAGGGTATTAAAAAGAGAAAAACCAAAGTGCCTTCAAAGTACCTTTATGACGTGTGCCGTAGATTAAAACTGAGTCCTCCTATGTCTGAGCTCTCTATCACTGACCTCTCACCCCACTTTCTGACGCACTCGCTTTGTTTTGTTTTGGGCCACACCAGGTGATGCTCATGGCTTCTGATTTTGCACTCAGGGATCACTCCTGCACCTGTGCCAGGGATGGAACCTCGGTCAGCTGCGTGCAAGGCAAATGCCCTATCCACTGTACTATTGTTCTGGCCTCTCTCAAGCACTTTTACAAAAATTAATTTTTGCGGTTTGGTGGGTAGTGTTGGATCACACATGGTGGTGTGTGGGTGTTACTCCAAGTTCTGTGCTTTGGGTTGTTTCCAACAGTTCTAGAGGAACCATGTAGTGCTGGATGCTGAACCAGTATCAGTCATATGCAAGGCAAGCAACTTAATTCCTGAACCTTCTCTCTGACCCCGTCAGAGCTTTTAAGCTTTCTAGTTTGTGTGTTTGTTTGTTTGTTAGCCACATCCAGCAATGCTCAGGGGTTACTCCTGGCTCTGCACTCAGAAATAATTCCTGGTGCTCAGGGGACTATATGGTATGTGAAGGATCAAACTTGGGTTGGTTGTGTGCAAGGCAAATACCTTACCTCCATACAATCTCTCTGGTCCTTAAACCTTTTATTTTAACACTTTTTGTTTGTTTTGGGGGCACAGTGGTGCTCACATAGGCAATGGTTCTGTGCTCAGGTGAAAACCACTTCTGGTGGTTTTCAGGAGACCATGTATGATGCCAGGGATTGAACTGGGATGGCTGAATGCAAAGCAAGTGCCTTAACCCTTTTATTAATATGCATTTATATAATATGCATGCATGGTTTGCATATATAATTTCAAACATACTTTTATAGTGTTAACTCTCATTCTTCAAGGTAAATCAAGCAAAATAATGATAATCACAATTGTTAGGAAACTTAATTTGTACCAAAAATAATTCTGTCAAAAAGAATTGAAAATCTACAATACCTATATGGTTATCATTATTTAAATTTTTAAAATGTTTATCAAGAGATACTATTCCTTAGCCCAAATATTCATGTTTTACAGTTCAGGAACACAAATTAGTGACAGACTTCCATGACACTCAACCCACAGAAATTCTTTATGTTTCATGAGGTCAGATTGATAGTATAAGGAAGGGTGCTTGCCTTGCACATAACTGACTCAGAACTTTTCCCTCACATCCCACATGGTTCTCTGAGCCAGGAGTGATCCCTGAGCACAGAGCCAGGAGTAAGTCCTCAGCACTGCAGGTGAGTGCAAAAAAACAAAAACAAACAAACAAACAAAAAAGAGATTTTTTAATGTTCCAATATTACTTTACACACTTAAAGAGACTACCCTTAACTCATCTCCTCAAAAATCTTTCATGGAGGGGCTGGAGCAATAGCACAGCGGGTAGGGCGTTTGCCTTGCACGCGGCCGACCCGGGTTCGATTCCCAGCATCCCATATGGTCCCCTGAGCACCGCCAGGAGTAATTCTTGAGTGCATGAGCCAGGAGTAACCCCTGTGCAACGCCAGGTGTGACCCAAAAACCAAAAAAAAAAAAATCTTTCATGGAATCATAATTTCTGTAGAAATGGTGCATGCCTTCTTTTTTGCTTCAGGCCAACTGAAGCAAACTTAGCCAACTTAGAGAAAGTTGCAGTCCTCAGGAATCCAAGGATTACAATATGAAGCCACACGTGCTTGACTAGAAATCCACACATTTAAGGTTCCATCACAAGAAAGATGTGGTAGTTATTCTCTGTGGAGAAGCAGAGTCACGATTCATCGTCAAGGCAAACAGAAACCGGAAGTTCTGGGGCCCCAAACCAAAGGGACACAAAAATGATACCACTAGCCTTAATGCCCATGTCTTTCCAGAATACAGGTGTGAATGGTGCTCCTGCAGTTAGTGGTGAACTGACTTAAAACCTTTGTAGTCTTGGAGGCGGGTGTTTGAACTAGCGCAGTGGCAAAGCCTCTGCATGCGCACAACGGTGTGTGTGACCTCCTGTATGCACACGGTGGTGGGTGCAAGTCTAGCAACTGAAAGTCTGTGGCCTCTAGCGAATGCCACAACCACAGATGCATGCACAATAGCAAGAGAGGATTGCAAGCCCCCGCCCGCAGCTGTATGAGCACTGCACCCAGAATGACACAAGCCCCACAACCAAGAGTGAGCAGCACAGCAGAGATGCTGTGACCCTCCTTAATAATGCTGTAATAACTGTAACTGTAAGAACTATGATATTGCACTGTAGTAACTATCATGGTAATAATCCTGTAATGTCACTGTAAAAACAAAACCAGCAAAGTGAAAAGAAGAAAAAAAAGAAAAAAATCCCAAAACTTTTGTAGTAGAGAAAAGTCCAAACACAAGTAAAGGAAGAGTCATTAACATGTGAGGCAATCCCCATTATATTTTATATTTTAGGCAGGTTCAAGGACTGGAGCAATAGCGCAACAGGTGGGGCATTCGCCTTGCAAGCGGCCGACCTAGGTTCAATTCCTCCACCTCTCTCGTAGAGCCCGGCAAACTACCGAGAGTATCTCGCCCACACGGCAGAGCCTGGGAAGCTACCGGTGTGGTATCCGATATGCCAAACACAGTAACAACAAATGTCACGATGGAGAAGTTACTGGTGCCCGCTCGAGCAAATCGATGAGCAACGGGATGACAGTGACAGTGACCCGGGTTCAAAAACGAGTAACTACTGAGCAGTCTTGTTTCAGTTTTTATGTATTCACTTTCTCCCCTTAGCATCCACTCTCAAGTCATGTGGAAGCAGGTTCCTCGATAACTTTACCAGTCGTAAAAGCAAATATCAATCCCAAATTTAAGAAATAGTACATTCTGATGTATACAATTGACCAAGTTACATTTCATATGGGACAGGGCAATCTAAGACTTTAGCTTCAAGGCTTACATTATTCTTTCCCGAAGTGAAGTATAGTAAAGGTTACCCACATAGCTTTAGCTAAAATAGAAAAGCTAAGGAAGAAAAAGGTTACCCAGGAGGTTAGCAGGTTATTGGGAGAGGAGAAACTAACGTATCTAAAGTATGCAGATTTAGTTCTGCCTTCCTGTTGTACAGATAGGATTTGATTTCCTGATACCATGAATGGGAGTACCTTCCCCCTCCTTTTTTTCAAATGTTTCCGTTTTTATTGAGATACTGGGAATTACAAAAATGTTGTACTTTTTTTTTTGAGAATGTACTCCTTAAAAAAAATTGTTTTCATTTTTTAAGTATGTATGTATATATATGTATATATATATATATACACGTATATATAAAGGTTTTTTGATGGTTGGGGGAAGTGGCCATAACTGGCAATGCTCAGGGCTTACTCCTGGCTCTGCACTAAGTGATCACTCTTGCTGGGTTTAGGGATCAAATGGGGTGCTGGGAATCAAACCTGGGTCAGTTGTGTGCCAGGCAAACACACTGTACTACCTCGAGATTTTATTAAAGCACGGATCCCACTACCAGTGTCAGCCTTCCTCTACCGAAGTTCCCTGGTTCCCTCCATAACCCTGCTCCAGCCTGACCTCTTGACAGCACAAGAAATGAATGAATTTCTTATGAATAACAAATGAATTTCTAAGTTCATTTGTTAAAGTTTGGAAGTTTGGGTCTCTTAATTTCAGTGTTACTGATTGTGACTTGGATAATTGGCTCTATCACTCCTTAACATCATCTTTGTCCGTGAATGCCCTGGTCTGACCTTCGTTGCTTCTCATCTGCCTCTTCTCTCCCTCTCCTCTATTCTTTCTTTCCTTCTCCTTGCTATACCCTGGGGCCAAGGCTGATCTGTTCAGAGGAGATACACCCTTTCAAAGAAGTTTGCACACACATATATACATATATATATATAGCTGGATCGATAGCACAGAGGGTAAGGTGTTTGCCTTGCACACGGCCAACCCGGGTTTGATTCCTCCGTCCCTCTGTCCCTCTCGGAGAGCCCAGCAAGCTACTGAGAGTATCTCGCTTGTACCCCAGAGCCTGGCAAGCTACCTGTGTTGTATTCGATATGCCAAAAACAGTAACAAGTCTCACAATGGAAATGTTACTGGTGCCCGCTCGAGCAAATCAACAAACAACAGGACAACAGTGCTATGACAGTGATATATATGTATATATATATATATATGTGTGTGTGTGTGTGTGTGTGTGTGTGTGTGTGTGTATGTGTGTGTGTGTAAAAAGTTTATATAGACACAAAGGAAACTGAATATTTCTTTTAGGCCATAAAATAAGCTTTTTTGCCAAAGACATGTTTTGGAATAATAGTGTACTTGGAACTTCTTAAGATGTTCTATAATTTAGAAGTTGATCTGCCCAATTTTCTCATAGATATCCTTCAGTCCTGACACTTCATCAGTCCAGTTATAGAGTTGTGTGCAATTTATTTAAGGAGGGCGGGATACGAGGGCCACGCCTGTTGCGCTCGAGAGCTACTCACAGTTCTCTGTCGGGTATGCTGGGTAGGTCACTGCTGACAGGGCTTGGCGTATCACGTGGTGCCAGGGATTGAGCCCAAGTCTCCTGCATGCAAAATAGGCTCTCAGCCTATTGCGCTATGTCCTGGCTCAGTGTCCAGTTTCTTGAGAAAGAATTAATGTTTTGCGTCCTTGGGAGAGACTCCAAGGAGAGAAATAGCTGGGTCATGTGGGAGAACTGCTTTGGAATTTTTGATCTCTTCACACAGTTTTTCATAGAGGCTGAACCAGATGGTATTCCCTGCAGAGTGAAGGAGGGTTCCGTGTTTCGTGTGGTGCTTACATGTCACTCCTGGCAGTGCTTAGGAGACAGGCAGAGCTAGGAATCAAACCCAGATTATACATTCCAGTACACTCCAGCCCTTTGAGCTATTTCCCTGATCCAGTTCTGTTTTTTTTTTTTTAATGTGGGTCATTCTCACCAGCATGAGGTCATTTCCCAGCGATGATCAATACTCTTTCATTTGCTTATTGTACTGTACTTCTTCTTCTTCTTCTTCTTCTTCTTCTTCTTCTTCTTCTTCTTCTTCTTCTTCTTCTTCTTCTTCTTCTTCTTCTTCTTCTTCTTCCTCCTCCTCCTCCTCCTCCTCCTCCTCCTCCTCCTCCTCCTCCTCCTCTTCCTCCTCCTCCTCCTCCTCCTCATTCTTCTTTTTTTTTTTTTTTTGCTTTTTGGGTCACCTTCAGCATTGCTAAGGGGTTACTACTGGCTCTGCACTCAGGAATCACTCCTGGAGGTGCTTGGGAGACCATATGGGATGTCAGGAATCGAACCCAGGTCAGCCGCGTGCAAGGCAAATGCCTGCCCACAGTATTATCTCTCTGGCCCCCTTATACATCTTCTTTGAGGAAGTGTTTGCTCAGCCTCTCCCCAGTTTTCAGTGGGATTGTTTCTGTTGTTATTGTTAAGTTCTGCGAGTATTTTATTTTATTCATTTATTTTTTTAAATGACTTTGGAGGACATTCCCAGTGAAACTCCACAGTCGGCCATGCAATGCTGTGGATTGAACCGGGGGAATTGTGCATACAGGGTTCATACCTCCCCAGCCCTTTGAGTATTTCCTGTATCTTTGGCATCGGTCCTATGCTAGAAGCAAAAGGGGAAGTTGGTGAGATTAGAGATATGGTCCTTACAAAAAAGAAACCCCCTGGTATGGAAGGTCAGAGGGAGACCTAGGCAGTGCCCGATAACCTGATGATCCAGGCCCTACCGGATCAAGACACCAGAAGAGACACCAGTTTCCTCTCCCCTGTTTTTATGGCCCACATTCTTGGAGCATAATAAAGAAATACCCACTAATCCAGCTTTGCTGCAAAGGTACCAGCCTATCTTCAGAATCCTGCTTTCGGAGACCCCTTCCATAATCTGGGGACTTTCCTTGCTCACTTTCTCTTCCCTTTGCCTCTAAAACAAGTCTTCACTGAATTCAGTCATTGGCTCTTCTTCCCTTGCTTTCAGTTTTGACGGCACGAGGGCACTACAACATTCTGATAGCAACATTTTCCTCAATGTATTTTGTGGATTTGGCTCTAATATTGAGGTTTATAATCTATTTTGGGTTTTTGTCTGGCTTTGATTTTATGATCACATGCAGCAGTTCTTGGGGCTACCCCCGGCTATGAGCTTTGGGTTGGTCTTGGTCGTGAAGGATCATGTGGTGCTGGGTAGCAAATCCAGGCCTCCCACATGCAAATCAGGTACTAGAACACTTTGACGTATCTCTATGGTCAGGCCTGGATTTTCTTTTCTTTTCTTCTATTTTCTTTTTATTGTTTATGTTTGGGGGACACACCCGGGTGGTGCTGCTCAGGGGTTATTCCTGGCTCTGCACTCAAGAATTACTCCTGGAGGTGTTCAGGGGACCACAAGGGATACTGGAGATAAAACCTGGGTCAGCCATATGCAAGGCAAGTGCCCTACCCGCTGTATACTATCTCTCCAGCTCCTAAAGGCTGTTTTAGACATGAACACATTATGCAGTGTGAAATGACATTCTTAGGCCTTGAAGATGTTAATCATAGAGCCTAAGAGCATTCACCTCACAAACTGGACAGTGACCTCCAGGAGCCCTAGGTAAAGTGTTTTGTCTAGACCAGAAGGGCCCAGACTTGGGGCCAGAGCGACAAGACAGTAGGGGGGCATTGACCTTGCACGAAGCTGCGTATGATCTCCAGCATCACATGTGGTCCCCTGAGCCCTTCAGGAGTAATCCCTAAAAACAGAGCCAGGAGTAAGCCCTCAGCAACGAAGCTGCGTATGATCTCCAGCATCACATGTGGTCCCCTGAGCCCTTCAGGAGTAATCCCTAAAAACAGAGCCAGGAGTAAGCCCTCAGCACTACCAGATGTGGCCCAAAACCAACACCAAAACTAAAAAAGAAGTTCCGACTTAATTAGCCTAGTATCTCCTTGAGGGCAGAGACTAGGGACTCAACTCTTGGTATCATGCTTTCAGTGGCTGAGCTGTTCCCCAGAATTTCTATTTGACTCCATTAAGATATGAGTTTACAGGGGCCAGAGTGAAAGTACAACCGGCAGGGCATTTACCTTCCACGCGACAGACCGGGGTTGGGTTAGATCCCCAGTATCCCATAGGGTTCCCTAGGCACTGCCAGGAGTTATTCCTGAGTGCAGAGCCAGGTGTGACCCCTGGCGTCTCCGGGTGTGACCCAAAAAAGAAAAAAGATTTTAGTTTATCTCTCAGTATGGTTCGCAACACATATATTGCAATACATATATTGCAAACCATATGCCTGAAAGGAGAGAGAGAGAGAGAGAGAGAGAGAGAGAGAGAGAGAGAGAGAGAGAAGGAAAGCGCCTGCCATAGAGAAAGGCTGTGGGGAAAGGGTGACAGAAGGGAAAATGGGGACACTGGTGGTGGGAAATGTACACTGGATGGGTATTGGGACACTGTATGGCTGAAACCCAACCATGAACAGCTTTGTAACTCTGTATCTCATCGTAATTCAATTAATATATACATATATATATATATATGAATTTGGGGAGGTTCATTTGATGTGCACTCCATTAATTCAATGAGAACTTATATAATAAACTCTCTTATGAATAATCTAGTTGTATGTTCATTATCTTTTAGAAAAAAAAGACTCATTTTTGGTATTGGGATGGCCCAGAATTTTAGCAGACAATTACACTCATAAAAAGGTATAAAGTTAAATGCCTGGGTGATGGTGGGGTGATGGGAGGGAAACTGGGGACACTGGTGCTGGGAAACGTACACTGGTGGAGGGATGGGTGTTTGGAACACTGTATGACTGAAACCTAATCATGAACAGCTCGGTAAGGGTCTATCTCATGGTGATTCAATAAAAAAAAACATTAAAAAAAAAACTTACCTGCTGTATTCCTCTCATTCTGGTCATCTGATTTTTATTTTAATTTTTTTGAGGTGCAAAATAGTTTTTATTGAAAGAACTTCAGAGAGATGTGAGGAGAGAGAGAGACCAAGAGAGAGACAGAGAGACAAAGACAGACAGAGAAAAATATGTGTTCAAGAGAACACAGTGAGCAAACAAGCCTCCAATGGCTCTCGGAAGGTTATATACAGTTCCTACAAACCTCCCAGGCGATTGTTTTAAAGCAGATAACTTATAGGACCGAATAACTTGCAAATGGAAACTGAACCTTAATTAAAGGTGTTGGGTAATTTCCAGGGCCACGTTTCTTTCAGTGTCCTTGGTCGCAATCTGCTCTAGCCAATTCCCCACAGCGGAGGGGGTGTCGGAGTCACGGAGGAAGGCAGAGAGAGGCTCTGGAGCTACTGCAATGAGAAACTCCGAAACCTTTCGAACCTCTGAATTTCATTTCTGTCGGCCATAGATTTCTTCCTCACTCTAACCAGTTGTAGACATGTTTCTGCTATAACTAAAACCACGCCAATGGCTGTGTACACTACCAATTGGTCATGCACTCAAAGGCAGGGGAGGGAGCACCCCAGATTGGGGAGGACAGAGATGTGAAAGATCTGGAGGATGTTTCCTGGTCAGTTTCAGGTTTTGTGTGCAAACAGGTGCTGGGGGTGGGGGCAGGCTGGGAAAAAAGGCAGTGGAAGCAAAGGGCGAAGGTCAAAGGAAACGAAAGGTGAATTTTTTTTTTTTTTATTTACTAGTTCAGCCTCTTAGTGTGAATACTTTCAGCTTTGATTGGAGACTTAGAACATAGTCATTAAATATGCAAAAAAATTGTAATTTTTGACCTTTAAAATTAAATTCTGAATAATATTGTCTTAAAGGGGCTGGAGCAATAGCGCAGCAGGTAGGGCATTCGATTCCTCTGTCCCTCTCTGGTAGCCGGCAAGCTACCCGTGGCGTATTCCATATGCCAAAAACAGTAACAACAAGTCTCACGATGGAGACGTTATTGGTGCCCGCTTGAGCAAATTGATGAGCAACAGGATGACAGTGACAGTGATTGTTTTAGAGCTATGGTTTTCAAACTTCAGTTTTTCTTCATAATTTCCTTGGACAATTGTCATATCTAAGTACAGTTCTTCCTGCACGACAGAGCCTGCCATGCTACCAGTAGCGTATCTGATATGCCAAAAACAGTAACAATAACGGGTCTTATTCCCCTGACCCTGAAAGAGCCTCCAATATAAGACAAGTCAGATGAGTCTGTTAAAATCTCAGGGCTGGATAAATGGAGACATTACTGGTGCCCACTTGAGTAAATCGATAAACAAAGGGGTGAAGTGATACAGTGAAGTACGGTTCTTACCTAGTATTTTCCTTTAAGTCAGTGGTTTACAATCACTGTCAGTTTTGCCCCCAGGAGGACATTTTGGCTTTGACTGGAGACATTTTTGTTGTCACTGTCTGCTGCTGGCATCTAGTGGATAGAGGGCAAAGATACACCACACAGGGGAACCTCGAGGCTGGAGTCAGCCACCCACCACATCAACAGTGCCAGCAGTGAGAGATCCTGATTGAAACCAGTGGATTTTCATTTGAACTTCCTGATAACTAATATTTCTTGATGAACACTATATTTTAAATAGAGTTCCGGTGCGTGACATGCAATATTTCATTGAGTCCATCGATCAACCTCACATGGCAACTGCCTCCACCAAGCGGAAAGGACGTGGCTCCGTGGTAGAGCGACTGCCTTTCAGGTTTGAGTTTCATCCTGGGTCCTCCCGCTATAGAGTGCAATCCCAGTGGCACTGCTCCATGAGAAAGCTGTGTCTACGGTCCCCAGCACGCAGCCACCAGGGAGCAAGAACACTGTGACCAAGTGTGCCACAACTCGACCAAACCCACCCTATAACCTCCACGACCAGTAACCACACATGGAGGAAAAGGGGAGAAAATAAATGAAAATAAACTGTCCTTAGTAAGGCAACAGGATGAGTCAACTTATTTAAGGTACAACAGCTAATAACTAGTTGAATCTGGATAGTCGTTTCAATGGACAATACTGAACTTGGCCAGTAAACTCTACTTTACCTCACTTATCTCATTTTTCATACATGAAAACTAGTATTACATGCCTTATGTAGTAGGAAAATACTGAAATAGAGTAGGAGCAAAATCTATTTTAATTTAATTTAATTTTATTTACTTTTTGGGTCACATCCGGTGATGCACAGGGATTACTTCTGGCTCACACACTCAGGAATTACTCCTGATGGTGCTCGGAGAACCATATGGGATGCTGGGAATCAAACCCGGGTCAGCCGCATGCAGGGCAAATGCCCTACCCACTGTACTATTGCTCCAGCAATGCAAAATGTCATTTTTAGTTAGATATTATCAACATCTGGGCCCAAGGTTTTACTGTCTTTTCAAAAAGGAGACTAGGGGGCTGGAGATAAAGCACAGCAGTTAGGGTGTTTGCCTTGCACGCAGCCAACCTGGGTTCGATTCCCAGCATCCCATATGGTCCCTTGAGCACTGCCAGGAGTAATTCCTGAGTGCAGAGCCAGGAGTAACCCCTGTGCATCACTGGGTGTGATCCACAAAGCAAAAATAAAATAAAATAAAATAAAATAAAATAAAATAAAATAAAATAAAATAAAATAAAAAGGAGAATAGGGGCTGAAGCTATGGTACAATGCGACTGACCCAGGTTTGATCCCCAGCATTCCTTATGGTCCCCTGAGACCACCAGGAGAAATTCCTGAGTGCAGAGCCAGGAGTAACCCTTGAGCACTGTTGGTTGTGACCCAAAAATTACCCCCTCCCCATAAAAAAGAAGACTTAAGTTATTAGCACCAACTGGGACTTCCTTCCTGTCAGGTGAAATAAATTTAAAAAGAAATCACTGTATCACTGTCACTATCATCCCATTGCTCATCAATTTGCTCAAGCGGGCACCAGTAACGTCTGCATTGTGAGACTTGTTGTTACTGTTTTTGACATATCGAATACACTATGAGGAGCTTGCCAGGCTCTGCCTTGTGGGTGGGATACTCTTGGTAGCTTGCCTGACTCTCCAAGAGGGATGGAGGAATTGAACCCGGGTTGGCCGCGTGCAAGGCAAACACCCTACCCACTGTGCTATCGCTCCAGCCCTTAAAAAAATATAGCTTCCCTAATATGTGATTCAATATTATATAAAGCTACATTTGTGTATCACTTAAATTCACAGTTGTTCAACAATACAAAGCCGATGGATGTTTTGATTTACACGAATTTCATAGACCCGAGTTCAAATTTGGGATCTACTCTTTACCATTGATGTTATATTACTTGTGACTTAATGTCCTCATTATGACAACTGTATATTAACATCTGCCCCATAATATAAAATGTCTGGAAAGATTCCTGGCAGAAAATGCACAGCACAGAAGAAAAGCAAACACGAGTTCCCCTATTTCCTGGAGATTCTGTGGTGTCTTTGCAGCGCTGGCCAGGGGCTTGCCTGCTCTCATGGTTATATAAACTCTCCAAGTGCCACAGCGGGGCAGGCAGCCACAGCTGGCTCCCGAGTAGCCCTCGGACAAAGAACTGCTTTCAGTCCTACCAGAGTATCCACTTCAGTCTCCTCAGAGGAACTCAGGGACCCATCTTTCAAGGCACGCTTTGTAAACTTCCCCCGCTTCTGCCCCCGTGAGATTTGTAGATGAATCAGGAAAGATTTGTGGAAATTTCGGACATGACAACCTTGTGACAGTGACTCTGATAGATGATGAAAGTCCCTAGTTGCCTGAGGAAGGAAAGAGGCATCCGAGTAAAAAGGAGGCTTTGTTCCTAGGAACACAGCCGAGAGGATGTCTTAATTTATTTACACGCACACCTACTCCATTCGGCCTGTCATTTGGTCTTAGAGTTGAAGATTATACTTTAAATATTCAAGGCAGCTCTTACAGGATTAGATTTGCGTTTCTGTGCCCTTGACTAAAGCAGAATTCATATACGCTTGGAAAACTGCTTGGTTCTAATGTCTGCTTTCATCTTTATGTTGATTCCAGATTTTCTTCTCTGTTTGACTCCTCATGCCTTCATCCTTTTAAAACATTCCTTTAATAAAGATTTAGGTTTCCTGCCATAGTTACGAATAATTAAAATAAAAGCAGAGAGAGTTAACATCTGAAATGAAATTCAGAATATCTTCTTCCAATCAGAGTGGAACTTTCTTAGAATTAGGAACTTTTGTGGGCTTTTTCCTCTTTTTTTTTTTCTTTTTGAGTCACACCCAGTGATGCTCAGGGGTTACTACTGGCTTTGCACTCAGAAATTACTCCTGGCAGTGCTCGGGAGACCATATGGGATGCTGGGAATCGAACCCAGGTCTGCCGCATGCCAGGCAAACGCCCTACCTGCTGTACTATCGCTCCAGCCCCTGATTAGGGACTTTTGTACTCTTGTAAATCCCAACACTTATATAACTAGTATGTAGTTGGGTAACTGGCAAGCAGTAGTCAATATTTCCTTTGCAGATGCATGTACTTCTTCTGGACCTCTGGCTTTGATATATATGGTCTCAGCTTGGGACTGGAGTGATAGCACAGTGGGTAAGGCAGTTCCCTTGCACGCAGTCAGGCTGGGTTCGATTCCTAGCATCCCATCTGGTCCCCCGAGCACCGCCAGGAGTAATTCCTGAGTGCAGCGCCAGGAGTAACCCCTGTGTATCGCCGGGTATGACCCAAAGAGCAAAAAAAGGTCTCAGTTTTCTGCAGTCTCTTCTCTCTGACTCTTACTCTTCAATTATTGCTTCTTCCTCTGAGAGTCTATTAACCCTTTCAGACTCACTTTTAAAGTAAAACTTTCTTTAACTGCTATCTTCCTCTTCTAAATAAGTAACATTGTTTCTCCAGCATAATTCCTTTAACTCTTTGCCTACATCCAGATATTACTGTTATGAAGAATCTTTTTTTTAATTTTTGCTTTTTGGGTCACACCCATAGATGCACAGGGGTTACTCCTGGCTCTGCACTCAGGAATTACCCCTGGCGGTGCTCAGGGGACCATATGGGATGCTGGGAATCGAACCCGGGTCAGCCGCGTGCAAGGCAAACTCCCTATCCGCTGTGCTATCGCTCCAGCCCCTATGAAGAATCTTTTTACGATATAATTGTTTATGTGCTAGTCTCTACCAGTAGAAACGGGCTCCTTGGGGGTCCCAATGTTACATATTTCTCTGTATACTCCTCCTTAGCGTATTGACTGGTTTATGGTGGCACTTCAATAACTGTTACTGACTGAGTGATTCCTTTTCTTTTTTTGCTTTTGGGCTTCACCTGGCGGTGCTTAGGTAGTTGTTGTTGTTTTTCTAGTTCATTTAACATTGTTCAATACCATAAGATTTTCAGAGGTCTCTTTTCCAGCAACTTTTATAATTTTGGGAGTACCACTCAAAAATATTTACTGATGCTATAGTACCATTGGACCATATTTGACAATTTTAATGAAAGCCATTGTGCTTAGTAGGTTTTATTGCTGGCTTTGTTCTCAGAAAATCAAGCCTGTGGGGGGGCTGGGGGTTACCATATGTGATGCTGGGGATCAAACATGGGTCATCTGTGCAGGCAAAGGTTGTACCTGTGGTATTTTCTCTCTGGCCATGTGAATAACTCTGGATCTTTGTCTTTTATCCTGCAGGTCTCCAGGAAGATCTCAGATTCTCTATAAGGACTGCATTATCCTTTGAAGATCACTTTCTTTAAGATCTCTAGATTTAATCTTTAGATGGGAAGTTTTCCTGTTCACTGGAATTGTATTTTACTTAGTCTTTTTCTAGTACTCAAGAAGAAAGATTGACTTGGAAACACGGGAATCTTGAAAGTTAGAAAATGCTCAAATTTCAAAGTGGGATTGATTTTGTTGTTGTTGTTGTTTTTCCTTCTTTCTTCTTGTAGATTCATCCTGATTGCCTGGATACCATATACACTTAAAGGATAGCGATATTTTGGAAGGGTTGGAATGTTTCTTCTGAGGACAAACACATGGCTTGACAATCCCAAGCAGAATCCTGTTGGTGCAGGGTGGGAGGGTTGCTGTCTCGTAAAGCAGTATCTCACGTCTCTAGCTATAAGAGGATCGTGGGGCCTGCTCAGGTTGCTATGGCTGTGATTATGACAACTACAGAAAACACGAGAAAGATGCCAAGAAAAGGGTGTGGTTGATCACGAAGAAGAGAGAACAAATGGCCAAGTTCGGGACTGCCTGCAGTGCAGCCGTCATACATATAGGCAAGGATTCAAGACCACATAGGAAGTTCTGACTTAACACATCTCACGATTTGCACGGATGCAGATCCTGAACAGCTCGTAACCAATCCCCCTCGTACATCCATTCTGTTGCGAGTTATTCCGAGAAAGGGAAAGGAGCGAGCACAAGTTCCCGGGGGTAGAATCCAAAGGGCTGCAGCTCTTGAGAACAGGCACTGTTTAATTAAGCCAACTGTGAATTTGTGTGGGTGAAAGTAACAGCTGCTGATTCCTAAGATATTTTTAAGTTGCAGCCAGTTGGGATACTCTCTATGTCTATATATGGTCCTTCATGCCCAAAGGAGCTCCTGGAGAGGGGTGGGCTACAAACCCCGTCTCCTTGAGACTACATCATCACTGCTAGGACATTTGACAGCGCGTTAGCAGCCTGCTCTCCTGGAAGCTTCAGTAAGGTTAAAAGTTAAGCCGGTCATCTGACAGAGGGTACCATCCCCCTCCACCCATGTTCCTTGGCTTTTCTGAGCTTAAAGAAGTGCCTTATTTGTTTAGCCTTATATACTTTGAGCTGCTTAGTTACCATGCATTGTGCACGACAATGCACTCCAGGAAAACCAGCTCTAAGAGCACAGCAGATTGAAAGAGCTGCGGCGCGTCCAGCTGACTGAGCCCCCAGAGCAAACCTAAACACAGCTGGTGTAGTTAATTTTAGACTTTCTGACCTTGACAGTGTCCTATCAATTTAGGAAAAGCAGTTTTGAATAGCTTCCCCCAAAGATGCTTCCTTCTATTTCTCTTCAAGCAGTTGACTGGAAAAGCAATTACCTGGTTTAAGTTGAGTGGGAAAAACAGCTATGAACGATGGTAAATTTGTCAAGTCAAGAAATTCAAAGTTTATTGAGCAAGCACAAGAGATATTTTTATGAGCTTTGTTCTATGGACTAAGATCTTGACCAAAGTGGCACCTTTTAAAAGTTCTAAAAGACTTTTGGGGCTGGAGTCATAGCAAAGCGGGTAGGGCGTTTGCCTTGCACGAGGCCGACCCGGGTTCAAATCCCAGCATCCCATATGGTCCCCTGAGCACCACCAGGAGTAATTCCTGAGTGCAGAGCCAGGAGTAACCCCTGTGCATCGCCAGGTGTGACCCAAAAACCAAAAAAAAAAAAAAGTAAAAATAAAAATAAAATAAAAGTTCTAAAAGACTTCTAAAGAAGAATCAGTTTCTCTATCATGGTGCTTCTGATGAGAGGGGTATAAGTTTTATTAAAATATGCCATTGTTGAGGCCAGAATGATAGGACAGCAGGTAGGATGCTTGCATTGCTCATGGCGCATTGGAATTCCATTCCAGGCACTCCACACAGTCCCTGAGCCCTCCAGGAGTGATTCCTGAGTGCAGAGACAAGAGTCATCCCATATGGGATGCTGGGAATCGAACTTGTGTTGGTCACGTGCAAGGCAAACGTCCTATCCGCTGTGCTATCACTCCAGCCCCAAAAGTTTTGTGTTTGATGTTTTATGCACACTTATACATGAGCCTTCCTTCTCAACAATTTTAAATTTTGTTTTCACTTGATAGATTCCTCTATTTCCCAAAGACCTATATAGAATGAGAAGGACTATCTTCCAAATCTCAGAGTAGACACTAAATTATTTGCTTCATGGTCAAATGAATGATTTTTACCTCATCATGCCCTAAAACCTAGCATTCTATTGCATGGACTTAATTTTCAGAAGATGAACAGCTTGAAGGAGAAGGTACGTATTGTTTTTTGCCATCGTAATGCATAGGAAACCGTAGATCTCCCCTCACCCCCATTTCCTTTCCTTTGTTGGTGTCCTTGCTGTGATATGGGTGGGTGGGTGGGGTGGTGTGCTTGTCATATTTGGCTGTGGTGCTTTCCAGAGGACACACTCTTTTAGTTGTTGTGTGGGGGAAAGGGTGGCGGCAGGGCAGTGATAGTGGTTATACTCCTGGTTGTGGTGTTTGCCAAGGCATCACACCATTAGCCTGCAGTGCTTACATACACCTGGTGGCAGTCTGTCCACAAATCACGATGGCACAAGGATCACAGGCAGCAGAGTTGCTAGGATACAATTCAGCCTGTGTGGCTTCACTGGAATTGAACTTATAGCCTTATATTTGCAAAGTAGGTGCTTCAGCCTCTGAGTTATCTCCCAGTCCCTGACAGGTTTTTTTTTATTGAATCACCATGACACACAGTTACAAAGCTTTCATGATTGGGTTTCAGTCATAAAATGATTGAGCACCCTCCACCAGTGTGCATTTCCCACCACCAACGTCTCCAGTCTCCCCCTTTCCATCCCCACCCGATCCCACCCCCCTGCCTTTATGGCATAAGTACTAGAAAGTTTTGTGTTTTTGTTTGTTTGTTTGTTTTTTGCTTTTTGGGTCACACCCAGCGATGCTCAGGGATTACTTGTGGTTTTGCACACAGGAGTCATTCCTGGCAGTGCTCGGGAGACCATATAGGATGCTGGGAATCGAACTTGTGTTGGCCACTTCTATCCGCTGTGCTATCACTCCAGCCCCGAAAGTTTTGTGTTTGATGTTTTATGAATTTTGGTAAAAAGTCAAGCATTGAGAGAAAAAACAAGCTTCATGAGCCAACCCTTTAAGTTTCCAACCTTTTTCATTAACATTCCCCTGAGAAGCATTTATGATTATACATTGGCTTGTATTTAACAAAGCAAGTTATAGAACCAAAATCTAAAGAGTTTTGATAGGGACAGGTTGAGTAGTTAGCTGTGTTAAATGGGAATGCATAGAAGGCCAAAATTCATTTAGAGCATGTTAATGCTAATTTAGGCTATGCTGGGCAGTGGTGGGTTGGGGGAGCAAAGGAAAAGGACTTTCCTGAATTTAGCTATTTAATAGTTCCGTGGCCTTGAGCAAATTACATAACCTCGCAGCATTTAGTCTTCTTATCTGTGAAAATAGGGGCAGGGCAATGCATAATATCAATCTCATGAGACATGGTGAGGCATAAATGGAGCAGAGATAAAAGATGTGAAAAGCTTAGAGTTATTGACCTATCATATGAATTTAATAAGTGGTAGTTATAAAAACAACCTTATATAATGAACAAATTAGGTGGAATAATTGCTACAATAATTTAAATATTATGTAACCAAAACACACCTGCACAAATTAATGCATTTTGCAATGTTATTAGGAATTTGTTGCCCAAGTATACTTTGTCTACTATTTGTTGATATGGTATCTATCCTTTCAAAGGCAGATCCCATTTCTGATCAGAAAAAAGCTGCTTAAGAGATACTGAGGTGGGGCTGGAATGATAGCACAGCAGGTAGGGCATTTGCCTTGCACACAGCCGACCCCGGTTCAGTTCCCATATGGTCCACTGAGCACCGCCAGGAGTAATTCCTGAGTGCAGAGCCAAGAGTGACCCCTGTGCATCACCTGGTGTGACGCAAAAAGAAAAAAAATGACTGAGGCCAAAATTTGGCTACAAAGACTGAATCCTTGCATTAGTAGAATTTGCTTTTATAGGTAAAAGAATAGTTTCACAGGTAAAAGAATCCCTTCAGACATTAGTAGGAAAATATGGCTCATGCAAGGATCAGGAAAGAAATCCTTTGTCTCAACATTCTTTTATTTTCCCTTTTTTTTTGTCTTTCTGGGTCATACCAGCACAAAATTTAAAACTCCATTATTAGTAACCTCTCTCTGTCTCTCTCTGTCTCTCTGTCTCTGTCTCTCTCTCTCTCTTTCTCTTTCCTCTTTCTTTTTGGGCCGTTTACAATACAGATAATGAAAGGTTATTAGGTATATATCTTTACCTACTCTCAACACTCAGTTCCTTCCAAAATGATCATTTCCACCTATTATTGTCATCATGCTGGTTCCTTCTCTATTCTCACTGCCTTTCGCCCTCCCTGTCCCCCGCCACATTCTTGTGGCAAGCTTCCAACCATTGACCAGACCTCCTGGCTCATTTACCCTGACCTTGGGCATTAGGTTCATACTGTAGATATATATTTTTATATCCTACAAATGAACGCAGTCATTAAAAAAAATTTTTTTTATTAGTGAATCACCGTGAGGTACAGTTGCAGACTTACAAACTTTCGTGCTTGTGTTTCAGTCATACAGTGTTCGAGAACCCATCCCTCCACCAGTGCCCATTCTCCACAACCGATGATCCCAGTATCCCTCCCACCCCCCCACCCCATCCCCCTCACCCCACCCCACCTCTGTGGCAGGGCATTCCCTTTTGTTCTCTCCCTCCTTTTGGGTGTTGTGGTTTGCAATAGAGGTATTGAGTGGCCATCGTGTTTGATCTATAGTGTACTTTCAGCGTGCATCTCCCATCCCAAGTGGGTCCTCCAATCACACTTTACCTGGTGTTCCCTTCTCTATCTGAGCTGCCTTTACCTCCAGCATGTGAGGCCAGCTTCCAAGCCATGGAGCAAACCTCCTGGTACTTATCTCTATAATTCTTGGGTGCTAGTCTGTTACTTTATATTCCACAGATGAGTGCAATCTTTCTATGTCTGTCTCTCTTTCTGACTCATTTCACTTAGCATGATACTTTCCATGTTGATCCACTTATATGCAAAGGTCATGACTTCATCTTTTCTAACAGCTGCATAGTATTCCATTGTGTAGATGTACCAGTCATCTGTTCTTGGGCACTCAGGTTTTTTCCAGATTCTGGCTATTGTAAACACTGTCGCAATGAACATTCGAGTGCAGGTGTCATTTTGACTGTACTCTTTTGCCTCTCCAGGATATATTCCCAGGAGTGGTGTTGCTGGGTTGAATGGGAGCTCAATTTCTAATTTTTTGAGAAGCATCCCCACTGTTTTCCAAAATGGCAGAACCAGTCGGCATTCCCACCAGCAGTGTAGGAGGGTCCCTTTCTCCCTACACCCACAACAACAGCTGTTGCTTTCGTTCTTTTGGATGTGTGCCAGTCTCTGTGGTGTGAAGTGGTACTTCATGGTTGTTTTGATCTGCATTTCCCTGATGATTAGTGACGAAGAGCATTTTTTCATGTGCCCTTTGGCCATTCGTATTTCTTCCTTGAGAAAGTTTCTGTTCATTTCATTGCCCTGTTTTTTGACGGGGTTGGATGTCTTTTTCTTGCAGAGTACAACCAGTGCCTTGAATATCCTTGATAGCAACCCCTTATCAGATGGGAATCTTTCCTATTCTGTAGATTGTCTTTGTATTTTGGTCACTGTATCTTTTTCAGTGCAGAAACTTCTTAGTTTAATATAGTCCCATTTGTTTATCTCTTTCCATTTGGTTGGTCAGTGGTGTGTCATCGTTGAAGATACCATTAGCCTCAATATCGTGGAGGGTTTTGCCGACCTTGTCTTCAATGTACCTTATGGACTCTGGTCTAATGCCGAGTGAGGTCTTTAATCCATTTTGATCTGACTTTTGTGCATGGTGTTAGGTCGAGGTCTAAGCCCATTTTTTTGCATATAGTTGTCCAGTTATGCCAGCACCATTTGTTAAAGAGGATTTCCTTGCTCCACTTCACATTTCTTGCTACCTTATCAAAAATTAGATGTTCATACATTTGGGGTTGTGTGTAGAGATAGTCCACCCTGTTCCACTGGTCTGCGGCTCGAATACAGTAATTTTATATCTGTAACTCTCCTTCCCTCCTTCTGACTCATTTCACTCAGCATGATATTCTCCATGTCCATCCATTTACAAGCAGATTTCCTGACTTCATTCTTCCTACTGGCTGTGTAGTATTCCATTGTGTAGATGTACCATGGTTTCTTTATCCAGTTATCTGTTCTCACTCACTGGGATTGATATTTAAAAAAATTTTTTTTTAACAAATAGATCTTCTTAAAACATTGTTTGTTTATTTATTTATTTATTTTGTGGGGGCTGGAGTGATAGCACAGTGGGTAGGGTTTTTGCCTTGCATGCGGCTGACCCGGGTTCAATTCTTCTGTCTCTTGGAGAGCCCGGCAAGCTAACGAGAGTGTCCCCTCACATGGCAGAGCCTGGCAAGCTCCCTGTGGCGTATTCGATATGCCAAAAACAGTAACAACAAGTCTCACGATGGAGACGTTACTGGTGCCCGCTTGAGCAAATCGATGAACAACAGGATGACAGTACTACAGTTTATTTTGGGGACACACCTTATGATGCTTAGGGATTATTCCTGGTCTGCACTCAGGAATTATTCCGGGTAGCTCAGGGGACCATGAGGGATGCGAGGGCTTGAACACAGGTCAGCTGCATGCAAGGCAAACATCCTACCCAACTGCTGTACTATTGCTCTCTCCCCCCATTTCAGCACATTACTTTTTTGAATCAGGATGCAAAAGAGTTGCAATTTTGATTGGTATGTCTCCGAGCTTCTTGGACCTCTTGTTCTCTCCTTCAGCTATTTTTCCTTGCTACTCATTTCCTGGTGAAGCTAGTGCTGCGTGACTTCCCACAGTTGAATTTTGCAATTGCATTTAAAGGACATCATTTAACAAGTTCTGTATCACATTCTTCTGTAGACTGTATTTCCTATAAATTGGATCTTGAGGCTTGGCCAGATTCAGGCTTATTTTGCTGGCCAGCCCTCCTTCACAGGTGAAGTTATCCTATTTTTTTTTCTTTTTGGGTCACACCCAGCGATGATGCTCAGGGGTTACTCCTGGCTTTGCACTCAGGAATTGCTCCTTGCAGTGCTTGGGGGACCATATGGGATGCTGGGGATCGAACCCGGGTCGGCCGCGTGCAAGGCAAACGCCCTACCCGCCATGCTATCGATCCAGCCCTGAAGTTACCCTATTAAGATGCATGGAAAAAGGGGCTGAGCAATAGCACAGTGGGTAGGGCGTTTGCCTTGCACGCAGTCAACCCGGGTTCGATTCCCAGCATCCCATATGGTCCCCTGAGCATTGCCAGGAGTAATTCCTGAGTGCAGAGCCAGGAGTAACCCCCGTGCATCGCCAGGTGTGACCCCCCTCCAAAAAAAAAAGATGCACGTAAAACGTTTTACCCCCCTCTTGCACTACTAACAGCCATTGAAGCTCCATACCTAAATCCATGAACTGGTAGAAGCTACAATGAAGAAAATCAGGGGTGGGATTTTTAAATGCTAAATACACTTCGTATTTAGCTGTGACAGGTGAGACTCTAGTCTGAACCCTCCAGGCCAAATATGGCCCCTAAACACTAGGGCTCACTCTTAAGCTCAGAGTCATGAAAAGGCCCCAAGAACCTTCAAATGTGTGTCCCTGACCCAAACGGGGAAATTAGTCAAAGACTAATTTGGTCATTCCCATTTACAAGAGTCTGTTGAAGAGAGTATGAAGGATAATTGAAAAACGTACTTGAAAAGCATAGCTGTACCACCGAGCCACATCCTCTGCCCTGCCCCTTTCTACTTGTTCAAGTTTTAAAAAGCCGAAGTGCTTCTATAAGGAGAAATTTCATCTCATCTACTATTTGGAAACTTAGTTTTAACTGGCATTACCTTATGTTGTATGTTTAACACATAAATACATTTGAAGTGATTAATTGATCTGATAAGGAGGTATTATGAACATTATTCTGCTCTATTTTGAGGGAC
This sequence comes from Sorex araneus, assembly GCF_027595985.1. Classification (NCBI taxonomy): domain Eukaryota; kingdom Metazoa; phylum Chordata; class Mammalia; order Eulipotyphla; family Soricidae; genus Sorex; species Sorex araneus. The sequence continues at coordinate 195,213,664 of NC_073306.1, forward strand.
TCATGGTGCCAGAAAGGGAACCCAGGCCTTGGTAGGTGTTCAGCATGCACATGTCACTGATGCCCAACTCCAAGGTTCTTTCTTTTGTTTCCTTTTTTTTTTTTTTTTTGCTTTTTGGGTCACACCTGGAGATGCTCAGGGGTTATTCCGGCTCTACACTCAGGAATCATTCCTGGCAGTGCTTGGGGGACCATATGGGATGCCGGGGATCTAACCCGGGTCAGCAGCAACCAAGGCAAACATCCTACTTGTTGTAGTATCGTTCCGGCCCTTCCTTTCCTTCTTTTTCTTGGCGGGGGTCACACCCGGTGATGCACAGGGGGTTACTCCTGGCTCTACACTCAGGAATTACCACCTGGCAGTGCTCAGGGGACCATATGGGATGCTGGGGATCGAACCCGGGTCGGCCGAGTGCAAGGCAAATGCCCTACCCGCTGTGCTATTTCTCCAGCACCCCCTTCCTTTCCTTGTTTTTGTCACACCTGACAGTACCTGGGGGACCGCTCAGTGCCAGGGCTTGAACCCATGTTAACATGTGCAGTAGTCCTTTGAGCTATCTTTCTAATCCTTCCATTTTTTTAAAACAAAAAACCAAAACTTTTTTGTTTTGTTTTGTTTTTGTTTTTGCACCACAGCCGGCGGTGCTCAGGGCTTACTCCTGGCTCTGCACGCAGGAATCTGGAGGGGTGGTTGCTGAGGAATCACTTGCAAGGCAAACGCCCTACCTGCTGTACTATTTCTCTAGCCTCCCCCCACTCCCAATGCTTTTTATTTTCCTGTGTTGTGGGCCACATCTGGCAGTGCTCAGGAGTAACTCCTGGCTCTGCCCTCAGGAATTACTTCTGGCACGACTGAGGGGAACTCTGGGGATGCTGGGAGTCAAACCCAGGTCGGCTGCATGCAAAGCAAGTGCTGAGTTATCTCTGTTAATATTTTTATGGTCAGAAAAACCCTCACTTTGAGAGTAAAGACAATGAATACAGGGGAAGGAAAGCAGATAATGATCAGGAATCTGAGTTATCTAGGAAGAGATGGAAAGAACTAAGACATAGGTAACATTTGCTAAGTCTGTTCCTCTCTGGCCCATAAATTCCTACAAGGAAGCCTCTATTTGATGCCTAATACCATTCATTTACCGAGAACTCTCGCACTGACATCTCTAACTCAGATGTCCCCTCAGGCTTTACATACATAGTAGTCAAAACTCTACCTGATAAAATTACCTTGATGTCTAAAATCTATGTGGAATTTGTGAATCAAAACACGGAACTTTTGGGGGCTGGAGAAATAGTTCAATAAGTACAGAAGGGCATTAGCCATGCATGTGGTTGGGCAGCTGCAACCCTCGTTCAAATCCCTGGAACCACTGGGCGCTGGGCACCACCAGGGGTCACTCTGGAGCAGAGCCAGGAATAGCCCCTGGGCATTGCAGTGTGGATAGCCCTTCTGCACCTTCAGAAACTGTTAGATTTACCCCCAGATTGTGACTCATACCTTCCCTGTTTCAAAAATGGCAGTACTATCTACCAGTTGCAAAAGTCAAAATGAAACGTCCCCCTAATCCCCAGACTAATTTTTTTTACTGCTTTCCTTTTCTAGTCCGTCCTCCAAAAAGGAAAGTCATCTTTCTAAAATATTAATTAGTTGAGCTGATAACTATTAAAGCTGTGTGTGATATGTTACGCTAATTTATTCTTGTTTGCCTATGCTCCAAATTTTCCAATTTAAAAAGTTACTCAGTACAGTCAGGGTGTTTGCCTTGCAGGCAGCAGACCTGGGTTCGAGAACTGCCAGGAGTAATGCCTGAGCATTGTCGGCTGTAGCCCCCACCAAAAAAGTTATTCAGATTATTGTATCTTCTCCTGTACTCTCTGCTGACTTCTCAATGTTCTTAGACTATCTTGCTGAGGCCTGTGAGGCCTTGCCTGGCCTCTGTTTACATGTTTAAGCTTATCTGATGCAACTATTCTTGCTCAAGCAGCTCAGGCCAAAAGTTGTCAGTTCCAAAAATACTTTAAGCTCCTTCTTATCTTAAAGCATTTGTACTTATAATGTCCTCCAGCAGAAAATCTGACCCCTCACCCCCAGCTCTTGGCAAGGCTGGCTCCTTCTCCTCCTTAAGGGGCTAGTTGAAAGTCCTTAGGAGCCTGTTCTTCACATTCAGTCTAAACTAGATCCTCTTTACCTTTCCTCTCTCACATACTATCTTGTATATTCCATAGCTTTTGATCAAGTTTACTCTTGTTTACTCATATAAATACATATTGATTTATAATAAGAAAACAACTCAAACGAATGTTCAAAGTTGGCCTAATTGGGGGTTGGGGCACACTTAGGACTTAATCCTGGCTCCACACTCCGGGGTCACTCCTGGTGGGCGTGGGGGACCATATAGGATGCCCAGCATTGAACTTGGGTTGGCTGTGCGCAAGTTAAACACCTTTCTCGCTATACTATCATTTTAGCCACAGCATGTTTTAAGATATTTGAAGGCCAATACACATGTGTTTTCTTTATTTTTTGGGGGGAGGAGTGGGGTTGGGTGACATTCGTAGGCACACCTAGGACTTAATCCTGGCTCTACACTCAGGGATCACTCCTGACGGGGTTTAAGGGACCATGTGGCATGCCAGGGATCAGCCGCGTGCAAGGCAAGTACCTACTCGATGTTCTATCTCTTTGACCCCCATACACACATTCTATTCATGTTATAATTCCAATTCTTAAAAAACTTGGTGGGTAGAATACATTTAATAATATTCCCTTGTAACAGGACTATACGATTATGAACTGGAAGAGCTGGAACTACAGCACAGTGGGTAGGGTATCTGCCTTGCATGCGGCTGACCCAGGTTCGATTCCCGACATCCCATATGGTTTTCTGACCTGACAAGCACCACTAGGAGTAATTCCTGAGTGCAGAACCAGGAGTAACCCCCAAGTATCACTGGGCATAACCCAAAAAACAAAAACAAAACCAAAAAAAGAAAATTATGATCTGGAGAGAAAATTCTTGACACAGAAATTGAAGAGAACAATCTGACATACGAATTGATGGGAAATTAGAAATATATATTCAAATATACCTTCTCTGATTCTGTGTCCCAGATTTTGAAGTGTTGAATAATTTATGTGACAGTATTGTTTAAATGTGAACCCTCTGTAACTATATTCAGTATTTTTAATGACATGGCTCTCATTTTAGTCTAATTTTTAATTCCGGGCAGCTATTTAGTAGTATGATAAGGATCAATTCAGTAGGTATTAATTTTTACAGATTTTTCTTCTGCCAATCTTTGTCCTAATCTAGTGCCACAGGCTTCCCTATGAGGTACCAAACCAGATCTCTGCCAGGGAGCGGCAGCAGATGGGAACTGTTTGCCACTATTTAAAGAAAGTCCTGGGCAGGACAGAGTCTTCTAAATAAAAGATATCTCAGAGATCATGTAATAATCCAATAAATCATGTAATAATGATCTACCATGTTAACTGACATTTCTTCTCAAACATAATTTTCTGTTCACTTTTTTCTGTTCTGGTAATTCAAGTCTTCATTTGAGTTTTTGGTTGGGGGGAGGTTTTGGGGAGGTGCCCATGGCCTCCTCCTGCTCTGAGCTCAGAGGTCATTCAAGGCAATGCTTAGTGAGGACCATTTGCAGTGCTGAGAAAACAAGGCAAGTCCTTTCCCCCTATATGTCTCTCAGGTGGCAAATCTTCATTTTAGGAGGCTCTTAAGAAATAATTATTTTTATTATTCAGTTTTGGAGCCACACCCTGTGGGGTCTGGGGCTTACTCCTGATTCTGCGTTCAGGGATCACTCCTGGTGGGCTCAGAACCATAATGGGACCCCGGAGAATGAACCTCGGTTGGCTACGTGCAAGGTAAGTGTCTTACCAGATGTACTACTGCTCTGGCTCCAGGAATTATCTTTTTGTTTTGTTTTTCGCCTAGGTTCCGTGGGGTTCTAGGATTGCTCCTGGGGGTACTGGGGGAACATATGTGTTACAAGGGTTGGAACCAGGGCCTCTGCATACACATGCTCAGCTCTTCAAGGATCTCTGCGGCCTGAGGAATCATTTAGTAAATTCGTATCATATCAAGTTCTGAACATAGGTGTTAGGTCACAAATCCATTTTTTAAATTTTTTATTATGTTGAATCATTTCCCTTTTTGCTTGCTCATCTTGAGTCATCAATTCTTCTCAGATCATTCCAGTGGCCTGTATTGTTCCTGGGTTAAATGAAAGATTTTTCTGCTTTTATAAATGGCTTGATTTACCTAAACATCCAGCTAAAAGTACACAAACAGAAGAGAATAACTGTATTTCAACTTCAACATCACTTCAATTTATTAGCTTAAGGTGGATTACTAGGGGCACTTACTTTCTCTGCTCAGATTCTTTGGTGGGGTTCACGGTCTGTGTAAAATCAATGGATACCTAAATTGATAATGCTCTGCTAGCCCCATCATCAATGACACTGCTTAAGCTTTGATGGGGCCAAATTCCATTTGACCTGGGCACTCTGACGCACAAAACATTTCAGGAACTACGAAATGGTTGAGCCTCCCACACAGGATGACTATCCTGCCACAGTTCCGGGCGCAGGGCAAGGCTTTATCTGTTTACGAAAGCGCCCCACATCTTCACTATGTGACCACAGCACTTTCCCCTGCGGATGACAGCCTGGCTTGTCCCTTTCGGCAGGGAGGCCCGTCATGGGCTCCTGGCTCAGGCTTTCCAAAGATGCTCAGAAAACTCAGAGGGGTCCAAGCCGGAGTCAACTCGCTTGCCTAGCACGCGATGCCCACCGCCAGATACGGTCCCCCGGGCAGCATCAGGAGTGACTCCCGCGCACAGAGCAGGGGCCGCCCCTCAGCACCGCTGGGTGACGCCCCCAACGCCCTTCCCCCCAACAAAACCCCATCAACACTAACCAAAACGATAAGAGTTTTGACAAACGCATTTCAGCTCCTTTCTGCTCTTCCGGCAGAACCAAAGCCAACCAGCCCAAGCCGAGGGACGTTGCTTTTAAGTCCTGACTCTGGTTTTAAAGGCCAACCCGGGGGGCTGGGGGCAGGTCAATAGGGCGGGGAAGGCCTGCGCCTTGGCACGCGCCCGACCCGGGTTCCACGCCCCCTCCAGGCTCACCGGGAGCGAGACCCCAGGAGGTGGCTCCCCCCACCAAAACCAAACCAAACCACCGTCATGGAAGATTCCGTGACCTTCCATCACTCTTTGCGGGGCTTTCCTAGGAGGAGGCCGAAGCCCAGGGACAGCCTCAGGACGAGAACGCCCCCACCAGCTCAGCCTGCTCGCCGCCCCGCCCCCTCCGGGCCGCGCTCGCGCGGGGCGCCGCGTCCTCTCGCGAGAGGTCGCGCGGTGGGCGGGGCCGGGGCGGGGCCGCTGGTTCCCCGCCTCCCGCTCCTGCCCCTCCGCGCGCGCCGCACTTCCGCCCGCCCCGCCGGGCCCCGCCACTCGCCAGCTGAGCCGGTTGCGGCCGCGGAAGCGCCGGGCCTCGTCCTCCTGCTCCGCCGCCGCCGCCGCCGCCGCCGCCGCCTCCTCCTCCTCCTCGCCTCGCCCCCGCCGCCGCGGCCGACATGAGCTTCTTGTTGTGAGTAGCCGGGCCCCGCGCGCCGCTTTGTCCGGGGGCCCCGCACGGCCCCGTCCGGGAGGCGTTTCCCCTGCGCGCCCCCGGCGGGCCCCTCCCGCGCCCCGGCGCGACCCCCGCCGCGCGCGCCCGCCGTCCCCGGCCCCGGCCCGGGCCCGTTCTGCCCGGGTCTCCCGGGTGCCGTGAGCCCCCGACGAGACGGCGTCGTGCCCCCGTCACCCCAGCAACCTCTCGCTCCCTCCCGGGCGCCCGGGAGTGAAGTTGCGGTGACAAGTCGTGCGGAGGCCGCGGGCGGGGTCCGCGGCGGGCCCGGGGGCGCCCTCTCCCGCAGGGTAGGGGGGCTCCCCGCCCCTTCGGACGAGCACCACATAGGGCCTGGGAGGCGCGCCCGGCGCTGAGCGGGTCCTTCCCTCCCCCCACGCCCCCGTGAGTTGTCACGCCCGTCATTTGTAAATGCCAGCGCGAGCGTCACTTTGAGCGCTGGTCGTTATGTCACTTAAACCTTTTTTTCTGGCAGATGAGTTGGGGGCCGGGAACGCATTCGACCAGGCTCTGATCCTCTGAAAACAGAACCTTACCCCCCACCCGCCCCCCCTTGGGCAAGGGTTCCTTGTGAGTCTCAGGTCTGCTCTGTGGTTAGAAAGCTTAGACAAACTCGGGCATTGAAACCCACCCCCCGCACCCCTGCGTGCTGGTGGAGAGAGTAGCTCTGAAATGCACGTCTGTGTGTTTTTCGGTGGAGGGGGCACACCCTGCGATGCTCAGGGGTTACTCCTGGCTCTGCACGCAGGAATTAACGCCTGGCGGTGCTCGGGGTTCCATATGGGATGCCTGGGATCGAACCCAGGTCGGCTGCGTGCGTGGCGAGCACTCTACCCGTTACTATGTTTCCAGCCCCTTAAAGTACCATTTTCTGTTCCGACGTGTTACCTCCCATGAAGTTTTTTAGTCATTTCGTTCACACCTGAGCCCTCCAATTTAACTGCCCTTATTTTGACATACTCAGACACTCAGACTTGGAATACTGATTCTTTTCAGGGTGTCAGAGCGGGTCAGCCAGCCGGCATACGTGGCTGAAGCTTCTGATGTGCACGGTGCCCACCTGCCAGATACTTCCAGACTCGGGGCACCCCTTTCTGAGGCCAGACCCTTCTGCCTTGGTTAGGTTGGTCTTGCTGTGAGGACTGGGCGGTTTTGACCAGCTCTGCTTCCTATTTTAGTTAGGAATCACCTACCCAGGCATCTCAGCTTGAAGCTTCTCATGCTGAGGATAATTTGCAGTGCTGATGCTTTATTTCTTCAAGAATTTCCAAGCTGTACCCTTGAAATAGCAGCACAGATGATGTCCAGCGGCTGCTGCTAATAGACTGGTGGGCCTCTTTGAACTCCAACTCAGTTACTTGCAGCAGTGCAGGACCATATTTAGAAACTAGGGGAGGGAGAAGGTTTTGGTGGTATTTTCTAAGCAGAACCTCTATAGTATCCTATTTTTGCTTGGCTGTTGAATACAGAAATTAAGGAGTAACTTAATTTCTCCTGAAGCATGTTATCTGAAGAAAAATCTTACCAAGGCTAATGTGTATAGTATGTTAGTGGGTTTGAACTGTTTGGGATATGATTTTTCAATCAGGCCGAATGTAGCAGTTACTGTAGTCTCGTGTGTTTGAGAATCTAAAAAAGTTACAGCGTTTTTGGTTTTGGTAGTTCTGTGTCCTCCAGTAGTTTAAAAGGTGAAGGAAGACTGCATAGAAGTGATTATTAGAAGGGAAAGGACAAGTTTTGGTTATTTTATCTATTTGTTATTTGATAGTTTCCTGTATTCATAACAGGTAAGCAGGGAAATAAGTATCAATTTCTGATTTAATTATTAACATAGTCCCCTTCAGTTTTTGGAATTTAATTTGAAAGCTCACTAGAGGTATTTGGAGCCGAGGAAATAGGGCAGTGTGAGATAGGGCTATGAAGACGATGAGTCATAACTACAGAGGGATGTAAGATAAGAGGAAAGACTTGGTCAAAAGTAATTTCATTGTATCAGGCACTGTACTGGGTACCATCTATAAACCAAACAGGCAAAAACTCCATCATCAATGGAGCTAACTGTGATTTGGTAAGTGATCATAGACCATAAACATTAGCAAATTGAACATAAACATGGTAAATCCATGGAAAAAATGAGCAGGGCAAAGAGGTTTGGATGTAGAGAGTTGAGGTAGATGAGGTAATCTCCAGAGCATGGTCAGATTCTATGCTTTGTGTAGCTTCTTAACAGATGTTGAGAATAAAATTGCTCTGGATCTGTGATTCTGGTTAGGACCAAATCTTGGTTATGCTGCATATTGGCCTTTTATCTTCAAATGAAGCTGAATTCCCAGGTGGTGCCTAAAGAAACTTCACAGGAACCCAATTTAACTTTGTACACTCAAATCTTTAAACATATTCTTAGCACCTGCTGTGTGCTAGGCTTTGTGCAAGTTGTGTGACTCACGAGATGGCAGACAGTTTGCAACAATGCAGTACTTGGGACTGGAGAGAGGAAACAGTGGGTAAGGCACTTGCCTTGCCCGGGCCCACCCGGATTTGATCCCTAGCACCAGGAGTAATAACCTCTACACAGACCAGAGTAAGCCCTGAGCATCCTTGCCTGTGATTCAAAACACGAAAAGGACAAAGAAAAGGGGGTCAGAGAGCTTGTATAGCGGGTAAGGTGCTTCCTTTGCTACTGACCCAGGTGATTCCTGGCACTGCATGAGGCCCCAGCACTGCCAGTAGTGATCCCTGATGACAGAGCCAGAAGTAATGCTTGCATGCAGCTGGGTGTGCCTGGATTGCCTCTCCTTCATGCTCTGGAAGGAAGGTTTCATAAAAGGGTTGATAATCTTTAATGGAACATAAACAAGATATCTCTATGAGACTAAGGGAAAGGGCATATTTTTGCATATTTTCATCAGAAGAAATAGGGAAGCATGAAATTGCTTGTGGTTGTGTCCTGGGGGGGCGCTTAGGGTCCATATGGGGTGCTGGGGATCAAACCCAGATTGGCCGTGTGCGGGGCAAGTGCCCTGCCTACTTGAAACTGTCACTCGGGGCCCTATAGTGAGTATCCATTTTGAGGCTTATTAGTAGACCGTAGAATTTTGGAGCAAGATGAAATCCCTTAGTGGCAAAAATTTACTGGCTTCTTTTTGCCCACTTGGCCTTTAGACTCTTGGACTAATAATTGGCCTGGGTATTCAGATGAGCCTGTTAGGATTTTCCCTTTTCTGACATGTTAGGAATAAGGGAGAATTCAGGGAAATTTGGGATTGAATTGTATTGTTGATGATCACACAAAAAGTGTGTTGAGTGCCTTTATGTTTGTATAATTACAGACCTCTGCTGGAATGCCACAGAAACATAGGAAAAGGTCAGGAAGTAGTTTCCTAATAATGTAAGGCTGCTTAGTTGGAACACAGAGCAAATAGTTTAGCTTTAAAATAGATGTCCGTAAGAAAGGTGGGTTAGGGTGTGGATGAATATAAATCAGATCTATTTTGGTATGGGAGACACTAAAAGATAGTCTGGGAAAGGAAGGAAGGAAGGATTTGTTGAATTTTATTCGAGATTCTTTCCATTTGTCTCTTTTCAAAAAGCATTGCAGTTTATGAAAGGGTTTTAAATTTTTCTGTGTGTCACTTTATCTCCTTGTCCTACCTCTGTTTACTCTTCCTCCTTTGTCCTTTCCCCTGCCAAAAAAACTAAGCATATTTATTTATTTATTTATTTATTTATTTATTTATTTATTTATTTATTTATTTATTTATGCCTTTTGGGTCACACCCGGCAATGCACAGGGGTTACTCCTGGCTCTGCACTCAGGAACTACCCCTGGCAGTGCTCAGGGGACCATATAGGATGCTGGGAATCTAACCCGGGTCGGCCGCATGCAAGGCAAACGCCCTACCCGCTGTGCTATCGCTCCAGCCCCCAAAACTAAGCATTTTTAATGTAAATAATTTTAGTGACTCAGCATCCTCATTTAAAAAAATTTTTTTTTTGCAAGGTAGTTTTTATTGAGCAAACTTGCTTAAAAAGATGTGAGAGGAGAGAAAGAGGGGCATGTGTGTGCAAGAGAGAACACAGCCTTCTCGAGTGGAAACGGGCAAGCAAAGAACAGACAAGAAGCGAGATACATGAGTTCAGGGGAGAACAGAAGCTTGGTGAGCAAGCCAAAAGTAAACTATTACACAGAGCACATTATGTGTTTTATTCTGTATCATTTAACTTAAAACCATCTTCTTTGGGGGCACACACCATGCAGTGCTCAGGGCTTACTCTGGCTCTGCCTACGGGGGTCACTCCTGGATATGTGCTGCCAGGAATTGAACCTAGCTCAGCCTCATGCAAGGTAAAACACCTTACCCACTGTGCTAGTTCGGCGGCCCTAAAACCATCTTTTATAGTGATTTAATTATACATAGCACTGTAGCACTGTCATCCCATTTGTTCATCGATTTGCTCGAGCAGGCACCACTAACGTCTCCATTGTGAGACTTGTTGTTACTGTTTTTGGCATATCGAATACGCCAAGGGGAGCTTGCCAGGCTCTGCTGTGCGGGTGGGATACTCTTGGTAGTTTGCCGGGCTCTCCAAGAGGGGCGGAGGAATCAAACCCAGATTAGCTGCGTGCAAGGCAAATGCCCTACCTGCTGTGCTATCACTCTAGTCCTTAATAATAAATAACTGAAATTTGTTTGCCCAGAGTTTTTAAAATTTAACTTAGAAAAATTCCTGACTCTTAGGAAACTTGTAAAGAATAGCGCAAGATGTTGGGCTAGAGAGATTGTATGGTGGATAAAGCCCTTGCCTTGCACACAGCTGACCTGGGTTTGCTCTGAGTTGATTCCTGGCAGTAAGCTACCTTGAGCCCTGCTAGGAGGAATCCTTGAGCTCAGAGCCAGGAGCTTAGCAAGCCCTGAGCACAGACCGACGTGACACCAAAAGCAAAGAAAGAAAAGAATAAGAGTAGCGCAGAGAATTCTCATGTATTCCTACCCAGAGACCCCTTTTTAAAAGTCTCATCAGTTACTCCATGACGTCCCCATAAAGTTTCCAGTTATAAATCATGTATATACCCAGTTTTATGTCTGTAGCTATCCAAAATGCTTCCTTAGTTTTTCCCTTGGCTATCAGGATCTTTTATTTTTAAAGATTGCAGGCAGGTCATTTTATGGAATATGCCTCAGTTGGAGTTTGTTTATTTCTTTAGGGTAAGAAATAATCGTAAAGAAATGGTTATGCCTTTCAGTAGAAACACCACAGAAATGGTGCATGTTTTTTTACAGCTTCTTATCAGGTGCACATATTTTTCTATTATTGGAGGTGATTCTTTGATTAAAGTTTCTACCAAGAGTCAGAAGTTACTTACATTCCCCACCCCCATTTGTAATTAATGTTTTGTGGTGAGGTATTTTGAGACCGTATAACTTACCCACCAGTTTTAGTTTCCAGTGGTTCTTTTTCATTTTTATTTGGGCCACCCCTGATTGTGCTTGGGAGCCAAGTGTGACCAGCATGCTGGGGAGTGAGCCCTGGCCTCTCCTGGAAAGCCTGTTCTCTGACCTTGCCTGTTCTCTCTGGCTGCACCCTAGCCCCACTGTCTCTTTTACCCCTTCCCCCACTCTGTCTCCTTTCTTTAGTTGTTGTAAGTGCTCGAACACTTAGTCGTGATGCCCACAGGGAGTGGGGGTGGGGGTCACACTTGTTTGACCTCACTTTGTTATGGCACCAGGCACCAGAGCAAAATAGCAGGGGTATTAATACCGTGATTGTTGTCCATGTTCTAAAGCTATCACTGCCATTACATTTGTTATCTGATATTTTTACTGAGGAAGAACTTAACTGTTCATTTTTATATCAGTGTGACACATGGAGTCCTATTAAAAAGTTATTATGGGCTAGAGAGATAGCTCAGTGGGTTGGAGCGCATCTTTGCAAAGCAGGAGACACATTGAGTTCTCGGCACCTCAAGGTCCTTTTTTTTGGGTTGTGTTTTGTTTATTGGACCACATCCAGTGATGCTTAGGAGTTATTCCTGGCTCTGTGCTCAGGAATTACCCCTGGCAGTGCTCAGGGGACCATATGGAGTGTGGGGGATCGAACCCAGGTTAGCCGTGTGCAAGACAGATAAGATGTCTACCCTCTGTACTGTCTCTCCGGCCCTGGACTCTCAGGAGTGACCCCTGACTAGCTGGAGCCGGATTAGCACTGAGCACTTCTGGGTGTGGCCACCGGCTCCACCCCCAAGGTTGGTATAGCAGCCATTGTTTATTTTGGTGTTAAAATGGTCTCTTTTGGCCAGCAGGATCCCTATTCAGACTGGTTTCTTCTCCTCGTGCTCTTTGAGCTGCACTTCGCTATTTGGCACAACCCAGTACTCCAGGTTTGTCCAGTACTGTGTGCAGCTCTGGAGGTGGCCGTTTCTCTAAGGGACTTTATTCTGTTTAGTGGAGAATACTAGTTAGAGGCCAAAGTCTGAGTGATAGGTGTGCTTGTTACTACCCGTGTGTCATTAGTTCCTAGACCCTCTGATTGGATAATGCCAGAAAATGTTCACCCTTATTCACTTACACCCATTTTTCCCCTCTATCATTATAACTGAATTAGTTCACAATACCTGTAATTCCAAACCAGTTGTACACATAGGGTTCATTCTAGTTTTTCCCTTTATGTTTTTTTTTTTTTCTTTGACAGTGGAAAACCTAACTCCTCTTCTCCTGAACAATGTGTAATTGCTCAGTTCTCTGTACGTGGCCATTCTCCAACTCTGCCTAACCACTCTTGTGGCTTTGGGCGCTGACTGGCACCCACCCTCCACTGCTCCTCTCTTGAGCTTGTGCTTCAGCCATCTAGTAAGGATAAAAGCAGCTTGAGACTCCAGTGTGTATGGTCTGAGTGTGACTGTAATAAAATTTTTCCCTTTGAACTTGTGTTTAGGACCAATACCTGAGACCTGTTTGGAAGGATTAGAGATGATGGTGTAAAAGCCCTCGCTCTATAAATTGTAGTTACATACAGCAGTGATTTCTATTTCATCATTATCTCAACAGTGAGATGACTATAAATAGCTGTTAGTAGCTTTTGTTTGGGGATCACATCTGGCTATGGTCCGGGGCTGTTCCTGGCTTGGTGCTTGGGGGTCCCTTGGGCTACTCCTGCCTTGGTGTTTGGAGAAGTGCAGTGTTTTGTGGGCACAACCATGTGATGCTGTGGATTGCACCCGGGCCTCTTGCATGCAAAGCATATGCTTTGCTGGTCTCTAGCTCTACTATTAACTTCTAGAGAATGATCCATTTCTGATTACTTAAATCATAGCCAGTTTCTGTACGTTTATTATGATATGTATTTTTTCTGGTCATGGAGATCTCAAGGGGCTATTCGTGGTCTGTGTTTTAGGTTCAATTCTGGCGGTTCTGGGGGGCCATAGGATGTTAGGGATCAAAGCTAGACCTTAGAACTACCAGGTATGCACGCTAGCTGTCTCTCTAGCCTATGTTTGATTTTTTGAGTTAGAACTTAAAAGCAGAAGTTTGAAGGTAAGCAAATGTTATTTGAGTAGCCGTCTACCCTTGGTAAAAGCCAGGTAGCCCTATTATTATTATTTAGATGGAATTGTTACTGCTGTTATTTAGACAGAATGGTTGAATTTTCTTGTTTCTGTTTTTGCCTTAATTCTTTTGTTCTCAAATTGAAATTTGGTGAGAATTGTTGAATGGTTGTAGTATTGAGTATTAATAGAAATACTTTTTTTTGGTGTAGAAATGGATAATGCTATAACTTACAATGCTTTTTTTAGTATTCATGTAAACACAGAATCATGAAGTAGAGCAATCAAGACAAAAAAAAAAGGTAAAATTAATGGTGACTTTTTTTAGTATTGCCACATCAGTCCCAGAGGTCATCTTAAGCCCACAAAATCATGTGGTCTGACCCTAGTTCATGACTGGAAGCACGTGTTCTTGGCTTCTTTTCAGCTGTCTGCATACCATCGGCCTGTATTGTATGGCTGTCAAATGATGTACAAATATCCAAATGGCCCTGTGCAGAAAAATAGTTCCCAACTCTAGTCTAGAATCTAGAACACGTTCTCTGCGTAGGAGCCAGCCATATTACCTCTGCTCTTTAGAGAAACTGTTTGCTAGGCCTCTGTAGCATTTAATTTAACTAAAATAGCTGTTTGGTTTAAAAATCCCCTGCCACTGCAGTTTTGCATACATGTAATATGTCTGGTTTCATTCTCCCTAACCCCTAGCCCCATACCCTGCTTAAATATTCATCTGCCCTCTTATTTTCCACTCTTAGAAACTGTACGTTTGAGTCAGTGAACAGCAAGCCAATTTGTGAAAACTGAAGTCTCGGCCTAAGCACAGCGTTATTTTGAGTACTGGTGCCTTCGTCTCCAGCCTGTTGTCAAGGGCTCCCAGAGGGCTTTAATCCATGAGACTGTTCAGTCCTCTAGTCAGTCCTTTTAACTTGGCAAGTGATGACTGAGAACAAAATTAAAACAATCCTTTTCTGGGGCTGCAGTGATAGTACAACCAGGAGGACATTTGTCTTGCACTTGGCCGGCCCAGCTTCGATCTCCGACATTCTGCATGGTTTCCTGAGCAATGCCAGGAGTAATTCCTGAGTGCAGAGCCAGGGGCAACTCCTAAACATCACTGAAAAGCAACAACAACAACAACCCCCCCCCAAAACCAAAAAAACCTCAATCTTTTTCAAGATAATGCCTAAATATAATGCTAGATGGGGAGACATTTTATAATCAAAATGTGCCTGAATTGAACTATATTGGTTTATTTTTTAAGTTTTTTTTGAAGTACATTGACTTTAACTTTTGATCAAGTGAAAATACTTTTTTTCGGGCGCCACACCTGACTTTGCATTCAGAATCCTGGTGGTTCTCAGGGGATTGTATGGGATGCCAGGGATCTAATTCATGTCTACAAGCACCCTACCCACTGTACTATTCTTCCAGCCCCACATACTTACATTTGTTCGGACGGTATTGTTTAGTGATAACTGTATTTATTCCAAATGTCATTTAACATTTAGGGGGATAAAAACCAGTCACCTCACTGGAAATTGAGGGTGCTGTCCACCTTTCAGCAAGATTAGCATCTGTTTATAATAATAACTCAAAAAATCTTCTTCAGTCTTCTTTATCCAGTCACCTGCTGATTTAGTTCTGGCAGCTGTGAATATGCTGCTATGAACAGCAGTGTTTTCGAAGTGGTGTTTTCACATCCTTTGGATAAACGCCTTGGATGGATACTGCAGATCATGTGGCATTTCCTTTCTATTTACTTTTCCCCCTTCCCTCCCCGCTCCCCTTTTTTGGTTGCAGTGACTGGAGCTCACTGGCACTTGGTGACAGCCCTTACACGCCAGCTCACCGGAGCTCACAGAAGTGAGTGGTGGTGTGGTTTTTGGTCGCAGTGCCTGCTACGGCTCTCACTGCTTGCTACGGTTCTCACACTTTCTGCTGCACTCTTGGCTGAACGAGAGACCCCAAAAAGCAGAGCCACTGCAGTCACACTCGGTCACGTCACATCACTTGGTGCCAGGGATTGAACTCGTAGCCTCACCAGCTTGAAAGGTGTCACTTCCGACACAGAGCAATCCCCAGACATGCCTCCCCATACCCTCCCACTCCCAGCCCGCCTTTCCTTAAAAAGGAATTTCTGTGCTGTTTTCCAGAGACTGCTCTAGTTGGCACTCACGGTGGGCCAGGGCGCCGCTTTTTCTCCTTAGTAATGTCTGTGGCCTCCACTCTTCTTGAGATAGAGCCTTTAATCTTGCATATGTAACAGGCGCCCGGGTGATGTAAAGTCACTGTATGCATGGCGATGCCCCTTTCCAGATGTTTCCTCTTAGAAATTAACCCTCCCTCCTGGCTGTCCTCTACAGCTTCCCTCTCGATCTCGCTGTTTGGAGTTGAGCTCAGTGAGATTCCACTGAATGGTTCTTGTTCTTCTCTCAGTGCTCCTGAATTTACCTCTGTTCTACATTTCTTCCCCTTCATATTTAGTGCTGGGGGTGGGGAGGGCTTCTAAGCAGTGCTCAGGGGACACGAGAACCAGGCACCTGCCACTCCTCTGACCCCAGGGGATCTAACCTGGGGTCTCTTGGTCAGACATAGTTCTAGCCCTTTGAGTTAATCCTTCTGGTCCCATTCATCACTTTTTAATTTTTTTTTTTTTTTAGGCCACAGTTGTTGGTGCTCAGGGATTACTCCTGGGTCTGTGCTCAGGGGTCATTTCTAGTGGGCTTAGGGAACCTTATGGGTGCTGGGCATTGAGCTTGGATCTGCGTCAAAGGCAAGAAGAGCCCTATTCGCTGCACTGTTGCTCCAGCCCTTTGCCACTGTTTTAAATGCCAGCATTTTGTAAGTTTACTTTTGTGTTTGTGTATAGAGAAAATGGAAAAATTACTTTTCCTCTGGCATGTCTAATAAAAATGTAATAGCATAGAAAAGTTAGATTGAGTGTTTCTGGCGCGCCTTCCGCCCAGAGATGAACCAAGAGCCGCGGCACAAGAAGCAGAGCCTCCCGCCTACTGACTGTGATCCTGAGGTCTCCTAACCCATTTTGGCACCAGAGCAGATTCTTGCAGCCATGCATTTTGACTGCGAACTGAACTACAACCTCGTGCAGCCCGGGGAGGGATTTTTTCCCCTCTCCACCCCATTTTTCTGAGCGAAAATGGTGGCAGCGGCAGCAGCCACGCGGTGAGAGCCACCCTCTAAGACCCCTCCACCAGGAGGTAGGACTTTCTTTAGTGACGTAGCCTGTAGGTGATCCTGGGAGGGGAGGTGCTCCCGGCGCGCCTTCCGCCCAGAGATGAACCAAGAGCCGAGGCACGAGAAGCAGAGCCTCCCGCCTACTGACTGTGATCCTGAGGTCTCCTAACCCATTTTGGCACCAGAGCAGATTCTTGCAGCCATCCATTTTGACTGTGAACTGAGCTAAAATATTAGAAACCCAAAACCGCGCGGCCGCTATCGCGGCCGCACGGACTCAAAGTCTTCACTTTTACCAAGGAAGAGAAATTATTAGATGATGCTTATTCAGCAGGCCTGATTGTTGGGGAAAATTTCCAATCAACAATAGTGAGTTCTGTATGGAAATATGAAATGTACTCAATATATAGAGAGAATAATGGGAATATCATCAGCTACTTAGATGGGGGGTGGGGTGGGAGGGGGGTATATTGGGGTTCTTGGTGGTGGAACGGGTGCACTGGTGAAGGGATGGTGGTTTAATCAGTATTTGACTGTGACTTAAACCTGAAAGCTTTGTATTTTTTTTTCTTGTTTTCACGGTGGTTCAATAAAATATTTCTTTAAAAAAAAAAAAAGAAAAGTTAGATTGATCACTATCACGAATCACGAAATCCCGTTGATTGTCGAGTGGCTCGAGCGGTCTCAGTAACCTCTACATTCGTACTATCCCTGAGATTTTAGAAGCCTCTAAAGGCTTCAGGGTCAGGGGAATGAGATTTAGCTGGTTAAGTCTCTGGATGTTGGCTGTTGATGGGATTACACACACCTGGGTTCCTCTGCCGGTACCTTCATGCGTGAGGCCTGTCCGAACGTGTGGAGAGGGGCCTTGAGAATGTCTGTGACTAGGTTCCGGTGGTCTTTGGGCGCCGGGAACTCTGCTCGGGGCAGAGAGGGAAGCTGGAGCCCATCCCCTTCAATTAATTGTTTATAATTAGTTGATCACAGCCAGAAAAATTAGATTGATAGCATACAAATTTATTTTTTATAAAAAAAAATTGATAGCATAGAAAAGTTAGGTTCACGGAAAAAGTTTTGCTGTTGTTGGTATTGTCATGTAAGACTTCCAAGTTTGGGGGTGCTCTTTTTCATATATGAAGTGTACCATTCCTCCATCCCTGACAATAACTTCCCAAGTTCATGTCCGAATGATTCTTAGTGTAAATTATACTATACAAGGCAGTACTTCACTGGTCAGAATATGCATGGAAGTGATCGCAAATATATATCAAGTGAAATCTGAACTAAGTATGTCGCTAATTCTGTTTCCCCTAGCAATATAAGCAGAATATCTCATTAACCAAGGAGGAAGTATGATGGAAAGGCAGAGACAGCTATGGTAACTAATAGCAGTTTCTGTTACTTGTTTGTTTGCTGGGGGTTGGGGCACAGCCGTAATGCAGGGACTACTCCCAGCTTTGAGCTCAGGAGGCACTCTTAGCAGTGCTCCAGCACCCATGCAGTACCAAGGATCGAACCCTGGCCTCTCAGCATGCTCTCAGCCTTCTGAGCTGTCTCTCTGGCCCTGCTTCTGAGAGTCTTGTGAGCACATGACTGTGGAAACTCATTGTTACAAGTCTTTTCAGTGCCTTGGAATATGACCTGCCATTTGAGGATTCCTGAAATTTAAACTTTTAATATTATGGTAAATTTTTATAATCTTGTGCCATAATTTGGTGCTTGGATGATTCCATTTGTTTAATTTTATGATCAGAAATACATATGTGGGATATGTTATGCTTCTTATATCTGGTCTGATTGGGTTTATTTCTATGAACTGAAATAATAAATTTAGAAAATGTTGTAAAATACTGTTTACCTTGACATTTTTTCCTGGAGTTATCAGTTTTTCTTAACAGATATCTGTGGGGTATCTGTTCTGATCTAATAGACTTTGTGCTAGCTTTTGGAGATGCAGTGATGATTTAGAAAAACATCCTTGCTTTGAGAAACTCAGGACGCGTTATAAAATAGAGACACATGATAGTGCCCTGTTCAAGTTCAAATACAGAGAAGTCTGTCAGGGAAGCTTACTGAGAAAAATGACCCTTGAATTAATTCTCTGGGGGGTGACTAGGCATCTGCGGGCGGGGTGGAGGGGCAAGGGAGGAAGTCAGTTCAAGGTGTTTGAGAGGGAGAGAGTCTATCTCGGATTTTAACTTTGTGTTTTTCTAGTTGGACTGGCTTCTTTACTGTAAGAATTTAGTTTCAAAGCATTTAAATCCCCAAACTGCTTAATCTATTGATTGCAATGAATAACTATTGTGTTACTGCTTCATATTTGCAGGCAAATATTCTGGGCTATAGGAGCTGTAGGCAAATCTTTGCCTGAGTGTTAATTTGAGATCTGTTTTTGGTGCAGATTGTTCGTTCCATTACTGCCAAGTGTGCAGATTTGATCTTTTATTGCATCCCTTATAATGGACTGTGGTTTTGGACTAAATGCCAAGGGAAATTCTGTTCTTTTACTTTGGATAAGGGGGGGAGTAATCCTTTTACTACAAGGAAGTACACATTAGTTTTTATGGTTAAATTACTTTAAACTGTGGGAGGAAATTGCAATGTTCTTGATTATTAAAAATACAAAAGCTATCTCCTTTCTTCTCCCTTCCCCTGTGGGATTACACTTGCTTAGAATTGCTGAGATGTTTCACTTTGGTTGACCCATTTTTAAGCTAAGGTTTAAATAGGGCAGCCTGTAAAGAGCCTCCAATTAAAATGAAATTTTGGTGTCAGGATTAGGTATGGTAGTCTGCCTGTTACCTTGCTGCATGCAGATAAAGTCTTTCAGATTTGTTGCACTGAATAAATGAAGAATCAGTTCATTCTTAAAATTGGGAAGAACTACAGCTTCAGTAAGAATGAAGATCTCTGTCCCCTTTAATAGGCATCTCGTATGCCCTCAGTTCTATGTTAGGAACTGGAGACTCTAGTGTGACTACAATATGATCCATGTTCTTGCTTAACTCACAGTTGAGAGAGGAGGATGTAAACAGAGTAATCTTGAGAAGGTAA
Organism: Sorex araneus; assembly: GCF_027595985.1. NCBI lineage: Eukaryota > Metazoa > Chordata > Mammalia > Eulipotyphla > Soricidae > Sorex > Sorex araneus. The sequence goes on from NC_073306.1 coordinate 195,233,108, forward strand.
GCGTTAAAGCTGGCACTTCATGGATTAGTAGATGTGTGGCATTGTTTGCTAATGATACGGGTGTGTCCTTCACTCTCTGGATGTTGAAATCTTCACGCCCACTGTGATGTAATTGAGAAGTGAGACTGTAGGGAGAAGACTGGGGCTAGTGACCTCATAAGAAGACCCCAAGCAAGCATCATAATAGGCCCCAGACTTGTTTCACTCAGTGCAGACCCATTGAGAGGTGGGCGGTTTCCAGTTTGAAGAGAGCCTTTATCTGGACTGACAGTGTTAGCACACTCTCTTGGACTAGAAGGGAGGTGTGGAGAGATGGTGCAGTAGGTAAGGTGCATACCTTACACACGGCTGACCTGGGTTCAGTCCCCGCACCCCGTGTAGTACTCTGAGCACGCCAGGAGTAATCCTTGAGTGCCGAGCCAGGAATAACCCCAGAGCATCCCTGGTGTGACCCAAAAAAGTTAAAAAATCTGAGAAGGGGCCAAGGCTGGAGTGTGTGCTTTACAAATATGCATGCAAGGTGTTAGTGGTGCTTTAAGCTAGAGTTTCGCAACTGGGGCCCATGTGGCCCCATGTGGACCCCCCAGGATATTCCAAAGGGCCATAGGTGAAAATTGCATAGATGGGGTGTGTGTGTGGCAGGGGCACAGAATGAGAGTAGGGGACCAATTAGTTGGACAGGTCACGGGGTATGGGAAGGAAACAAAGTTGGAGGGAGCCATGGTCAGAAAAGGGTTGAGAAATACGCTTTAAGCTACAGTGGTAGGGCGTTTGCCTTGCATGTGGCCGGCCCGGGTTTGATTCCTCCGCCCCTCTCGGAGAGCCCGGCAAGCTATTGACAGTATCTCACCCACACGGCACAGCCTGGCAAGCTGCCCGCTTGAGCAAATAGATGAGCAACATGATGACAGTGACAGTGACAGTGAGATACAAGAGGGAATGGACAGTTTTTCATGGAGAGTTAGGAAGGCTTTATAAATATGATGTTTACGCCCCCTAGTTGTTTATTTGTTGAAATGCAGGTATGGTTGGAATAACCTCAGATGCTGGGTTAGTGTTCATTCTGAGCTCTATTTTGCAAGTTCTGGTTCCCTCCTTTGAATAGTCCAGCACATTGTATAGCATTCTGAAAGGGGTGCTACTGCCCTTGTATGGAGATAACCCAGACTCGAGAACTTCCTAAACTCTCCTGTGGTTTACTTCCTTATTTACTACCTAGAATAATGGCTTAAGTGCTGGGCAAGGGAAACTCTAGCCTATAGAACTCAGTAGCTCAGAAGGTGATTGGATAAGAGTAATTAAGCTTTAGTGTCTTCATCAGTAGCTGAGAAAATGGTCCAGATAGTTTCACAAATGTAGAAACTAATTGGCCTTTGTGTTTGTTGGAGTACTTTATTATTGTCTGAGGATTAGGTTATAAAGTTTTATGGGGAATAAAAAGTGACTTTACCGACTCTAGCTGAACTTGTTCTTTGCTTTTTAGGCGCTCAGCTTTGGGGATGTGAGGCTTGTATTCTGCGGAGCTGCAGCCCAGTCCCACTCACTGAGTCAGACTCTACAAGCTGAAGGTTAATGAACGTGTTAAATTGAGAGGCGGTTCAGTTAGCACTTCAGTGTACTAATACACTAGTAAGTGTTGAGAAGGAAGATCATAGAACGTAAGGAAAGTTTTCGACCACTACTGATGTTTCAGAAACATGGGCTAATCCATAAACAATTCTTTTTTCTATGTGACTTCTCATGTTTAGTTATTTTCCGGGTAGGGGGAGAACCAGTTTTCCTCAGGGGTTAGTCCTGGGAGTGACCCCTGTCAGAACTTGGGGGCCATATGTGGTGCTGGAGCTTCGAAGTGGGGTGAACTGCGGGCAAGGAAAGCACCCTCTTCACTGTGCTATTTCTCCAGCCCCTCTCACGCTGCTTCAATAGTAGTCAAATAATAACTAAAAATAAAAGCTTAAATAAATAAATGTGCTCGTGCATCTTTTGGCTCTGTTCTGTGAGTATACCAAGATAATCAGGTGTTTTTCTCTCCTCTGATCTTGACTCTGAGCTTGAGATTTGCACTTTTTCACTCTTTCTCTTCCTGGGATGACTGGCTGCTTCTGGGCTTTCTGACTGGACCTAACACAGTAACTGTTATTTGTTGCATCATTTTGTTATTTTCATAGCACTTATTAGTAGTTTGTTGCTTTTCGTTTTTTCTTTTTCCCTTATCTATTTTTCAGTCTTTGCTGTTGCATTGTCTAGGGTGTCAGATACTTGGTTGCTGTGCTCACACAATTGATTGTGGTTCTCTCCAGGGGTGACAGACTTGGTTGTAGTGTGATGTAAGTGATCTGTGTCTATATCCCCAGAACACAACATTAATTTGAAAGTATATGTGCACGCCCATATTCATTGCTGTCTTTAGTATAGTTGGCAAGAAAACAACTCAAATGTCCAATTACAGATGAAGATATCAAAATGTTGTGCGATACACACACACACACACACACATGCGTACACTGAACACTGTGCAGCTGAAAGAAAGGATGTGATTGTTGAATTTGCAGTTCTAGGGCTGGAACTAGAGGGTATGCTAAGTGAAGTCAGTCAGAAGGAAAGGGTAGGTACAGAATGATCGCTCATATGTAATATGTAAAGATTCACAGTAGGGAGCAACAGGTGGCCAAAGTCAGCAGAACTGGAGGATTGGTACACAGAAATGAGAGGTGACAGTGTCTGTGGGAGGACCTGGGCTGTTGGTGGAGGGTTGTGCGCCCCCTGGTGGGAATATGGTGTTGGAACAAGGTATCATGAAACTATCACTGTCACTGTCATCCCACTGCTCATCGATTTGTTCGAGCGGACACCAGTAACATCTCTCATTTAGAGACTTATTGTTACTGTTTTTGGCATATCCAATAAGCACGGGTAGCTTGCCAGGCTCTCCGAGAGGGGCGGAGGAATCGAACTCTGGTCGGCTGCGTGAAAGGCGAAAGCCCAGCCACTGCTATCGCTCCAGCCCCATGAAACTATCATTAACAATATTGTAAATCATAGTATTTCAATTAAGTTGAAAAAGAAAAGATGGTCTACCATCTCAGTTATAATTGTCAGTTTGTGTGTTGGTATGTACTACAGGTGCTAGTTCATATTTTGAAAAGATTGACGAATAGTGAGAGGATGTGAAAGCATTTGGAAGTATGAACGTACGTAGATTGGAAAGGAGCGGCAGAGGAGGGAGAGGATCATCTACCTAAATTGTATCTAAATTTGGGGAGGAGTGAGAAAGTAGCAGGTGAGGCGTTGTCTTGCATGTGGCCAAATCTGGTTCCATCCCTGCCACCCCATGTGCCCTGTGCCCTGCCAGGTGTGATCCCTGAGTGCAGAGCCAGGAGTAAGCCCTGAGCACAGCTGCCTGTTGCCCAAATCAAAACACAGAAAAATCCTATCTAAATTATATTGCTTGTGAGGTTATTATTGAGAATTCAGAAGTATTTAAAACCCACAACATAATTTGCAGTTTCCTAAGCAAGAATATAGCAAAATACGGACTGAAACGCTGTTAGATTTTCAGCTTAGTCTGTGATTATTCTAAGAATATTGAGCTTTTATATGGGATGAGCATCAAAAACAAAATTTAAAAAAAATTCAAAATTTCAGCTCAAGCTTACTGTGCAAAAAGTGTCCTCAAAATAAGATTTTATTTTGCCCATCCAGTCTTCGTAAAGATGGAAGTATGGTTGAATCCAACTTTATATGTTGCACCTTCATCTATTTTTTTATCTAAGGCATCCTGGTTTAGGAGGAAGGATAGTGAAAGCAGTAACATTGCACAGCATTTTACAGTTTTCAGTCTTTTCATGTTATTTTTTCCATCTGGCTCAGGAATAGTATGGTTCTTGGGGGTTGATGTGGTGCCAGGGATGGAACCGGGACCCCCACGTGTAGAGTGCGTACTCCAGCCCTCTTGGCCATCTCCTCATACCCAGAATTGGTTGCTGTCATTCAACCTTTAGAAAAAAGACAACAATCAATTCAGTAATTTGCCTGAAACAACGTAGCTGAATATTGTCAAGTTGACCCTGACAAGATCAGACTCAAGTTTTTGCTTTCTTTTACTTACGTATCAGTGTTTTGGGGAGGCAGATTTACTTCGCTTGGATGAAGGCCAATTGTGTGTGTGGCATCAACTAAGAAACAATCGGAAACCTGAAACTTTGGGCAGAGTGAGTGCATAGATGTTTGGGGCCAGTCCAGGTGGACAGGTGAGGCTGTGACCTTCCTGTGCACACTGCTGATGAACCAGCCCAGAGCGGCAGTCCCACGGCAGCTTGTCCTGCCCTCAGTTCCTGTAGAAGCCTGAATGGTGGGCTAATGAAGTGAGTGGCCTTAATTCCCCCCCTCTCCGCGATATGCTTGAAGACATGTACCTAGAGAGCTATTTTTTTTTTAATAATTCACCACATACACATTTCTAAAAATGTCTTTTTGTGAGAAATGTTGAATGTATTTCTCCCATTTATTTTTGTTTTTGTTTGGTGTGCCCATGGTGCACAGGCTTATTTCTGACTCTCAGCTCAGGACCCCTGGCGGTACTTGGGGGACCATCATTCCAGGGATTCAAACGGGTCAAAGGGATGCAAGTATGTGCCTTAAACCTGTGTATTTCTCTGGCCTCCTCACTCAATTTGATAAGGAAAGTTAAGAAGCAGCAGGAAAATGAAATAAGCCGAACAGGCAAAATTGGAAAGCCAGTTGGTGTGTTTTGTGGTTGACAGTGGCCTGTATCCCGAGGTGTTCAGGGCGACTCCCGGCTCTGTGCCGAGCAGGTAGGCGTCACTCCTGGAGGTGTGGGGATGCCATTTAGGCTCCTGCATGCATGTGCTCCACAGCCTCGTGGACTCCACCGTTTGTCAGTGTTAGGCTGAGGAGGAACATGGTTTTCTTAATTTTTAATTTTTTGAGGGGGACGTTGTTGGGACACACTTTCCTGTGGTCAGGGCTGGCTGTTGGCTCTTTGCTGAGGGACCACTCCTGGTGGGGCTTGGGAAGGCAAATGGGAGTAAATATTTGAATATTGAACATCAGACAAAAGATTAATGCCTAGATAGAGAAAGCATTTACCAAGCTCAGTAACAACAACAAACGACACCATTAAAAACTGTGGGTAGGAGCTAAGCAGAAACTTCTTCAGAGAAGACATACAGGTGGCCTGCAGGCATAGGAGAATTGTGCATCACCACTTATTAGCAAGGACATGCAAACCAGAATACATTGAGGTATATACATATTGTGTATATATATGTATATACATATATATGCACAATGAGAATGACCTAAATTAGAGAGTCTGGCTGTAAACAGTGTTGCTGAAATGTGGTGAAAAGGAACCACTGTTTACTGCTGTTGGGAAATCATTATGGGAGACAATAGAAAATAAACTCAGAATAGAGCTTTCATGTGACTCAGGGATTCTACTCCTTGACACCTATCCCAAGAACACAAGATTTGAAGAGTATATGCACTTCTGTGTTCCTGCAGCACTGTAATGCGCAAGATCCGGAAATAATCCAGGTGCCCAGCAATAGATGGTCAGATAAAAAGATGGTATATATACATACTGCAAAGCCGGTGGGTCACATGCAAGGCAAGAGGTCTCTTGCCCTCAAAAAACTCTTAAAAACCAGCTTATAAGAAAAGATAAAAATCTCCATTTTGCTACTACTTGCATGGAATTGAGGGTGTAGTATTAAGAGAAGTGAGTCTGAAGAAGGTCAAACACTCATGTGGACTATGAAGAAACAGAACAGGGGAACAGACAATGGCCAATCAAAACAAAACATGAGATTCTGCTAAAAGAAATGAGCCTGCCAAGTGGGCAGAAAAGGGACAGCGTGCCCTTGAAGGAGCCTTTGGTCAGTGGTGGAGGGTTATTGGATACTCTGGTGGTGAGTGTGGTTCAGTAACATTGCATGAGAATTTAAATGACATTTTTCAAAACCTTTTTTTTTTCTCTTTGGGTCACACCAGTGATGCTCAGGGGTTACTCCTGGCTCGATACTCAGGAATTACTCCTGGCAGTGCTCGGGGGACCATATGGGATGCCGGGGATCGAACCCAGGTCGGCTGCGTGCAGGATACTCCGTGCCCCCCGCCCCCAAATGATTGTTGATGCTTCCAATAATTGGGTAGACTGCGACATGTAGCTGTTATCGTTCTCTAGGACTTTTTGGTTGGTTCTTGGGGCCACACCTGATAATGCTCGGGGGTTACTCCTGGCTGTGCACTCAGGAATCACTCCTGCTTGTGCTCAGGCGGCAGTATGGGGTGCCAGGGATCAAAGCCAATTCAACCACATTCTAGGCAAGCACCTCACCTGCTGTGCTAGTGCTCTGGCCCCATCATACTCTTGCATTTTGTTGATGTATATCTTTGTACTTATCATAGGAAGGAATCAAATTTGTATTAGGATGAGAGGCTTAGAGTAAAAAGGAGTAAAATGATTGAATATCATCAAAAGGATACTTTATGTTTTTATAAATTATGACCTATAATCTTGAACTGTTAATTTATTGTGAAGAATTAGATTAGTTACAGATAAAAAATTCTTTTCCTTTTCTCCTTGGAGATTTTAATAGGGAACGTAGAGGTTTACAGTTTATTATCTCAGAAACACTGGTCAGATTTATATTGCTGGGATTTAATGTAGCCAGTGAAACTTAGATCTAAAGCTAATTGTGGGCTAAAAGTATATTTGTTGTGTATTTGTTGGTGTGCAGGATTACTTTTCTAGGTTGGCCACTATTTTCACAGCATAGTAGACTGTTATAGAGTGGGTTGAAATTTGAGCCTTACATTGACAAGCTGGGCCAGAGAGACAGAGGTAAGATGCTTGTCCTATGTGTGGTCACTCTGCTCTATTCCTTGGCACCACATATGGTCTCCTGAGTACTGCCAGGAGGGTCCCTGAGCACAGAAGTAGGAGCAAGCTTGTGTGTGGCCTCAAAACAAAACAAAAATTGAAGTACCTTTCTCTCTCCCTTTTTCTCCTTACAGCGGTAGCCGGTCTTCTAAAACATTTAAACCAAAGAAGAACATTCCAGAGGGATCCCATCAGTATGAGCTCTTAAAGCACGCAGAAGCCACGCTTGGCAGTGGCAATCTTCGGATGGCTGTCATGCTGCCAGAGGGAGAAGATTTAAATGAGTGGGTTGCAGTGAACAGTAAGTACCTTTCCTCTTCCTCTGAAGACTCTGAATGGGATTAGCAGTTGCATTGTGTTGGTTTTCTGTCAGTTTCAGGATCTAGTTAGGAAACTATTATCATAGTACAATGATAACTCACACTAGATTAGTCTTTGTTATTTCATTTGTATGTATGGGGTTTTATGGAATTCTTGATTCCTGTTACAGTGTAACAGAAAGCATAGATTTATACTCTTCAGTGGGAAAAATGATAACAATATTTATGAAGTTCTAATTATGTGTCTGGTACACTGTTCTTTCTTCATGAGTTATTTCATCTTCACAGTCTAATGATAGTAGGCATTTTTTTTCTCTTTTTGGGTTACACTTAGGGATTCTCAGGGGTTTTTCCTGACTGTACTCAGGAATTACTCCTGGTGGTACTCTGGGGACCATGTGGAGTGCTGGGAATCAAACCTGGGTTGGTCACTTGCAAAGCAAACGCCCCTCCCCGCTGGACTGTCGCTCCCCTCCCCCCATGTAGGTATTATTATCCTAATTTAATGTTTCAGAACCTGAGACAAAAATTACTAATTTACCAGACTATAAAAGTATATGACGGGCTGGAGTGATAGTGCAGTGGGTAGGGCGTTTGCCTTGCATGCAGCCGACTCGGGTTCGATTCCCAGCATCCCATATGGTCCCCTGAGCACCTCCAGGAGTCATTCCTGAGTGTAGAGCCAGGAGTAATCCCTGTGTATCTCTGGGTGTGACCCAAAAAGCAAAAACAAAAAGTATATGACAGAGCCTGGGCTCACATATAGAACTATAACTTGTATGCACTGTATACTTTAATCACTATGTTAAGTTGCCTTTGGGTAGCATATTCAGTTTTGTTTAAATTGTACTTTAAAAAGACAGTTCATCTCTACTCATATGAAAATAGTAAAATATATTTGCAATATTCTTAGCCCCTGTGAAGAAAAACATAGATATAAAAAATAAGTATGTTTCTGGAAATAAGCCAGAGTAGGTAGGAAAATACAAATAGTGCTCAGGGCCTATGCCTGCCTCTGTGCTTTGGAGACCATGTGATGCAGGGGTCAGACTGGGGTTTGCTGCATGCAAAGCAAAAGCCCTCACCCCTGTACTATCTCTCCAACCCCTGAAAGTAGTAATTTTGACATTTGGGGATTAAAATTATTTTAAAATTTTATTGATTTTGAGACACACCAGGCTTATACCTGGCTCTGCTCTTAGAGATCACTCCTGGAAGGGCTTGGGGGACCATATGTGCTGTGGGAATGGAACCTCCGTCAGCTGTATGCAAGATGAGCACCTTTCTCTCCTTCCCTCAGTACTTAGGGCTTTTACATATTAGTGAAGGAAGTAATAGAATAATTGGAGGAAACTTTCAATTCTGGTCAAAATAAGATAAAATTTAATTGAAAAGCAGTAAATACCCTTTAAGGAAAAGCAAAATTGGGCTCAGGAGACAGCCTGTGAAGCTTTGGTGTATGTTTACATGAGACTGAGATTTGGTTAACTGTATGCATGGTCCCCTGAACATTCCTGGAAGTAACTCCTGCACACCTTCAGATTTGGCCCAAAAAAACAAAAAAGGAAAAACGGTATTTCTCTTGGACTTTTTTGTATTTTATTACAACCTGATATAAATTGAGCTGCCATCCACTGATAACTTTTAGGAAACCAAAGCATTTATTCAGATTTCTTAAAATGATACTGAGGCTGTAATTTTATGCAAGGGGTGTTGTACTGTGATATTCTCTCAGTACAAGGGTATTTAGCAAAAGAGAAGAACAGTTCGTTTGCTTTATTGATGAGACCCATATTGCCTATTGTAAGAAACTTCTATGACATTTCAAAGGTTATATGCAGAATGAATTTCCTATGTATGTATAAGTTCTTTGTTTTTTGTACTGTGAGAGAGTGCTTATTCACCAAATTCAAAGAACTAAAGGAGACAGGATAGAGACTTTGTAGTACATGAGATTATAGCTTGAAAGTAGAAAAGCAAATCATTATTTTCTGTGTCTTTATCTAAATTACCAGAACTAGAGTGCCCGTGATCTTGAAATGTCTGGAACATCAGAAACTTCTAAAATACCAGATGCATTGATCAGTTGCAGTGAACAAAAGTTATTTTGAATTGATGCATTGGAATAATTTCCTGAACATAAAATTCTGTCTTGTAAACAGTATTTGACTGAAGTGTTCTTCTCTCTCCTTTTTTGGCTTTGTTTTTTGGACCACATGCTTGGCGATGCTCAGGGACCTCAGGGGTTACTTGTGACTCAGAAATCACTCCTTACCATGCTGAGGGAAATACATGGAGCTCCAGGGATGACCCTGGGTCTGCCATGTGCAAGATAGGCTAAGGGAGGGGGGCTCAGAGGGAAACTGGGGCCCTGGTGGTAGGAAATGTGCACTGGTGGAAGGATGGGTGTTGGAGCATTGTATGACTGAAACCAGGCCATCAGCAGCCTTGTAACCGTGTGTCTCATGGTGATTCAATTAAAAAAAAGCAACTGAGGGGCTGGAGTGATAGCACAGCGGGTAGGGCGTTTGCCTTGCACGCGGCCGACCCAGGTTCGGATCCCAGCATCCCATATGGTCCCCTGAGTACCGCCAGGAGTAATTCCTGAGTGCAGAGCCAGGAGTAACCCCTGTGCATCGCCGGGTGTGACCCAAGAAAAAAAGCAAAAAAAAAAACCAAAACAAATAAAAAAAAGCAACTGAGCAATAAAATTTAAATAAGTTAAAAAAACTAAAGTTCTTCAGCTTCTGAAGTATTGGATTCTAAAATTTTTTTAATTTATGGTTATGATCCCAAATGATACTTCCTAAATAGATAGGAGTTGAGGCTTCAGAGGTATTTCCAATCACTGACTATGATTCATTAATATTTTGGGTACATTAAATAGTGAAGGGAATTTGTTGATATGATTGATGTCTCAGTGGCCTTTTGGTCTCAGCTCACTTGATAGATGAAAAAGAATGGTGGTAGATAGGAAATCTCTACAAATTCGACATCTGATTTCATAGCCAGAAAACAGAGCCTGGATTTGAACATTCTTTTGCTAGAAAGATAAAAAGAGTGATAGATTAAGGAAGATAGAAAGTAGGTTCAGGTTTGGGGTGGGGGGGAGTGATGACAAAAACGTCCTTGTGACCTACTCAGGAGGCTTTATCTACGTATCTGGAAGGAAATAACCCTAAGTACATACTTTGTGTTTGACTTACAGACCTTTTTAAAAAAACTTTTTTTTTTTTTTGCTTTTTGGGTCACACCCAGCAATGCACAGGGGTTTCTCCTGGCTCTGCACTCAGGAATCATCCTGGTGATGCTCGGGGGACCATATGGGATGCTGGGAATCGAACCCGGGTCGGCTGCGTGCAAGGCAAACGTCCTACCCGTTGTGCTATTGCTCCAGCCCCTAAAAAAGCATTTCTTAACAAATATGATATTTAAATTTTATTATGCGATGTCAGTGTTAAATGCAAGGTTTCACACATGAGATATACATTTTATCTCTAAGCGACATTTCCAGTTCTCGTAAATATACTTGAAAGTAGGAGGCTGAGGTTTTGGAAGGTTAAGGAATTAGGAGACAAACTATCTTAATTCACAGCTATAATTTGTCCTCTGTTCGTGTGGAGGACAACTTAATTACTAAACCGCAGTCATTACTTAGTAAATCTTAGCTTATTGAGAGGTAATAGAGCTGAGTCAAACTTTAAGAATTAAATTTAGCATAATGTTTATTATTGCTCTATTTTCATCAGCAATTAACTTTTTACTTCTTTCAGGTTCATTCACCCCCTGCTGCTCAAGAAAGCCTGAATTAAAAAAGCAAACTGCTATTCATAGGCAAATAGGTTGACAAAAAGTTCTTAGGGGTACATAAATAAGAAGGAACAGAGGCTTAAGTTTGAAGTCAAATGTAGTTTTTGTTAAATATGGGCTAGATACTCTCTCTGAGAACCTAAGAGGACTTTTCCCCAGAAGTGCGGATCAGTCAGGTATCACAGTTGGGCCGGGTAGGTAACAGTGGCATGGAAACACTCGTGTGGCTACCTTGAGTTAATCAGATTGCAACAAGATCTTTATGACTATTTGCTTTATATTTTTTAAAAAGTGACACACTGCGTGCAAGAGGTTTACTTCTACAATTTATACTTAATGAAAGCTCAAGTGATTTCTTCCCTTTAGCCCTGTAAACTCAGTGGGGACCCTGGATTAAGTAGATGTGCCACACTGTATCCTTGGAGGTTCCAATAGATCTAAGGGTCATACATTATCTAGAAGAACTAAAAATGTTGTTAATTTGGGTTTTACAAATCAAGAATGCTTGCTCTATGCAGAGGGCCTAGCTTTTTAAACTTTGGACTATGACCCCCCATAGGTATTATATAACTTATAAAAATTTTATTTTAAGGCCTGGAGAGAGAGTACAATAGGTAAGACACTTACCTTGTATGCAGCTGACCTCGGTTTGATCCCCAGCTCCTCGGGTTAGTCCTTTGAAAACTGCCAGGAGTAAGCCCTGAACATAGCCCAGGGTGTAGCCCAAAATATTTTTTTAAAAGCATACATTTCACTCTTATTGATGATCAGTAAATATTTTATTTATATGTGTGGCTATACGTTGTGTGAAAATTCCCTAGGTGAAATGGGATAGTGAGTAAGAAAGTTCTAGACACCTTGAACTAGGGCAGAGAACTAAACATTTTGTAAAGGACGACACAGTCTCCGGGTCAGGCTTTGTTGGCCACATGAGCTCTGTTGCCTCTCGCAAAAGTCAGCTTCAACATGTGAGCAGATAAATATACTTCTGTAAACTTACTCATAGAAACAAATGATGGGCTTTGTCTTTATTCACGTAAAAAAGGGTACATTTCCAGGGGGGTGCCGAGATTATTTTTGCCCTGGGTAGGTCAGAATAGGCCAGATAATTTTTGGACTTATGGTATAAATGAGTATTTTTTTCATGGAAATAACCAATAGACTGAGCTATTTTTAAAAAACTTTTATTGATTGAGATTTTGTGATTTACAATACTGTCAATTTACGCGCATAATCCCAACACCACAGCTGTCACCACTGCACCCACCTCCCTCCTCCACGCACCCCAGTGCCCTCCCTTTCACACCCCGCACTCCACCAGCTCAGTGGTTTGGATCAGTTGTCTTCTTGTTGCTGCCTTGCTGAGGGAGGAGATTCTGTACCTCTCTTTCCTTCTGACGGGCTTCACTCAGCTTGATCCTCCGGTCACTCACTATAGATGCACGTTTGGCTTGTTTCTGTATCCTAGCTGTGGTGCTCAAGTGTGGGCATGAACATAGGGGTGTACCTTTCAAGTGAGTGTTTTTGTGTTCTGAGGTTAGATGCCAACGAGTGGTATTGCTGGGTTTCATGGGAGTTTCATTCCTAATTTTTGGAGAGATCTTCATACCACTTTCCATAGAAGCTGAACCAGATGATATTCCCAGATGATATTCCCACTCACAATAGATGAAGGTAGATTCGGCTGTTTATGAAGTGATTGTCCTACAATGATGCCTGGACTAAAACTTTGGACTTTGGACTACAGAAATCAACTGTTTTTTTTTTCTTTCTACACTTTTCTCATCTCTATTATGTTCCATTGGTGTATTGAGACTACTGTTTTCATTTTTTAAAATAATTTTTGTTCTGCAACTTATTTTTTAATTTATTTATTTTATTAGTGAATCACCATGAGATAAAGTTACAGACTTACAAGTTTTCATGCTTATGTTTCAGTCATACAATGGTCGAGTGCCCATCCCTCCACCAGTGCCCATTTTCTACCACCAATGGTCCCAGTATCCCTCCCACCACCCCCACCCTGTCCCCTTCACCCCACCCCTACTCTGTGGCAGGGCATTCCCATTTGCTCTCTCTCTTCTTGGGTGTTGTGGTTTGCTATAGAGGTATTAAGTAGGCATCATGTTCGGTCTATAGTCTATTTTCAGCCCATATCTCCCATCCCTCGTGGGCCCGCCTAGTACCCTTTGCTTGGTGATCCCTTCTCTATCAGAGCTGCTTCTTCACCTAGCATGTGAGGTCAGCTTCCAAGCTGTAGAGTACTCCCCTTGATACTTATCTCTACTATTCTTGGGTGTTAGTCTCCCATTCTGTTACTTTGTATTTCACAAATGAGTGCAATCTTTCTATGTCTGTCCCTCTCTTTCTGACTCATTTCACTTAACATGATACTTTCCATGTTGATCCACCTATATGCAAATTTCATAATTTCATCTTTTCTAACAGCACTGCAACTTATTCTATAAGAGTGTATTGGATATTCTTAGTTCTCCTGGCCTTTCCAAATAAATTTTCGCCTTTTTGATGGCTATGGAATTGAAGCTGACTCATTTAAATTTAAAATGTCATGATTGCCAACATCTTTTCATATATTTTTTAGCCATCTGGAAACTGTTTTGAGAACATGCCTGTACAAGCTGTCATATTTCTGTATTGTGTTGTTTCTCATCTGTAGGGGTTCTTTATTTACTCCAGATAAAGATCTTTATTGGTCATATGTGTTGTGAATAATTCTCCTATGTGTATTTCTTTTTTGCGCACTTAAAGGAGTCACTTAGTAAATCGAAGCTCCTAATTTCAAAATAATTAAATACCATGGTTTCTGTTTATGTTTCTCACCTGTTCAGTGTACTGGAGAGACAGAACCAATAAAACAGACGGATAAAACTCCCTTATAACCCAGCAATACCACTCCTTGGTACCAAACCTCAAAACACAAAAACATTCATTTGAAAGGCTAGCTTCACACCTTGTTCATCACCACACTTAAGTACAGTAGCTAAAATATAGAAATCCAGATGTCCAACTGTAGATGACTAGAGGATATCATGCTGTATGTACTCTGTACAGTGTATACATATATGCACTGATGTATCTAATATTCTGCTTGTGTCAAATTAAATTCTTGTTTTAGTCATTCTATTTATAACTTATCTTTACTTTGCAGCTGTGGATTTCTTCAATCAAATCAACATGCTTTATGGCACCATCACAGATTTCTGTACAGAGGAAAGCTGTCCGGTGATGTCAGCTGGCCCAAAGTACGACATGGTTCTCATTTTTACTCTATTTTACAGTTCTTAGATAAGAATAAAGTTTACGATCATGTAACTTTTCTGAGCATCCTTCAGCAGTCAGCTAAGTCCAGACTATTTAGCCAAACTTTCTTGTCCTTTCCTATTTTGTCCTCCATCCTGATTCTCCTTTATTTCCTTTGCTCTTTCCAAACTAGGTTACTAGAAGTATATAGGTAAATTCGGAAAAAAAGGTCAACTCTTAGGAACTGGAATATGACTCAAAAGGTTCTTTGGAGGGTGAGGCACCGTGGGCATTGCTGTGTGTAGGAACAGTAACGGTAACAATGAGTGCAAACAGCTTTGAAACAAAAAGGATAGAAGTCATTTGATCTCGGAGTCTAGTTGAAATGAATTTTAAAGGGATTTTTGAATGTAAGAACCATTTAAAAACGACTTGCATGCCCCTCCCTCCCTACTACATTGGGGGGGGCAGTCTGGCGAGGGGTGCTGCCTCCCCTTCTCCTCCCTCTGGAGCAGCGCGAGTGACCCCTAGTGGTCTGGAACGATGTTTGCAGATGGCGGGGGGGGGGGGGGGAGGGGGGAGGGGGGAAGTGCCGCATCTCTGGCAAACCGCGAAGGAAGCACAGGAGATGTTTGAAACATTTTATTTTGTTTGATTTTTTTTTCCCTTTCAGTTTTTGTGCCGCACTTGTGCTCAGGGTTTACTACTGACTCAGCACTCAGGGATCCTGGTGGGGCCAGGGGTCAGACCTCAGTTGGCCGTGTGCAAGGCAAGCACCTTGCCTGCTGTCCTGTCGCTCCAGCCCCATTTGAGACATGTTTGAAAGAGTAGTCTTTTATTTCTAAAATTTTCGTATTCTGGTTCTCTGATTTTTTTTGGGGGGGTGGGCGGGTGGGGTATGGGTTGTTGTCACACCAAGCAGTGATTTACTCCTGGCTCTGCACTCGGGGATCACTCCTGGTGGGTTCAGGGGACCATACAGGGTGCCCGGGATTGAGCCCTGCTCAGCTGCGTGCAAGGCAAGTGTCCTGCCTGCTGCACTATCTCTGGGGTCCCTCTCTTAAATATTTTTGACAGTTTACTTTAAACTTCCTCTTGTCATCTTCAACTCTGAAAATCTTACTTGAGCTAAAGAGGTGGCACAGGGTTAATATTCTTGCCTTGTGATGCTGCTGAACTTGATTTTATTTCTGGCCCTGCATATGTCCCCCAAGGCACTGCAAGGGGACACCCCTGAGCATAGAGCCCCTGAGCACTGCCAGACGTGACACAATCCTCCCTCATCCCCCCACCAGACCAAACCAAAACAAACCAAACAAAAACCTTTAGAAAAAACTGTAAGGGGCCACAGTACTATATTCCCAGCTCAATACATAATGAATTTTAAGATAATGAATAAGAATACAGTTGATTCACTGATTCACTTTGTAAAATCTACTCTAGAGTATATTTTTAGTTTCCAAAAGCTAAACATGTAAATCATGGCATGGCAAATATTATAAAACTCATGTATATGTATAACGCCATTTAATTTATGAGCTTATGTTATCTATTAGTCTGTTCTTCTTCAGGGTATGAAAATTGTCTTTCATTTATGTTTATCTTTTCTTTTTTTTTCTTTTTGGGTCACACCTGGCGATGCACAGGGGCTACTCCTGGCTCTGCACTCAGGAATTACTCCTGGCGGTGCTTGGGGGACCATATGGGATGCTGGGAATCAAACCTGGGTAGGCCATGTGCAAGGCAAACGCCATACTTGCTGTGCTATCTCTCCAGCCCTGATCTTTTATTATTCTTGATGGTATTTCTTACTGTTTATTATTCCAAAGTATATTATTTTAAGACCCAAATTCTAAAGGCAAATTTTCTTTAAATGATATTTGTCTCAATCAAACACTGATTTCAGTCTCTCGAGTTTCATTCATCTTACTCCTTGGTATTTCACTGTCATTCTTCTTGTTTGGACTAGAGTAGTCTGTGTTCAGGGACCGTTCCTGAGGCTTGGGAGACCCTGTGTGGTGCCGGGGAGCCAACCTATGTAGACGTATGTAGGCAAACACCTTATTAGCCCTACTGTCTTTAGGCCTTCCCCCACCCCCACCCTCACCCTGTTTCTGGGCCACACCCAGCAGTGCTTAGAACTTCCTCCTGGCAGGCTCTGGGGACCACATAGGGTACCAGGAATTGAGCCCAGGTAGGCGCGTGCTAGGTGGTAAATGCCCTACCCACTGTACTATCAATTCAACTTCCACGTTCTCTGTTCTATTTTTTTGTTTGTTTGCTTTGGTTTTGCTTTTGTTTTTGTGGTATACCCATCAGTGCTCAGCTGGGGGTTACTTCTGGCTCTGCACTGAGGAATCGCTCCTGGCGATGCGCAGGGGCCATGGTGAATGCCAAGGAGGATTCTAGCAAGGCCAAGGAGGATTCTAGCAAGGCCAAGGAGGATTCTAGAAAGGCAAGAGCCCTCCCTGCTCTACTGTGTCTCTGATCCTATATTCTCTAGTCTTAATCCCAAAATTAAGAGACAGATGTTTTCTAGATGCAGACAGATCTGTGTGTGTGTGTGTGTGTGTGTGTATATATATATATGTATATGTATGTATTCCCCCCTCCCCCCCCGGCACTGTGCTCAGAGATCATTATGGACGGTGTTCAGTGGACTGTGGTGCTGGGGATATAACCAGGGTCAGTTGCTGGAAGGCTAACTCTAACCCTACCTTACCTCTGGTCCCAGAGACACAGGTTATTTATTTCTTGCCACAGTGGGGCTGGGGAGGGGCGCACTCGGTGGTGCTCAGCACTTACTACTGGCTCTGCTCTCAGGGATCAGAAACCTGCGTAGGAACATTAAGTGCAGGATAACATAACAATATGAAAAATAAGTTTGATAAGGACTGCTTGGTTTGAACCGTGAGAAAATCAAATAGCCTAAATACATTTAAATAAAATTTAAATGCCATGTGCAAAAATTCTACTTTTTTTTTAAGTAAGTTGTTCCAAACATATCTTATATACCTTTATAATAGACGTATGTATGTAGTATTAAAATATTTACATATATGTGTGGTTGTGTACTGATAGTCTGTGGGTTTTTTATTTCAGATATGAATATCACTGGGCAGATGGAACAAACATAAAGAAGCCTATTAAGTGCTCTGCACCAAAGTATATTGATTACTTGATGACCTGGGTTCAGGACCAGTTGGATGATGAAACACTATTTCCATCAAAAATTGGTACAGTTGTTTTGTATAATTGAGGTCCATTGTGATTCATCTCATTTTCCTTGTTTATAAAGCTTGTTGACTTTCTAGTCCAGAAAACACACCATATCTATTAAAAGTGTTTCACTTACTCATATGAAACTTACTACAAACCTCTAATTTTAAGCAGTCTGAAGATCTCATAGTAACAGTATCTGGCAGAAGAGATTAGAAATGGAGCAGGGAGTCAATATTATCTGCCATACTCATTCATTTCTAGTTTAGGCAGAGGGCTTATATGAATATCTAGTTTATTCATATTTCGCATTATACAGGTAGAGTCTGAATATTGATCATAGCTTGAATTTTAGCGTCTGTTGAGTCAGATGAAAATGATACAAGAATTAAGAGAATTGGATTATTACTAACATTTTGGTTTTTTTTGTTTGAGTGCCATATTCAGCAGTGCTCAGGGATCGCTTCTGACGGGGCTTGGGGTACTATATGTAGTGCCAGGGGTTGAACCCAGATTGGCCACATATAAGACAAGCAGTCTACCCACTATACTGTCTTTCCAGATCTTTCAGGTGGGAATAATTCACTCCTGAAGTTCATGATTTTATTTTCTCAAACTTCTTACAACTTTGTTTTTTATTTGCTTTTCTAGTAATAATTTTTTGGCTATAGTTTTCTGAAGAATGGTGTGGGGGAGGTAGTAATGTGAATACTTACTGTTATTATGATGTGCTTTAACATGTTAATTAAATATTCTGTAGATTTTGTGAATTACTCACATATTGAAATGGCTTTGGATAAATGCCTCGTGTTATGTTAACATTGTTATCATCACATATACCAACACATATAGCATGTTACCGTTGTCATCCTTTGACCACCACATGTTCTTGTGTTTGGGGTAGGTGGGGAGTGCCAGTGTTGAACCCTGGCGATGAGGCAGAGCGTGAGCCCTCCCACTAGTGTTTCCAGTTATGACAGAACAGGATTTTAGAACCTTTTTTTTTTGACCCAACTTCAGACTCACAAGACTTAGACAAAGAATTTGTATCTTCTAGATTCTTTAGTTTCAACATTTTACCATTTGATTTCTCCCCTGTCACCACTTTATTTTTCTTGGACTATTTAAGACTAAATTGAAAGCATAATGCTCCATAACTTATTTGCGAGTCAACATATTTTTCTTTAGTAAAATCACAGTGTAATAATTATAAGAAATTAACACCAATATAATACCATTGCCTAATTTATATTGCCTTTTTAAGATCTTATTTCTGATTTTTTTCAATAATATCTTCAAAGGAAAAGAATACTTTTGGCATTTGCTTTTATCCTGTTAAGTCTCTATCTTCCAATGTGCATTTCAATCAGTTTTCATCTTTCATGATGTTGATATTTTTGAAGAGTGTAGGATACTATTTTTATATAATGCCCATTTATTTTGACTTGTCTGTTTCCTTGGGACCTGTGTAATTATTAAGTGAGTGGTAGATAAAATGACATTCAACCTAGCAGAATAATATTTAACTTTTAACATTTTGACAATCGGAAACATTTAGTTAGCATAACGAATGATATGGAATTGGGCAAGCGCGTTAGCACAGCATATAAGGTGCTTGCCTTGCATGCAGCTGACTCAGGTTTCGATCCCTGGCATCCCATATGGTCCCCTGAGCACCCCCAACAATAATTCCTGAATGCAGAAACATGAATAAATTTACCCCACCCAGAAAAAAAAGATATGGAACTATAATTTTCTACTTTTCGGTTGATTAATGTTGAAAAAGTGCTATAATTCATCAAACAGTAAACTAGGATGAGTAGAGATTGTACTTCTAAGTCAGTATAAACTTAGACCTGTAGCAATAATGAAATAATTTCTATAACAAAAGATATGAAAATGTATTATTTGCATTTTAAACAGAGCTAAATAAGATTAATACATGAGTTCAGCAAGTATATGTACTGAGGCTTGATGTTATGATATCTTAGAATCTGAGTGTTTTAGCTCCATTATCACCTTAGGTATTTGTTTTATTTCAATAAAGTGGTGGTACAGTAGAGGTATTAATAGCCATACTGAAGATGAGTCCCTATGTCATTTATGCTTTGAAATTTATTTTCACTTCTGACATTGAAAATACTGAAAAGTACAGTGTGTGTCAAGTAGTAATCCATGGATATTCTTTTTTGGCCTTGTCAACATGTGTTAATTTATGTTACTGTTTAGCAACAACCTTGTATTGCTTTGCTCTCATTTTTGCTATTAATAGAGGTTTTTTTTTTTTTTTAATAAGGTGTCCCGTTTCCGAAGAATTTCATGTCTGTGGCAAAAACTATACTCAAACGCCTTTTTAGGGTTTATGCTCACATTTATCATCAGCATTTTGACCCTGTGATCCAACTTCAGGAGGAAGCACATCTCAATACATCTTTCAAGCACTTTATTTTTTTTGTCCAGGTAAGTTAGGTTGGGAATTCTTTTGCACTCAGTATAGTAAGCAGTTATTGACAGATACCTTAATAGCATGCTGCCAGTATAAAATTTGCATTATTTCATCTTCATCATCTCTGTGTCATGATGACAAGAGATACTGACCTTCTGAGTTCTGTTTATAACCAGACTGGTGGCTTGAAAATCTTAAATGTTTCTACAAATTTTGCCTTGGATTTATCTCGGTGAACTGCAATTGGAGGCTGAATAAGGAATCTGTGTAAGTTTGGTAGACTCAGAGATGAATTTAGTTCCTGTTTACCCCGGATCATTTTTAGCATACTCAGACATGAAATAGACTTTCAGTATTATACCTTTTCTCTTTCTTTTTCCAGATTATCATTTTAAATATGGGTAATTTTTAAGTTAGAAACTACCTAAAATGGGGCAAAAATGTCCCAAAGAGTTTTGCTGTTTCAGAAATCCAGATTTCTTTGATCTGATTTTTGTTGACCATCATTCCATCTTATTGTAACAGAAATAATAAGCAGAAATGAGAAAGGGGTGGAAATGAATAAGCTGATCACTCTTTTGGAGAGTAAGAGTGAGTATCTCAGGAGATCTTTATAGAAGTTCAGGACTTGAATCTATGCTTTCTTCTGTTTTATTTTCTTACATGTGATAAATGAATCATTTTTTTATTTTTGTTTTTTTTTGTTTGTTTTGGGCCACACGAAGTGGTCTCTGGGTCCACTTGATTGTCTTCTTTTTTTTTGGTAATAATTTTTTTTTTCTTTCTGGGTTACACCCAGTGATGCACAGGGGTTACTCCTGGCTCATGCACTCAGGAATTACCCCTGGCAGTGCTTGGGGGACCATTTGGGATGCTGGGGATCGAACCTGGGTTCACCACGTGCAAGGCAAACGTCCTACCGGCTGTACTATCGCTTCAACCCCTATTAATTATTTTATTTAACATCAAAGCAGCAGTGCTAAGAGCAACATAAGAATGAAGATATTTTGCTTAAAGAAGATGTCTCATATGTGAAGAAATTTATTAATTTGGGGGCTCATGTGGAGGATTAGGGCCATCTCCAGTGGTTCTCAAGGCTTAGTCCTGGCTCCATGCTCAGTGATGATTCCTGGCAGTTCTCAGGAGGCCAGATCCAGTGTCAGAGATTGTAGGGGTTGACCAAGACAAGCCCCTTAACTCCTGTATTGTCTCTCAGCCTGTGAGAGAATGACTCAACACCTGCTATGAAACAAAATTCTACAAATTTCTGTGCAGAATTATAAATCCTAATCAGGTGATATTCAATTTAGAACTCATGACTAATGTATAATTGTCTTCTAATGCTTCGCTGTAATACTTAATATAACTTCCCCTATATCCCATTTCCACTAAAGAAAAATATGATTAATTTACCTCTATTCATACTTCTCACACTGAGGGGACACATTTTCTGTCTGAAATTTCGTATTGGCACATTTTCTTTTTGATTATTATTTGTCAGAATTACTGCCCTCAGCAATTACTGTGACATCTTATATATAAATACATGTAGTAACAAAGAAGGTGTTATTCCAAGGTTTTCATCTCTTTGGGTTAGGGAGAACATAACTTGTGAAGCTCAGTTTTGGGTGGTTTAAGAGAGGATCATCTTAATTTTTTCTTACTCTTATTATCTTAAAGTATACTCTATTTCCCAGCTGTTAGGGACTGATGCTTGGTATTTGCATATTGGTTTACATCTTAAGACACTGTAATCTCTGTAAAAGTGAGTCCGTTATTAGTCATTTTTTTTTTCTTTGCTTTTTGGGTCACACCCACCATTGCACAGGGGTTACTCCTGGCCCTGTACTCAGGAATTACTCCTGGGGGTGCTCAGGGGACCATATGGGATGCTGGGAATCGAACTCGGGTTGGCCGCCTGCAAGGCAAACACCCTACCCGCTGTGCTATCACCCCAGCCCCTTAGTCTTCGTTTTAGTAAAAGTGGGGTCTCTGGTATAGATCTCATCTTTAGAGACTGCTGGTGTGGCCCTTCTCCAGCTGAATTCCTCTCTGTAGAGAAACCATAAGGTCAGGAACATGCCTACAGAGATACTTCCCGGTATGTGTTTGGGTTCCTGTGACTTCAGAATTCTCTTTACAGGATCCAAAGTGCATTTTTGAGTCTTTATGAATCTTTTCCTTTAGTCTGTCTTTTGAGAGGTCATATGTAGACCCATGGTGTTGCCAGTTGTATTAGCTGATTGTGAGAGTGTGTGGACATTGTCTATATAAATATAAGCTAGCCAGGTTTTCCCCTGTTGAGGTACGGAATGGGGCTGGGCTTTAGAAGACTGGGGACATTTGATGAGGATCAGGGACTTGTTCTGCTTTTGTCACTACTTTCCAGTGCAGAATCCTGAGAATTTTACCTTTTTTATTTTTTGCTTTTTGGGTCATACCTGGCAATGCTCAGGATTACTCCTGGCTCTGCACTCAGGAATTATTTCTAGCTCTGCACTTAGGAATTATACCTGGTGGTACTTGGGGGACCATATGGATGCTGGGGATCGAATCTGGGATAGACTGTTTGCAAGACAAAAACGCCCTACCCTCTATACTGTTGTTCCAGCCTCAGAATTTTAAATTTGAATTTGCTTTCCTGTTCACTGTGAATGTATGTTGTTAGGGCTGGAAAATAGTTTATTTAATTCAGTAATAGATTAGCTTAATGCCAAATTCAAGAACTCAGTCACATGGTACTTTTCCATTTTTTAACTATTGGTCTGGACTCCACACATGACAAATTATTATTAAGTATCTTCTAATGCTTCAGTCTAATACTTAGTATAGTTTGTACATGTGATATTGATAAATGAATTAAATTGCATGTTCAGAATGGCCAGCTTTGGTATAATATTAGATCAAACATGTAGATAGCTTTATTAGTTATGATTTATAGTTCAAATCAAATCTGTTCATATTTGAACTGTAGAACTGCAGGTGTGGGGCTGGGAGAGAGCTCGGAGACCCGAAGGAGGAAGGGCCCGGAGAGCAGGCTTGTGTGTGGCGGGCCCGTTTGACTCCAGGCTTTCCGCTGTCCCCTAGCGAGGCCGGGAGCCCCCTCCAGGCACAGAGTGCTCCGAGGCATGCACCTGCGCACATGCAAAGTACCCCCCTGAGTGAGCGACCCAGTGATGAGTGGAATTGCTAAGGGAAGGCATATTAATCAAGATTCTCTTACTTGTTCTTTACAGAATTTCAATTGTGATTGGTGGACTCAACATTGTTCTTGTTATTCGCATACTATATTTCATGCTACCTTTGCAGATACGTTAGTTTATAGCCAGTCTTACTCTAAATAATAATGCTGAAATTTGCCTCCGATGCTCAATGTCTTTGACCTCGACTTGGTTGTCTGTATTTAAATGGTGCCCATGTTTACTTTGTGCCAGGAATTACATCAAGTATTAACACACGCTTCACATTTGCCAGTAGAATTTCTTTGAGGTAAAGATTTATCCTCATATTAGGAATGTAAAGCATGATATTAGAAATGATTGAATAATTTACATAAGGTATAGGTAATAGAAAAAAATTGGAAAGATTTGATTTCTAGTTACTTTAAAACTAATTTCTAACAATTGTTGGTAGAAATATACTTTGCAGTAGAATGTAATACATTTTTGTTCTTCCCTCTGCCTTTCTTTGACATGTATAGGAATTCAACCTCATTGATAGGAGAGAACTTGCACCACTCCAAGAACTGATCGAAAAGCTCACGTCAAAGGACAGATAAACGATGCAGAACTGTGCAAATTGTTCTTTATGTGAAGCTGCGTGGAGTGTATTTGTATTTTTGTTGTATTTTATTTTTATCTCGAGTTTGTCTTTGGGGGGCTTTTCTGGGTTCTCTTTCTGAATAACTGAAACCATATGCTATTGTTAGTGAAAGCCAAGAACAATTCGCTATACATTTGATAGTGGTAAATATTATCTTAATGATTTGCAGTATATGTGTGTATATATACATTCTCTATATATACACACACATACTATATATTGTTCAAGTTGATTTTGGTTACTTGTGGAATTTATGACATGTTTGGAAAGAAATTGCTTTTTAAATGGACTGCTGATGGACTGGGGTTCTGTGTTGTATAATTTGTGGCCAATTTTTTATGTCCCCAAAAGACTTATGTTTTTAAGTGCCTTGGCAGGCTCACTTCTGAGGTGCAAAGCACAGACTTAAAACTAACAGGGCTTGAAACAATATTAGGATTAATAATTATCCAGGGCACTTACTGATGCATGTTTAAAATAGCTATGATAAAAGCCATAGTTTACCTAAATTGGTAATCTTCAGCTTTTATTACATCGAAGAAACATACTGGTAAAGGTATGCATGTAGAACATAAAGTAGTACTCATAATTATTTTTTATATTGATAATAATTCTGTTCAGCAGATATTTAAAGTTCTACAAGCAGGTCTTTTTTCCATCTCTTGATATTTCTGTGATAGTGAAACTTGATGTTGAAATGTAATACCTATTGCATTTTGACTTTTACATGTTAACTGCACTGTGGGTGTGAAAATTCAGGTTATATAGAGGCTTGCCATCTTCAGAGGTGATACTGAACTGTGAGGTTTCTTAGCACTTGCCAAATGAGCCATAAATCTGCAGAATCCCCTTCACTTTGAAGAGGAGGAGATAGGAGTGAATGTTAGATTGTATGAGTTGCACGGATTATTTTGGAGAGATAGGGATGGCATTATGTATTGGGGAGCTGAGTTTTAGAAAGTCCTATCTTAGAACCCTTAAGTAGAATGGCATGAAAGTTTTTAATCAATTCCTTATACAAATAGTCTAAGAGACTACCTTTTAGTAAGCAACTTCCATGAGAAGTTAAAAATAAATTATTAATTTTAGGTATAGACATTAGACGTGGAATTTAAGGACTGTCTGGAGGAAATGAATTACTTTTCAGCAATTCCATTCAGTGAATGGAGCTGGTTTTTGCCTGTCATTTTAAAATGACAGCGAGAGTATGTTCTTTGCATATTATAGTCCCAAATTTTGAAGCTTATATCATCTGATTTTTCTACTATGAAGAGAAATATTTTTCTTTTCAATGATATCACATAATGAAAGTCCTAATTTAAGTTACTAGTTTTTGTAATTTATTTTGCCATGGCTAAAATTTTTAGTGAATCACCTCATAAGTAAAGAGTTCAGAAATTTAGTTTTTAAAATAAAGTGACATTTTTTGACTTCAGTTTCATTCTTGAAAAATAACTCCTTTCAGATTTAGTTTTAATTTTGTCATTTCTGAGAAATCTTTTTCTTCATTTAGAGATTTCCTTCATTTAAAAATAGCTTTTTGTAGAGCTGAAATCTTACTCTAAAATTTATAGACTAAAAACACTAAGAAAAGAATCTAAGGTAAAGTCATGTTTTTGCTGCTAATGCTAATAACAACTAGAGCAGTGATAAAAGTTAATGCCATTTCAATTATTATCACTCGCCTTTTATTACCAGCCACCTTTTTCTCTGTTTCATTTCTTGTAGTTTTCAGCCAATTACCAGTAGTCAAATAATGGGAGAACCTGGCAGAGACAAGTATATTGCACATTCATTGGTAAAAACTGATTAATAAACTGCACTGAGAACTAGCTGATTTCCTTAAATCTTTGACTAGCACATAATTATTTGTCTTCCATACATTTGGTTCATATCATCAGTAGTAATAGGCATGACGGTAGTCAAGTGTAGAGGGAGTGGGGAAATACCTTGCTTCCTCTTTTAAGCCTTATAAAAGAGAACACTGTACAAATGGAAAAAATATTTCTATAAATGAGTACTTAGTACTAGGATCCTTTCCCACCATATGTAGATGGGTGTGTGTTGTCACGGTGTGTGTCTCAGGTTCCTGCTGCTGAGTATTCCTTTAAACAGAGGGTAATGGGAAGTAAGGACATAAGTCTGTGTATATATGGTAGTAACATAGAGAAGTTCTTCCCAGGTGAGTCCAGGCAAACCCTAGAGCGTGTCAGAAATAGCCAATTTAATTACAAAAAATTGTTGATTCAGTTGTTTCCATGGTTGTTATCAAGATAACCCTTTATAAAATGAGGGTCAGTTCTCAGTTTTGAAGCAGCAGGGCTTGTTTTTAATTAGCTACTGGATTCTTTACAGATTAATTTATAAATAACCACGATGACGACTCCCCATGATCTTTATACAATGAAAGTTTGTGTTCTTGTTTCCTTATTAAAACATCCCATAAAGGGGTTGGAGTGATAGTACAGTGGGTAGGATGTTTGCCTTGCATGCGGCCGACCTGGGTTCAATTCCCAGCATCCCATATGGTCCCTGTATACCACCAGGAGTAATTCCTGAGTGTAGAGCCAGGAGTAACCCAAAAAGCCAAAAAAAAAAAAGTAAAAGTAAAACATCTCATAAAACAAAATAGTAAACAGAAATGTTTATATGAAGCAAGTTTTAGAGGTTATTTTAAATGATGGAGCCAATGAATGGGGGGGAAAAATGAACAGTGAGAATCATTTAGTCAGCAGTAGATGGTGCTGCTAGCCTTCATTTGACTTAATTATATTAGACTTCACTTAAACACTAAAGGTGTGCTAGTCAAGAGTGTGTTCTGGTAGAGACTTTGAAGGTCACTATTGACCCATCTCTTTCTGCCTTTTTTGGCTTTTATAAGTTCTAGATGGTCAACATAAAATGTATTTAGTAGAAGATGTGTTTAATAAGTAACTACCTGGTTCAGCATGAAGGGTAAAGCACTACAATCTTACATTGAGGAAGTACAAATGGTGTTATGAATATTTATAATTCACATGAAATTACCAAACTCCATATTATAGATTAGCATTTTCTAATATTTCATATGCTGTAGCAGTGTGGTCCTGTTCATCGATTTGCTCAAGCGGGCACCAGTAATGTCTCCATTGTGAGACTTGTTACTGTTTTTGACATATTGAATACACTATGGGTAGCTTCCCAGGCTCTGCTGTGTGGGTGGGATACTCTCGGTAGCTTGCCGGGCTCTCCGAGAGGGACCGAGGAATCGAACCTGGGTTGGCCTCGTGCAAGGCAAATGCCCTACCCGCTGTGCTATCGCTCCAGTCCATTTTGTACTCTAAACATTCAAATAAGATAATCATCAGACTGGTTCTTTTGGGATGCTATTTATCCATCTATGCCTTAAAGATGCAGTGTGTTTGGAGTGCTTTCAGGAAACACCCTGAGAATTGTTAGATGACTGTGTAAGAAAACCTGTATGTGTTTTATCTTCCAAACCTGTTCAGTATGTCCCATTCACCAGACCAACTTTTCTGTTTTCTTAGAACTAAAAATCATTAAAAACAAAATGTGCCATAGATTCTGAATTTGCAAAAAAAAAAAAAAAAAAAACCTCTAAATTTGCAGAAGAGAATGTTTTGGGAATCATTTAATAAAGGAATGGTTTTTTTCATGTCATTACTTTTAAGTCAACAGCATCATTTGGGTATATATATTATATTTTATTATCTTACAGTTAAATATGTGGTTTTTAAAACTCTTGTTTTCTATTTTTTGTATCTTTCTGATAACCAGAATGCTATCTTGACTACTATAGAATTGTTGTGATTGAAGGGAAAATATGGGAGGAAATGGATTTGATTAATTATGGTAGAAGTAATTTAAGGAAACAGCCTTTACCGTCATCTTTTTTTCCTCCCTAACATATTTTTACTCAAATGAACAATTTGATTTTTGGTTTGGTTTTGGGCCACCCCCAGTGGTGCTCAGGGCTTACTCCTAGCTGTATGCTTCGGGATCGCTCCCGCTGGTGCTTGGGACCATATGTGGTGCTGGGATCAGCCTGGGCTGGCAAGTGCCTTCACCCCTCTGCCATCTTTCCAGCCTCAGCAATTAGAATTTAAAGACTGAGTGTTACTGTAGAAAAAAATTACCATTCTGAACTTAAACTTTCTTATCACAGATAAATTATTTAAAATTGTATTACTGTACCACATGTAACTTTTAACACTTTGAGTGTTTTTCTAAGGAGATTGGGTTACACATAGAGTTGTATTAAAATACGTTTAACTATATCCCAGGGGGGAAAATTTAACTTAGTTTGAGACTTATCTGTGATATTAAAGAATATAACAATTATGTTTTAATTGTTATAGGGGTTGCACCTTGAAGTATTCAGCTGGGAATAACTTCTGGGCCACTGGGGCCACAAGTGTGGTGCTTTGGGGGTGGAGAGGGGAACGGACTCGGAATAACCCAGACCTTCACACTTTTCGAGCACGCGCACTGTCAATTGGAACACATCCCTGGCCCTTCTACTTTTTATAAATGCTACTCTAGATCTATATTTTATGGACCATTTAAATATTAGGGGTTTGTTAATATTAACCATAGCATTTACTGTTTTCAGCATTCAGTTTAAGGGTATATGAAATAAATGATTTCATTATATGAAATAAATAAATGATTTCATATACCCTTAGTGATAAAGATCTCAAGATTTAATGGAAATTAAAAAATTTGAGATGTAATAACTGCATACAATTTGAATTTTTAATAATTTCTTACTGAACTACTCAGAATTTATTTTGAAGACAGAAAACTGCTCCAGGTCTTTACTTTTAGCTGAACTAACAGATCTTACAAAAGAGAAAATAGAAATTTAAAGTGTTGAGTTCTCTCAGTTTTGCTGCTGTGATTTTTTTTTCTGCATATAAAAAAACCATACAATAAAGCAATTTGGAATTGTGATTCACAGAAATAATAAAAAACAGTGGCCTTTCCCCCCCGCCCACCAGTGATATATTTAACTTTCCTTGCCTCTCCTTGGAAATAAATTTTTTCTTAATATATTGATTTTCTGTATCTCATCCTAACCCCATTCCCAGCACCCTGGTTTGGAAGCAAAACAGTGATTGTGTGGGTCTTGTTGTAATTCTTAAGTATTTTCTGTTAATACAAAGATTGCCGTTTAAGTGGAAGATGCAATTTACATAAGCAGTTTTGGTTTGTTTTAGTTAAATTATGTCACTGAAGCTGACTGAGATTACTGAGGCAGTAAAATAATGTTGTTTAACTTTTCATATATCTTTAAATTCTTAGACAATGATGTCTCATAGCTTTGCACATACTTTCATTTGTTTTTTATCTAAATATCTTAATTGTGCAGGCTGTAAACAAGATCACTCCATTTTAATTTAGAAACAATTTTTCCTTAATTTGTTCTGCAGAGGTTAACTATTTTTAGGGGAACTAGTTTTTTACGGCCACTAAATTGTATTCATTATTTTTGTACATGTGTAACTAGGTTGGTAAGGGCACTTATTTTATGGGGAACAAGTTACTTTTGTTCTGTTTGAACACTTCCTACGCTTTATTGCTTATAATTTTCTAGAAATAGTGTCATAAGATCTAGATTAAGAGACAATACACTCTGAAGTGTGAAATGTTTGATGGATTATTTCCGAGGTCAAAAGTGGAAGAACAGAGCCATGCCTGGCTATGAAAGAATAGGGTAGCATGCACATTATGCAAATGCTGCAGAGAATGTGTTAGGGTCCCACTCACATGGAGACAAATAGTTACTCTACATTAAAGTAGCTGGAAGGGGGAGAATGATTATAAAATAGGAAATGCAATGGGTGCTGTATTGTAAATTGTGCCAAGATTACTCAGATTGTAATTGTTACTGATGAAAGTGTAACAGCTTCATTTTTATTTCAGAAGGGTTACTGAATGTTAGAAAAGCTCTAAGATGTTTTAATTGAGAGCTGTAAATAACATATACAGAAATGTATGTGGCGGGATGGGAAATATTTTAATTCTAGATTTTTTTTAAAGAATTTGTTATTTAAAATGTTAATAAATAGTTATGTTTGCCCATGAATTCTGATTTGCATTACTATTTATTTTTGCTGTTTTTCCATGTTGAATATATTCTTAGAGAAATGTTTAGGGTTCTCAACAATTCTGTATTGTATCTTTTACAAGACTAAAATTCAGAAATTGTACAAGTCACTGATAAGAAGTAGAGTTTCTAAACCCAAATATAGGTCTGAAGTGATAGGACAGCGATAGGGCTTTTGTTGATTCTCTGCATCTCTTATGGTCCCCTGAGCACTGCCAGGAGTAATTCCTGAGTGCAGAGCCAGGAGTAACCCCTGAGTATCTCTGGTGTGACCCAAAAAGCCAAAAGGAAAAAAAAAGAAGAAAAATGAACAGGGCAGAGAGATAATAGAGGGGCAAAGTGCTTCCCTTGCTTGTGGATATCTCTAGTTTGATTCCCAATACTATGTATGAACTAGAGTATGGACTGGAGTGATAGCACAGCGGGTAGGGCGTTTGCTTTGCACGTGGTGGACCCAGCTTCGATTCCTCCGTCCCTCTTGGAGAGCCAGGCAAGCTACCGAGAGTCTCTCGCCTGCACGGCAGAGCCTGGCAAGCTACCTGTGGTGTGTTTGTATTTGATATGCCAAAAACAGTAACAACAAGTCACAACGGAGACATTACTGGTGCCTGCTCAAGCAAAAAGATGAACAGTGGGCAGACAGTGCTACAGTGCTACTATGAATGGTCCCCCAAGTACCTCCAGGAGTAAACCCTGAGCTCTTTTTGTCAAGGGGTCCCAACTGCCTTGCCTCTCTCTCTCTCTCTCTCTCAAAAAAAAAAAAAAATTAGAGGACCTTCATTTTATCCTGATACCTAATTTATATTCAGCCTTATCAAATTGATACATAACTGTACAGAAGTTGTTGATTTTTCAGAACCCTGTCTTTAGTGTGCCAGCTTCCCGCAGGTGAAAAAAATAACCTCAGTTGAATGAGTAGTAAAATTTCTTGAAAGAAAGCTTAAGATGCTTAGCATGTTTTAACATTCTGTGGGTACTCCAGTACCATTTTATCTGTAATTCTAATAGCTCAAATTTCCAGAAAATAAAATATTTTCAAGTCAAACAACTTGACTTGAGATTAATAATCTTTAACTCAATGTGAAAATGTTTGGTGCCAATTACTGGTGTTGATTTTATCATCATTGCAGGAAGATTGGCTGACAATAGGTTGTAATGTATATGATATTTTTCTTTTTTTTCTTTTTGGGTCACACCCGGCAGTGCACAGGGATTGCTCCTGGCTTTACACTCAGAAATTACTCCTGGTGGTGCTCGGGGGACCTTATGGGATTCTGGGAACCCAACCCGGGTCTGCCGCGTGCAAGGCAAAAGCGCTACCCGCTGTACTATTGCTCCAGCCCCGATTTTTAAAAAAATCAATATAGGGGCCGGAGCGATAGCACAGCGGGTAGGGCATTTGCCTTGCACGCGGCCGACCCGGGTTCGATCCCCGGCATCCCATATGGTCCCCCAAGCACTGCCAGGAGTAATTCCTGAGTGCAAAGCCAGGAGTAACCCCTGAGCATTGCTGGGTGTGACCCAAAAAGCAAAAAAAAAAAAAATTCTTTTTTTGTTTGTATATGGGTCACACCTGTTGGTGCTCAGGACTACTTCTGGCTGTGCCCTCAGGGGATCACTTCAGGTAGACTCGGGACGTATGTGGTACTGGGGATTAAATCAGGTTGGACTCGTGCAAGGTAAATGTCCTACTTGCTATATTACCTCTTGCCCTTTTAAAAAAGATTAATTTTTGGTGCACAGTTCTTAGCTGTATTCATATATATGTGCATATATAAGTATATGACTTCTAAAGTCTAAAAAGTTTAAACTCGGGCCAGAGCCATAGTATAGCGGGTAGGGCATTTGCCTTGCACGCGGCCAATCTGGGTTCGATTCCCAGCATCCCATACAGTCCCCTGAGCACTGCCAGGAGTAATTCCTGAGTGCAGAGCCAGGAGAAACCCTGAGCATTGCTGTGTGTGACCCAAAAAGCAAAAAACAAATGAAATAAAAAATTTGAACTCTCAAACTGGCTTCTGTAGAGGTTTTAGATAACTGTGAACAAAAATTAGTGAAGTGCTTTTCAAAGCGCTTTTCTCTGGGGCTGGAAGGGTTAAGGTATTTGCCTTGCACAGCCCTGCAGTAGTGATCACTACAGTAGTGATCCTTGGGCACAGAGCCAGTCAGCCCTGAGGCCAGGCAGATAAACCTCCCCCCAACCCCCCCCCCCCCCCAGTGCTTTAATCTTTGTATCACCCGCGGGTCACGAGTGGAGAATTTGGTTTAACTCGATAACAGAATCGGCGGCTTCTGTGCGTGTGTGCACCCCCCCCCTTCCCGCCAAAACACCCCACACTGACGCGGAGCAGAACAACCTCACAGTGTATCTGGGTAAATGGACACTCTGCCCCGGTCTTTCCAGTTTCCGCGGCCAGCCTGTCTGTGCAGTCGGGTCTAGGGCCTCGGTGTGTCACTGAGGGAAAAGGGTTTATTTTATTTTCTGCAGAAATAATTCACCACCGTGCCCGTGTAGAATTACGGGGCGGGCCGTCTTTCTCTTTCCCTCTGGGTTCCTGGGTATAATAAACTGGCACGAGACACAAAGCAGAAGCAAACGTTTCATGAAGCACCTACAGCAGCCGGAGCCGAACAGGCCAGCAGAGAAGTGACCACCACGGAAGGCCGTTCAGACCGACGTGCCCGTGCCAATGCCAAGGGGCTGGTTCTGGCGGCTGGCGACGAACACAGACGCGGCGTTCGCGGGCCCAGAGGCCAGGGCAGGCTCGGGGCGCCCAAGGCGGCGGGTGCGAACCCAGCGCGGGGCACGGCGGGGCGGCAGCAGGGGCGCCCCCACTCCCGCCCCTGCCCCGCTGGGGAAACGCGGGCGTCGCCCGGCTCCGGCTGCCCCGTTCCCCGCCGGCATCAGCTCCGTCGGCGCGCGCCGCCAGGCCCCGCCTCCCGCCCGACTCCGGAACCAAAAACTCCCGCGCGGCCTCGGGAGCGCGGGAAGCGCCGGAAGCGCGCGCGGGGGCCGGGCCCGAGCCTCGCGCAGTCGGGGCGGGCGTGGCGGGGGCGCGGGCGGAGAGGGGAGGGAAGGGGCGGGCCGGCCCCGGCGGGCGCGCTCCGCGTCACGGCCCCGCGCGCCAAAATCAAACCCCGCGGCCGGCGGGGCGCAGCCGAGCCCCTGCCCGGCGCTTCCTGCGCGCCCGGCCGCCATGGCGACGCCGCCCAAGAGGAGCTGCCCGTCCCCCGCCGGCGGCGCCGACGGAGCCCGCATCAAGAAGATCTCCATCGAGGGCAACATAGGTGAGGAGGCGGCGCGGCGCGCGCGCGGGCGGGCGGCCCCCCGGGGGTCCTCCGCGCGCGCCCCCGCCGGACGCCGCGGCCCCCTTCTACCCGGCGCGAGCCCCCTCGCCCGAGAGGCCCGGCCCGCCGCCGCCCGCGCTTCCGGGGCAGCTGCCTTTGCACCTGCCCCCCCCCCATAAAGAGCCCCCCGCGCCCGCCGGTCAGCGCGGCCCGTTTCTGTGGAGCGGCCGCTCAGGTCGCGCTTCCGACCGTCTCCGTTTCTCCGCCGCCGCGTCCCAGGGACGGGCGCGCTGCGCTGAGCGCGGCTGCCTGACGCCGCCCGCGGCCCTTCAGGTGGTGCCGGGCGCCCTGGGCTGCGTTCGCGTCGCTCTCGCGCAGGCCCCGCCGACGCGCGCGCGGTGCAGTGTTCCAAGGTGGTGATGGGCTGGAGCGATGGCCCAGCGGGGAGGGCGTTTGCCTTGCACGCGGCCGACCCGGGTTCGATTCCTCCGTCCCTCTGGGACAGCCCGGCAAGCTACCGAGAGTATCCCGCCCGCACGGCAGAGCCTGGCAAGCTCCCCGTGGCGTATTCGGGATGCCAAAAACAGTAACAAGTCTCACAATGGAGACGTTACTGGTGCCCGCTCGAGCAAATCGAGGAGCAGCGGGATGACAGTGATGATGGTGATGGGTGGAGAGGAAAGGAATTCTCCGGATGCAGAAGTATCGAGGTGGTTTAGGAACTTGTTTGCCTTATCTGCCCTTTGGCAGGAAGAAGTTGTTTCCAAGAAATAAGCATCTGTAGGGGGTTTTTCTTTCCCCCCTTTTTATTCCTCTTTTTTTGCAAGGATATGCCAGTTTACAAAACCCATTTTCCAGTTGTGGATGTTGGGGTTGCTCTTAGTTGCTAGTGAATTTGAATAGGACATTTATTTGAATAAAATTATGGATTCAACATCCTATCAGTGGAAATTTTTTTTTTTGTTTTTAAGCCTCCCGGTAATGTAATTCTTCATTCTCAGCCCCACAACTAAGAAAATGTTGGGTTGTGATTCGGAAATCGCTCGGTTTCTGTGACTTTTTGTTTTGGACGTTAGGGGATCAAGCCCAGAACTTTGCTTTTATGTAAAGTGTGAGCTTTACAATGAGTCATGTCCACAGCTCTCTTTTCCCTGAACATTTTATAGAATTTTTTTTTTATTTCCTTTTGGGTCATACTGAGCAATGCTCAGGAGTTACTCCTCGCTGTACCCTCAGGAATTACACCTGGTGGTGCTTGGGAGACCATTTGGGATGCCAGGGATTGAATCGGGGTGGGCTTCCTGCAAAGCAAACGCCCTCCCCAATGAACTGTCTTTTGGGGCCCCAATTTAACTTATTTTTAAAGTCGAGATGACATTAATTTACATGACTGCATTTTAGGGCTTGCTGTGTATGTTCATGACCCAGATGGGGGCAGATTGCTCCATTCGTGTGTCATTTGGAAAGCTATACCTATATATACCTATATTGCAATTCTTCTATTTCCTACCTCAGGAAACCTAACTTGTGCCTGACACTTCCTGTTGTGACAGAAATGTTTTGAATCCGATGAGTACTGGCCGTTCATGCATATGGCACATGTTCTAAATTCTTCCCGTATTCAAAGCACTTGTGCCCGACTTAAAGTGGCAAGCAAGCCTGGGGAGATAGCGCGGCGGTCAGGTGTATGTGCCTTGCATGCCCAGTGGCCCAGGTTCGATCCCCTGTGCTGCATGGCCTACCATATACCCTAAGATACAGCCCTGGAGACCCCCAAGCACCATTGGGGTAACCCTGATACACCCCATCACTGCTGGGCCAGAGCAGCATGCTGTCTCTGAGATGGAATACTGAACTTTCTGACCTGATTGGCCACATATCCCGGAAGTGGGCCCCACGTCCCCTTGAGCATTACTTTAGGAGGCCCCCAAAAGGCAAGATTAGGGCTGGGGATGTAGCTAAGTGGTTGAGTGTGTGAAACTCTGGGTTCGTTTTGTTTTGGGGGATATACCACAGACCTGACAGTGCCTAGGAGCTGCATCCCACACAGTGCTCTGGGACCGTGCAGTGCTGGTTCAGGCAAACACAGTGCCTGGCTGATGGATGAGGCATCGAACACTGGCAGTTAGCAGCATTCCGAAGAAGAGAAAGAGCTATATACCTGCAGAGAAAGTGTGTTTCATTGTTCTGGTATTAAGTTGCTGGTAGTGGAAAGCATCCTGTAATACACTCGTTTCCTCTTAGATTGTGTTTTAGTTTTTCAAATTTTGGTTTGGGGCCAAACCTGGCAGTACTTAGTCTCTGCTCGTTGGGGCTAGAATTTAGGTCTCTGTCATGGTTGGCATAATCTAGGATGAGTTCTTTGAAAGTGAGTGTGCTAGTTTGATTTCTCACAGTTACTTATTGGGATAAGAAAAAAGACCGTATATAAAGACAGGAGAAAGCAGTTGAACAAAACCATTTCAAAAGTGAATTGGAACCCGGATGAAGCTGTAGGACGCCACAGTATCCAGCCCTTGCTCTGGGCTGACCAGGTTTGAATCCTGGCACCCAGGTGGTCTGCAGAGCCTGCTGAGGGATTGCTGAGCTCACTGCTGGGTGCCCCCCCAAACAAAAACAAACAAAAATAAACTTGAACACCTGGCTTTGTACTCAGGAATCACTTCGGTGCTTGTGATTTTGTAAACAGAAAAGGGGAGATGTAGGATGTTGGTTTGTCCTTTCTCCCTTGCCACAGGAGCTTAGCCTCTGTGCTTATCTGGAACTTCTGTGCTCTCTTCCCCAGCCAGTTAATCACCTTTCCCCCTAATCAGACTCTGTTAACTTGTAAGGTCAGATCCTTCTAAGGACACTGAACTTGTAAGTTAATATTGCCTTTCCCCTCTCCTTATATTTTTGAATAGTTTACTTTAAAACATTGCCTTTTTGTGTAGACACAGGAAGACAGTTAATATTATGCTTTCATAACTTGGGAGCTAATTGACTCTACTTAAGCCTCAGGTGCCCTTAGTTCCTAGCACCCCAAAGCAGGGTCGACAAGGGACCAGGGCAAGCTGTGAGCTACCCTGGCATCGAAATGGGCCAGGCCAAAGTGCCACAATACTCAACTGTAAGTTAAGAGCATGGTCATGGACAAATGTTGTCATGATCCAAAACTAACGACAAGATTAGGACCCTGCTAGGGATAGGAAAGACTAATCTGGCCTGAGCACTGTAGTCTGAGAGTGAGATGGCCCCAGGAGAGCAATCCTATAAGCTTAATGTATTTCTTACTGTGTCCATACAAAGTGATTAATATTATGAATGTTTATATGTTTGTTGGACAAGGAGAGGAGAAACACACCCATGGGATTCCCGCTGATTGAGTATTTGTCCTAGCAGAAGCATTCCCCTGGGGAAGCACTTTACCCCTATTGATTGTGACCTCACCTATGTGTAAACCCCAACCCCTCTTCCTGTGGGATTTAACTAGGACTGTAAGAGTGCGCTGGGGGAGCAGAAGGAGAAGGAAGGGGGATCCAGAAAGAATGAAGTAGCATGGTGTAGGGAGGGGTAGGGGGAAGAATCAGAAGAGAATGGAGATGGGAATGAAATAAATTGCAGCAGACACCAACTAGCCTGGCCCTCATTTTCTCCTTCATCCTCCTTTCCCCATTGACTTCCCCGGGGTGGGGGAAGCGGAGTGAGACAGCTGAATGCAGGCTGTGGAGAGAGAGAGAGCTAGTGCGCGACACCTTTTCATATTTTAGTTAGTAGATTCACAGGTGCTTGGGAGATCATATAGGATGCTGGGGATCGAACACGGGTCGGCTGTGTTCAAGGCAAGTGCCCTACCCGCTGTACTATCCAGCCCCCCACAGCAGTTTTTCTCTACATGAGTGAAATTGTGTCATTCCCTGCTTAAAATTCCTCTTTGATGTCTTCACCACTTAAACTGGAGTTTCAGATTGATGGTTGCACCTGCATAACATTGACTTACAGAAATGAAAAAATTTTCACTATTTTGGGGTCATGACTAAAGCATTGTTATTTGCTCTTCATTATTGTCTTTATGCTGTTTATATTTCCTCCACTATATTTATTACATATATAACATGAATGTACATATTGTCATTCTGATTTTTTTTTTGTTTGAGAGAGGGGGGGAGGAGGGAGGGAGGGAGGGAGGGAGGGAGGGAGGGAGGGAGGGAGAGAAGGAGGGGAAAGGGAAATAAGAATGACGTGCTCACTGAAGATGTTTGAAATAACCATGTCTGGTGGCTTCAGATAGGAAGGGTGTGGTGGACATCAGGACATCAGGAATATTGCTAGCCCTATATTAAGTGCTACATATAATAAATAGTGTCACTAATGTTTTAGGTGAAGGTCTTCCCTATTTCAATACAATGATGGTGATGTTGTAATTTGTGTTAATTAAACCACATTCAAGTGCAAGCCACTGGTGGTACATGCTTGTGTCAGTGTGTTGACTGTTTCTGAAATTAAGAGCTTGAGATAGTAAATGCATAGTACATTTATGATCTGATTATTTCTCCCACTGCGACATGCTGTAACACCTACACTTCCAATATCAATCTCGTGAATGATGGAGAAGCAAAGTGCATGCCTTATTTCTTTTTTAGGGGTCAGATACTATACACAGAACCAAAAAAAGTGAAGCAAAAAAAATGTAACCATTGCTTGTAGGATGTGCTTTGCAGAAATTTTATTTCTTCTAACCATTTGCAGTACCATATGATAGTGTCAGAATAACTGGGCCAGAGTAACAGTACGGGGGTGGTAGGACACTACTTGCGTGCAGCATCCCTGGGTTTCATCCATCTGTCACACTAGGTCTGGTCCCTTGAGACCTGCCAGGATTGACCTCTGAGCACAGAGCTAGGAGTAAGCCCTCAGCACCATCAGGTGTGGCCCAAACTACCCCCAAATTTTTTTTCCCCAAAATACAAGTAGGAAACCCCCAAACCTAAAAAAAAAACAACAAAAAATAGTCGCACTATTTTCCCCTCTAAAATTAG
The DNA here is from genome assembly GCF_027595985.1 of Sorex araneus. Classification (NCBI taxonomy): domain Eukaryota; kingdom Metazoa; phylum Chordata; class Mammalia; order Eulipotyphla; family Soricidae; genus Sorex; species Sorex araneus. Next base: position 195,271,308 of record NC_073306.1, read on the forward strand.
GCATTGAATGTATCTTAATAGTTTTATAGTTTATTTCTAAAATTTTATAGTTGATATACACTTCTGAAGGAAGTACAGGGAATAAAATGCTTTGAGGTTTGATATTGTTTGTAATATACTTAGTTATATTTGATGACCATTTTGGCCTTCTTTTTCCTGGTAAATTATTTTCCTCAGTTTCAACTTTTCTTTTCACAACAGCTGCAGGGAAGTCAACTTTCGTGAATATTCTTAAACAAGTTTCTGAAGATTGGGAAGTGGTTCCTGAACCTGTTGCCAGGTGGTGCAACGTTCAAAGTACTCAAGATGAATTTGAGGTATGAAGAGGAAATTGTTGTTTTGTTGCGAGGCCACACTTGGCAGTGGTTAGGGTTACTCCTGATGTTGCTCGGGACCAGATGGGGTGCCTGGGATCTCACCTGGCTCGGACGTGTACCAGGCAAGGGCCCACCCACTTTACTATCCCTCCAGTCCTCAAAAGTTTAGTAAAATTGATGTCCTTGTTTGAGGGGAAAGGCAGCTGGATAGAGAAGGGACCACTAAGTAAATGATGGCTGGAGGGATCGCTCAGGATGGGAGAAGTGTGCTGAAAGTAGACTATGGACCAAACATTATGGCCTCTTAGTACCTATATATGGGCTGAGAGCGATAGGACAGCGGATAGGGCATTTGCCTTGCACAAGGCTGACCCGGGCTCGATTCCTCTGCCCCTCTCGGAGAGTCTGGCAAGCTACTGAGAGTATCTCGCCCGCACGTCAGAGCCTGGCAAGCTACCCGTAGCGTATTCGATATGCCAAAAACAGTAACAAGTCTTACAATGGAGATGTTACTGGTGCCCGCTCGAGCAAATCGATGAGCAACAGGTTGACGGTGATGTCCTTGGTTTAAAGGATCTGTAGTTACTATTCTCCTGAACTTTTTGTAGCCTCTTCTTTTCCAGTAAGACTTTTTTTTTTTTTCCCTTTTGGGTCACACTGAGGACAATAGAGGTTACTCTGGATTCTCCACTTAGGAATTACTCGTGGCAGTACTCAGGGGATCTTATGAAATGTCGGGGATCGAACCCGTTCAGCCATGTTCCAGGCAAACACTCTGCCTGCTATACTACAGCTCTGGCCCCTCCACTCAGACTTCTGAATCCACCTTTAAGTCTGTGTCTTCCTCTGGGCAGCAGTTAGAGATTTTCTATTTTCTATTTTTGGTTTTCATTTTATGTTTTTGGTTTTGACTGTGTTCAGGGCTTACTCCCCACCCTGAGCCCAGGGATCACTCCTGGTGTGCTTGGGGGACGGAGTTCTGGGGACCAAACCAAGGTCGGCCACATGCAGGGCGAGCCTTCTCCCAGCCGTAGTATTGCTCCTAGCCCTCTTTGTGAGCTGCTTTCAAAATACAGTGATAATTAATTTGCTTTTGTTTCCTTTTTTCAATTCTAAATAGGAACTGACAACTTCTCAGAAGAGTGGCGGGAATGTTCTTCAAATGATGTATGAGAAACCCGAACGGTGGTCTTTTACCTTCCAGTCTTACGCCTGCCTCAGTCGAATCCGCGCTCAGCTTGCCTCTCTCAATGGCAAGCTCAAAGACGCCGAAAAACCTGTAGTATTTTTTGAACGATCTGTATATAGTGACAGGTGTGTAAAAATGACTTTTCATCTTGCCAGTATTGCACTAATGGCATTAGGGAAGTTCTAGCCCTAATAATCCTTCCCTTCCCTTGCTATGGGAACTGTAGGGAATATGAGGGCCACCTCATTCAGGTTTGCTTTATTCCCTCCAGCCCTCTTAACATTCACCTGCGGGGTTGGCGAGACAGAACAGCAGGTAGGGTGCCTGCCGACTGACTCCAGTTTGATTCCTGTCGTCTCAGGTTCGCTGAGCCTGCCAGGAGTAACCCCTGAGCACTGCAAAGTGTGGCCTAAGACCAGAAAAAAAAAACCAAAAAACAAACCACAAAATGAATAAAATTCTTATCTGTTCAAGTTAAATCTGGATCTATTTTCTATACTCTCCACCTAGAACAAGGAGATCAAATATCCCTCATCATGTCTTAAAGTTGGCTTTGCCAGGATTCTTTAACCTCAAGTTAATTTTGACTAAAGTTTTTCAAACTTTTTGGTCTCAGGATCCCTTTCCATCATTATAATAATAATAATAATAATAGTAACTATTATTATTATTATTGAAGTGAGAGTTTTTACTGAAACTTGCTTAGAAAGATATTACGGGTCAGAAAAAAAAATATGTTTAAGAGAGTACACAGGCTTTCCAGAGTAGAAATAGGCAGAGAAACAGTTAAGCAAGTGAAATATATGTGTTAAAGGGGGAATGTGGGTTTGAAGAACAAGCCTCCGTCATTATTATTACTGTTACTGTTATTATTATGTTGGGTTTGGGCCAGACCCAGTGGTGCTTAGGCCGTACTCTTGGCCCCGTGCTTAGGGATTACTCCTGGCGGGGCTTGGATCATATGGGATGCAGGGAATTGAGCCAGGGTCGGCCTCGTGTGCCCTACCTGCTGTACTAATACCTTGCCCCTCCCCCTCCTTTTCCCTTCTTAGTAAATACTATGAGGGGCCGAGGAGATAGTGCAGGGGTAAGACACTTGCCTTGCATGGGGTCGGCACTGGTTTGATCCTCAGCAGTGTGTGCAGGGAGTGATTCCTGAGCACAGAGCCAGAGTAAGCCCTAAACTGCCGGGTGTGGCCCCCAACCATAAATGAATCAATACTGTGAAAGGCAAAGAGGCTTGTAATATCTTAAGTTGAGATTGGAAAATCATTATTTAAAGCAGAAATAATAAACCCTTTATAAGAATGAATAACAAAAATTATATTAAAAATTAGGGATAAAGTAACACTGTCTCATGTTTGCCATATTTCTTTAATGTCGAATAGAGACTACTAGAGTCTCATGCTCTATTAGAGCTATGATATTTTTTTTGGCGGGGGGGAGTTGGGGTTGGTTGAGAATTGAATAAGAAATAGCCTAACCTTACAGAACCTCTGTAGGTACCCTGGACAGGATGCCAGGGATCCTCGGGACATGTTTGAAAGCCACTGACCAAGACTCTATTTCTTATAGTTGTAGATAGATATGTTTTGTTTTTTAAAAAAGTGTTTTCTAATTCTAAAGCATCATCTGCTAAAAGTTTTAGGAGAATGTTCCATGTCCATTTAAGAGATTGCTTTTTTGTCTCTGCTTTCTGGGAAGGATATGTATGTTCACGTAGATTCTCTTTCAGGTATATTTTTGCATCTAATTTATATGAGTCTGAATGCATGAATGAAACAGAATGGACAATTTATCAAGACTGGCATGACTGGATGAATAACCAGTTTGGTCAAAGTCTTGAACTAGATGGAATCATTTATCTTCGTGCCACTCCAGAGGTGAGACACAACACAAATGTGTTTCATTAAAAATTTAAACTAATACCTATAAATCTCTTCTGTGGTATGTAGTTTCTAAAGACAGTTACATGTAATTTCACCCCTCACCTCCAAATTAGAAACTTTGATTTAGGTAGAAGTTTTCTATTTTTGCAACAAACTAGAAACCCAGATTTGTTGTGGTTTTTTGTTTTTTTTTTTTTTGGCCCTTCACTGTATTTCCTTGGCTTAATTTACTGTTTTCTTTTGTGAGCTTTCATATCTGTCATAGCTATCTATCATAAGAAACATACAGTCATCAGAAGATAGAACTTTAGCTGTTTTAAATACAGCTGATTTTTTTAATGCTTAGAAAGGATCACCAGAAACAATTTCTCAGTAAATATTTGCTGAATAAATTACTAAATTTATCGTGGTTGGTTTCAAGTAATTTTTTAGAGTTGTTTAGGGCTTCATGTATGGACTGTAGCTTCTGTGTTTGAGAGGAGACTTAGATAAAAATTAACTTTCATCTTCAGATTAGGAGAGTGAACTTGAAACTGTGCCTTTTTAATAGCTATGTCAGGTTTAATTATAGCCATTGTTTATACCTGGAATTATTTAACAAATACAGGAATGCCAAGTCATAAAACTTAAGAGCTTACATGTATTAAAATAAAACGTATTAAAATTTCTGATTTTAGTTCCTGCATTTCCGTTTGTTTTTTAATTTCTGTTTTTTCCTTAAATCAAAAAGTAAGCTCTGATGAATATAAATTTCATGACTTCCAGTCTGAAAGAATGCTGTGTTGCTATTGGAACTACATTTTCAAAGAAATTAGGTTTCTGATTTCAAGTGATTATTCTGTTTCTATTCTGTTTCTCTTCTAATACTAAGCTAGACCTTACCGATATTAATTTTCAAATTTGTTTTTATTCAAAGATTTTTGTTTTTATAACAATGCTAAATGCAAATATAGAAAGAGCAAAGATTACTAGTAACTCCTTTGTGCTAGAAACATTCTTAGATGATGCCTTGATGTCCAATGTAAAATTTTACCAATATTTTTATTAATGGTGCTTATCATCATTTGCTTTTTTGTTTTTGCTTTTGGGTCACACCCAGTGTGCTCATCAGAATTTATTCCTGACTGCTCGGCAGTCACTTCTGGAGTGCTAAAAATATGTGTAGAAAATTGAATAGTGGCAGAGTCCATTGTCCTCAGAACTTTACCTCTATTACTATTTGCTTTTAGAAATGCTTGAATAGAATATATTTACGGGGAAGAAACGAAGAGCAAGGCATTCCTCTTGAATATTTACAAAAACTTCATCATAAGCATGAAAGTTGGCTTCAGCATAGAACACTAAAGTAAGACTTCCTAATTTACTATTAATTTTTAATGATTATCAAAATTTTATTTGTTTTTTTGGGCAATACCCAGTGATGTTCAGGGTTTACTGTTGGCTCTGTGCTCAGGGATCACTCCTGCTGGGGCTTGAGGGATCGTATGGAATGTTGGGGATCGAACCCCGGGTTGGCTGTGTGCCCTACCCTCTGTACTTTTTGCTTTTTATCAAATTTTAAACTAAAATGTGTAATTTTTTATTTTTATTAGCAATATAGCAAATCTTCCCCAGTTATGGATGATAGGATATTTTAAATTCCACAGCAAGTGAAAAAATAGGAAATAAATACAAATATGTATGTACTTTAGGTTTTTTTTTAGAGCATTTTTTGGCTGGTGGGGGTATGGTTTGGTCATACCAAGTGGCACTCAGTGGTTACTTCCAGCTCTGATCATTCGTTGTTCCTGGTCCTCAGGAAACCATCTGTGACTGGTGTGGCTTATGCTAGTACCTTATCTCTTGTACTCTCTCTCCAGCCCCAAAGTTTTCTTTTTCTTTTTTTCCCCCATGGTGCCAGGAACCGAACCTCCCCAGCACCAGAGAATTCTAAGGTATTTTAAAGTCGTTTCTTTAATCAAGACTTGGGACGTGGAGGAAGTACAGAGTGCAGTTGTGAGAAGCGTAGGATTTTCAGTAGTGAGATCTCGCTTCACGTCCAGTTCCGCTTACTGCAGCAGTATAGTGAACTTGCCCTCTGTGTTTTCTATCTGAGACTCGAAGGGTGCAATGCAGGCTGGAGCGAGCAAATGGTCCTTTCCTGGTATGCGACCAGCCCTGGTTTTATAAAGGTGAAAAAGAAGAGGCTACCAAATGATGTATTTGCACAGCAACTTTAATATTATTGACAGTTTGTTTTGAGAATGATATAAGAATGAAGACGGGTTTTTTTTTAATGTTTCTATTACTGAATTTCTAATTATGTTGTTCATATCACTGTTTTTAAACAGAACCAATTTTGATTATCTAGAAGAAGTGCCTATATTAACGCTGGATGTTAATGAAGATTTCAAAGACAAACATGACAGTATGGTTGAAAAGGTAGATTTACACAGTCTTTAATATTTTTTTTGTCTTGTTTGAAAAAGTGTTTTGTGTTTTGAGAAAGCAATTTTTTTTTTTTCTTTTGGTGTTTGGGCCACACCTGGCAGAGCTCAGGGCTTACTCCTGGCTCTGTGCTCAGGGATCACTCTGGCAGGGCTTGGTGAACCATAAGGGGTGCTGGGGATTGAACTTGGGCTGGCTACACTGAAGGCAAATGCCCTACCCACTGAACTGTCTCTCCAAACCCCCCTTTCGCTCCTTTATCTGGAAATAGAAATCAGAATCACAGAAGCTCATGCTCTCTGCTGTCTTCTCTGTTTCGTACTTTTTTTCTTATCTTTACTGTACATAAGGCCTTTAGATTTTGTAAAGCATCTTGTGAATTTTTATTTATCTTTTTAAACTAAAATCAATATGATGGTTATTTTAAATTGTAAAAATGGATCTCATCTATTTTTTGTATTTGATAAAATTTTAAGTTAAAGGATTATCTGTTTTAGATTTTATTTGGAATCTTGTATATGATGAATTGGCATAACCTAATCATTGACTTAAGTTTTTTTAGGGCTAATCTAGCCTCTTAATGGTTGGGCGTTAACTATGAAATAGTTGTGTTCATATTGATAAAGCAATTCTAAGGCAACATACTGATAAATATTTGAGAAAGAATAGTTGTGGGAATCATATAAAAATATTCTTGTGTCCTTTTTAATTAACTAGGTGGTATAAGGTATAAAGATTTTTTTTTGCTTGTTTACTTTTGAAAGAAATTTTAATTTTTCTTTTTCTGTCACAAGATATCTGCCATTTTCTATAATAGATAGTTGGCATTTGCAAGGAGCATATCCCAAGAATTTTGGAAGGACTGGAGTGATAGCCCAGCCGGTAGGGCATTTCCCTTGCATGTGGCCAACCCGGGTTCGATTCCTCCGCCCCTCTTGGAAAGCCTGGCAAGCTACCAAGAGTATCTTGCCCACACGGCAGAGCCTGGCAAGCTACCTGTGGCGTATTTTGATATGCCAAAAACAGTAACGACAAGTCTCACAATGGAGACATTACTGATGCCCACTTGAGCAAGTCAGTGAGTAACGGAATGACAGTGATACAGTGATTATTACGTTTTTAGTTTTGGAAGCTGGAGAGATAGGGCAGAGCTTAAGGTTATTGCCTTACTTGTGGCCAACCTCAGTTCAAATCCCCTGCCCCACATGCAGTCCCTGAGCACCATCATGGATTACTCCTTATCACTGCCAAGAATGATGTCTGATCCCAGGGTGTCTCCCGAACCCCCGTCTTCCAAAAATACATTTTGTATTGACTTTTCATTAGTTTACAATATTATATAATTTGAAAGGTTTGATTTCGTACATTGTAATTTGCACCACTCCCAACACCAAAGTCTCAGTTACCAAAACGACCTACCTAACACCAAAAGGCGCAACTCATATCTCCTACCCCAGTCCAGTTTACTTCTGGTCATCACCATTCTAGGAATTTGCTTTGTGATTCATTTCCCACATAAATAAAGCAAGTTATGTCTAATTTCTTTAATTATTTCACTTAAAATTGCCTCAAGTTCCATCAATTTTATCCCAAAGAGCAATTTTTTTTCTTTTTTTTTTTTGTTTTTGGGTCACATCTGGTTGTACTCAGGGCTTCCTCCTGTTCAGCACTCACGGATCACTCCTGGTGGGCTCCATATCAGGCTCTGGAGATTGAACCTGGGTTGCTGTGCAAGGCAAGCGCCCTACCTGCTCTGCTGTCTCTCTGCCCACCATAATTTTTTAATAGTAGTGTGGTATTTCATTGCATTTGTGTACCACAGTCTCTTTACGCAGTCACTTATTGATAAGTATTTATGTTTGTTTCATGTTTTTGATTTTGTGAATAATGCTGCCAAGAACATATGATACAGATAACTTTTAACTGGCTTGTTCCTGTTTTTAGCAAAATACCTAAGGGATTATATGGGATTTTCCTTTTTGTTTTGTTTTGGGCACATTCGTCAGTGCTCTCGGCACGTAGGGATCACTCCTGTAGGTCTCGCAGGACCATACGGGGTGCCAGGGTTGTACTTGGTCTGCCATGTGCGTGACAAGTGCCCTACCAGCCGAACTATCACTCTGTCCCTAGATTGTATATAATTCCTATTTTAATTTTAAATTTCTCTTTGTTTCGAAACATCTTATTTATTACTGTGATTTATGAATGTGTCCATGGTTGAATTGTAGGCATACAGTGTTTCAACATCAGTCCCACCACCAGTGTCCCCTTCCCTCCACCACTGTCCCCAGGTTCCCTCCCACCACTTCGACTGCCTCCTTAACAAATTTTTTTTCTTCTCTCCTTTTTTTTTTTAATTGAATCACTGTGAGATACAGTTACAAAATTTTCATGTTTGAGTTTCAGTCATACAATGATCGAATACCCATCCACCACCAGTGCACATTCTCTGCCACCAATCCCTAGTATACTCCGCCCTTCCCAGCCCTCCCCCTTCCTCTAGGGCAGACAGTTTCCCCCATACTCTCTCTCTACTTTTGGGCATTATGGCTTGCAATATAGATACTGAGAGGCTGTCACGTTTGGTCCTTTATCTGCTTTCAACACTCATCTCCCATCCCGAACCATCATTGACTTAGTGATCCCTTCTCTATTCCAGCTGCCTTCTCCTCCAGTTTATGAGGTAGGCTTCCAACTGTGGAGCAGTATTCTGGCCCTTGTGTCTTCTGTCCTTGGGTGTCAGTCTCATATTATGTTATTTTATATTCCACACATGAGTGCAATCATTCTATGTCTGTCCCTCTCTTTCTAACTCTTTGCACTTAGCATGATATTCTCTGTGACCATCCACTTATAAGCAAATTTCCTAACTTCATCTTTTCTAACAGCTGCACAGTATTCCATTGTGTAGATGTACCAAAGTTTCTTTAAACCAGTCGTCTGTTCTCAGGCACTTGGGTTGTTTCCAGATTCTGCCTATTGTGAACAGTGTCGCAATAAACATATAGGTGCAGATATCATTTCTACTGTGCTTTTTTTGCACCCTTGGGATATATTCCCAAAAGTGGTATGGTGAGGTCATATAGAAACTCAATTTCTAGTTTTTGAAGGAATGCTCATATTGTTTTAAAAAAAATTTTTAAGTTGAAATATTATGGTTTGGGTCTCATACTTATAGCATTGATGGCTCTGTGGTTTATACATATACATACATACATGTGCCAAACCTCCATACCACTAATATGTTTATGACAAGGGAATGGGAGGTTCCATTTCCATTTTTGAAGGAATCTCCATTCCATTTTTCATTGTGCTGCACCAATTTTTATTCTCACAAATAGAGTATTAGAGTTCTTTTTCTTCTCATCATCACCAGCATTTCTTGTCCTGAATCTTTGATCTAGGCCATTTTTACTTGTGTAAGGTAATATTTCATCCTTTTGATTTTTGCATTTCCTTGCATCTTTTTCACGTGCCTGTGGGTTGTGTCTGTTCTATTTCAAGAGGTTCCAGTTTCAAGACAATTCCAATCTTCAGGGGACATTTTAATATTGACTTACTTTCTTTTTTATTAAGTTTTGTGAATTCTTTATATATTTTAAATATCAACTTCTTGTCGGATACATGTTGTGCAACTTTTTTCTCTCAGTTTGGTGTGTTGTAGTTGCTTCTGCTGTATAGAAGATTGTTATTTTGATGTGGTTCTTATTTGAATCTCTAAGTGTATTATTGATATTGAGGACCTGGAGTTTCACACCTGTTTTCTTTTATGTAGGTTAGGATTTGGAGTTCTAATATTCAGGTCTTTAAATCATCTTGAGTTACTTTTTTGAATGGTGTTAAATATTGATGAATTTTTCTCATTCCATCTAATTTTTTGTATTTTAAATATTGATCTTTTTCCATGTTGCTATCAAATTTTCTAGCACTATTTCCTGAAGAGACTTTCTCTTCTCCATTATATGGACTTGACCTCTTTATCATAGAATAGATGCCCACAAATACATGAATTTATTTCAGGGTTCTCAATTCTATCCTATTTATCTGTTTGCCTGTATTTTTTTTGTCTTCCAGTACCATTTGTTTTAATACTGCTTTGTAAGATAGTTTGAAGAGATCATGGTGCTTTCGCTTTTATTTTCTTTTCGAATTGCTTTGGCCATTCCAGGTCTTTTGGCAGCGAATCATATATTTTTGTTGTTTTTGCTTGGGGAGTGGACATACTACATGGTGCTCTGGTCACACCTTGCTCTGTGTTCAGGGGCCACACCTGGTGGTGCTTGGGGAACCGTATGCGGTGCCGGGATTCTAACTAGTGTCATGGCTGCAGCTGCATGCTAGGCAAGCTTAACCTTTGTACTCTCTTTCTGGTCAAGTTAACCAGTTCTGTAGCTCAATAAATACGTAAAACCACCTTTAAATGTTATCTAACAAAATAATGGTGTTTTGGCTAGGAATCCTATTTTATATTTTTATTTCTGCTTTTATTAAGAGCAGAAATAAAAATATGAAACTGGCTTTTGGGTTTCTTAGTTATTTTTGCAAGGCAGTAATTTCTGTCTCAAAGAGAATTACTTAAAAATAAAAGAGAATTCTTACGTAGCCTAGAATAATTTAAAGACCAAAGGTGGCATTTTGATGTTGGTCAGTTGACTAAGATTATATGCTGATAATCTGACTTTTGCTTACACAGGTAACTGCAGATTATATACATAATTTGTATTTATGCTCCTGAAAAAATGCAAATCTGGTATACCTTGTGAACCTCCAGAGTTCTTTACGCTATTGCATTTTTGCATTTTATTAATTTTATTAATGCTAAAACTACATGGCAGCTATTTATGATGTTTAGTAGATTAAAAAATTAGGATTATACAGTTATGAACAACTTTTTTTTTCTTTTTTTTTCTTTTTGGGTCACACCTGGCAATGCACAGGGGTTACTCCTGGCTCTGCACTCAGGAATAACTCCTGGCAGTGCTCAGGGGACCATAAGGGATGCTGGGAATCGAGCCCAGGTCAGCCGTGTGCAAGGCAGACGCCCTACCCGCTGTGCTATCGCTCCAGCCCCTCATGAACAACTTTGTAATGTGTATCTCAACGTGATTCAGTAAAAAATTAAAAAAAATTAAATTAGGGTTATAGATATAACCTCAATCAGGTAAAACAGTCAGGTAAAAATATAGTAGCTTTTAAAATGGCATTATGGACTATCGGTCTTTGAATAATTGTGTATTTATTATTAATATTTTGAATGTAAGTGCTCTAACTGTGATCTTTATTTACACTACTGGGTCTTCAACTATTATCTTAAAATTAAGATGAGTATCAAGTACCTCAGTTAGAAAATTAAATTAATATATGTTTTCCTTCCCTAGGTCAAAGAGTTTTTGAGCACTTTGTGATCTTGCTGAAGACTGTCAGCAGCAAGTGAATCCAGAGTCTTCCATTTTGCTGGTCTCTGTATTTCCATATTTCTATGTCTCTTCAGAAAACCACAGTTCATAACCATTTTCATTTCAAAAAAAACATTTTTGGATAATCTTATATAATTTCTTTTTATGGTTTCAAAAGCAAGGACTTTATCTCTCGGAAGACTGAGAGGGTAATGTTTCCAAAATCAGTATAGTTGATTAAACTGCTACACTGTGTCTAGTTTTAAACTGTTCCATAAAGGATCCATCCTTCTTCCTTGCTTCCCTGCTCTCACCTATCTTAGAAGGGTGATATTCTTTTTCCTGGTGCTTCTCGTCTGATGGCCAGTTTCTTAACTGGAAAATTTTAATATTATGTAAAATAATATAATATTCCTTATGTGATGTGACTTCTGTAAAATAGTATGTTGTTGCTAAGTTGAACTGTTGAATTTAAGGCCAGGGAGATACCAAAACTGCCCCATTCATTGCAAGTCTGCATCAGCCCGTTGAGCCATCTCTTGGTCTCCCGAGCACTACCCGGTGTCGTTCTGGTGGTCCCAGCACCACTGGCTGGCCTAAAACAATCAAGGGAAGTAGAATTGAAGTTGCCTAGAGAAATTGCTTTAAGGTTCTATTTTTAGTATCTTTGTCAAATAGTTTTCCTTCCACCTTAATTTATATGGAAGATAATATCAGGATTAGTATTTAATCATGCCATTGATGTTGATCAATATACCTATTAACACATTTATAGAGGAGCATTTTAGATTTGATTTGTGGGTTGTAGAAACAGATCATTGACTCTTTATTCTGCCATTTTCTGTATCTGGTATGGGTAAGACTTGACTCGTTTTTCTTCTGTCAGGTATTGGAGGATTAAAATAGCTCTTTGCTTTCTCTTCTCAGACCATTTTTTTAGAGTTGATTATTACTGCCACACTTAAAAGATTGATCAACTGTAATTATTTGTCTTCTGGTGCCTTTAAATCATTTGAAGTGAAAAAATAGTTTTCTCTAAATTTCTTTTCTGTCTCTATCTGCCTCCACCTCTTTTTTTGTTTTGGGGCCACTCTGGCCCTTTGCTTGTTTTTGGATGTCAGTACTATGTAGTAGGACTATAGTGAAGGGTGTCTTCATTTTACATATGTAAGATAAAGGAATAGAGAAGTTTCTGTTAACTAGACATACTTAATCTATAAGCACTTAACATGATTAATTATAATTTAAAAAACTTGCATAGATTTATTTTAGGTCTGTATAACTTTAACCATCCCCACCTCCATAGCGTGTGCTTATGGATGTGTAGTGTTGTTGTTACTGTATTTTAATATATTTAACCTATACTTGACATTTTAAAAAAAATTCTGCTTTTGAAATGAGGGAAGAGTCACTTTGAAACAATTTTTTTTTTCTTTTTGGGTCACACCGGGGTCGCACAGGGGTTACTCCTGGCTCTGCACTCAGGAATTACTCAGGGGACCATATGGGATGCTGGGAATTGAATCCGCGTCAGCCACATGCAAGGCAAACGCCCTACTGGCAGTGCTATCGCTCCAGCCCCTCTTTTTAAAATGTCTTCTGTGCATGGAGAGATAGTACAAGTGGGCAGGGTGCTTGCCCTGCATGTGGCTGACCCAGGTTTGATTCCCCAGTACACCCTCTGCTCCCCCGAACCCGGCCAGGAGGGAACCCTGAGCATAGAGCCAGGAGTAAGTGCTGACCACAGCCAGATGTGGCTCCAAAACAAAACAAATTTAAAATTTTCATCTTTTTGATTTTGATTTTTTTTATGTAGGAATACTGCTATTTATTCAGCCATTGATTAAATTTTGATTTCTTGATATTAAAAACCGATCATTGTTTTGATTACTGTTGCTTCTTTCCCTTCCTTCCTTCCTTCCTTCCTTCCTTCCTTCCTTCCTTCCTTCCTTCCTTCCTTCCTTCCTTCCTTCCTTCCTTCCTTCCTTCCTTCCTTCCTTCCTTCCTTCCTTTTTTTCCTAGGGATTCATTTTAGGCCTGGCACATATAAAACTTGCACTCTACCACTGAGCTATATAATCCCTGCCCCAATAACTGCAGCTTTAAGTTTAGTCTTGAGACTGATTTTTTAAAATTTGTTTCCTAGTCTTGAGGCATGAGCTGTTCTTAGCAATACTTTGGTTTGATGTTGTCCTAATAAGGTTTTTAAAAGTATTCCTTGAATGAAATTATCTTTTACATTTCTAAGTTTAATATTGAAAAAAGAAGGCAAATTTGTTATAATCCCATATTTCCCTTATTTCTGTGTAGGGACATGGAATGCTATCACTAGTATAGAATATATTGATTTTTGACGATGCAAAAAATATGTAAGTATAATCTTTTGTAAAAATTGTTCAGTTTTAACTTTTTGCCTTAGTCTCTTGAAAAGTTTTACCACCTTTCCATCACTTTTTTGAAAAATATTTGTATATAAAAATGTTTCCAGTTCAGAGTACACTAAAACAAGTACGCATTAGAGAGTAGTATTTAACCTTACTATATCAGTAAACATTTACTTTACATTTTCTGTATGGGTTATAATTTTTTAGTATTTCAGCTAATTCTCTTTTACCAGAAGTATGTCTAATGGGAATATGGACATTATATCTTTTTGGACTGAAGTCTTTTCTGCCAGATGCCTTTTCCATGCCATTTTGAAGGGTGTGTGTGTGTGCTGTTTGTTTTGGGGCTACACCCAGTGGTGCTAGAGCTTATTCCTGGCTCTGAGCTCAGGGATCACTCCTGGTGGGTTTCAGGAAACCATATGGGAGTGCCATGGATGGAACCAGGGTCGACGGTGTATGCAAGGCAAGTGCCCTGCCTGCTGTACTTATTATTCCAGACTGCATTTTGAAGTTTTTAAAAGGGATTTTTCTGTTTCTTAAACTTGGTCACAGCCTTATATGCAGTCATGTAACTGAATGTGGTGGTCATGAAAAATTGGTTTAAAAACATATGATTTAATATCAGCAAATGTTTGACTAATATGCCTGTCATATATCCAGGATCATGTAAAACTTTGTCTGGTGAAAAGTTGTGCATGGAAAATGTTTAAGAAGCCTTAAGTTATATTTTAAAGTGTAAGATGAATGTAAGAAAATACTTGTTTCCATAAAGGTGGAAAATTGGTCGGGGAAAAATGTGCAGAAGGCAGAATTCATCTTCCAGGAATTATTTCTTTTTTCTCTACCAGCTGCAGCCTACCATCAAGCTCCTCTCTTTGACAAGTATAGTAAACCTTTATCATAACTTTTATGTATAATCATTATTTCTGCTTATAAATATTTTTTCATTCAATTGGTAGGAGTTTTGAGGATCTTATATAACATTATAAATGCAATTTTTAAAGTGACATGAAATTTTATTTCAAACTTTTTTTCTTAGTTATAGCTTTCAGGAGTAAATTAAAAATGTAAAGGGGAGGGACCGGAACAATAGTACCAGTGGGTAGGGTGCCATGGGTTTGATCTCAAATGGTCCTTCAAGCCCACTGGAGTGCTCCTGAGCACAGAGCCAGGAATAACTCTGAGCACAGTCAGGTATGGCCCCCCAAAAAATTGGGGGTTACATATGTAATTACATTTTCCTTTTTTTTTTTTTTTTACTTTTCTGTTTGCTCAAGCAAATTGATGAACAACGGGAAGACAGTGCTACAGTGCTACTTTTCTATACCTTAGATTATTGCTTACGTTATTGCTACTATAGCTCTTTAACTATATATATAAGGTACATGTCCTTAATACGATATTAATTTTCTTGGAATTAAAAAAATATTAGTTTTCTTGTGTGTGTTTGGTCTATACCCAGTGGTGCTCGGGGCTTGCTCCTGACTCTGTGCTCAGGAATGACCCCTGGTGGTGTTTGGGGGAATCTTCGGCAGTGCCAGTGACTTGAATTTGTGTTGACTGCATGGAGGGCAAGCACCTTAACTCCTGTAATATGTCTCTTGGCCTCATATTATATTTTTCTTGTTAAAATGTATTTTAATGGAAACATCATGATTTACAAAGTTGTTGATAATGCAGTTGTTTCAGACCTACAGTGTTCCAGTACCGATTCAACCATCGCTGTCACTTTCCCTCCCAACTCCTAGCTTTTCCTTTTAGCAGTCACATAACAAGTTTACTTCATATTGTTTGCTATGTTGGAACCTGAAGGAATGGCAAATGGAATTATCAGAAAACAAATAATGAAAATAAATTTGTAATGGTTGATTGCCATAATAATCTATGTAAATAATTAAAATCTTTCAATACAGTGTGATATGCCTGTTCTCATATAAATAAGTTTTAAGCTCTGGCATCTAAAATATATTGCATTAAGTTTTATTTTGTACTTGGGTCTCATTGTATTAGTCACGTTTTCCCTGTTACTAATAAACTTTAAAAAAATTCTGTGCGAATATATTTTGGAGTTTACATGAAATCGGTAAAGCCTACACATGTAAAATTCAGTAAGAGTGAAGAGAATTAAGTACATTTAAAGGGGAAAAACTTGAATAGGCCTTTAAAAGTACAAAGGAATATTGGTTTTACATTCACTGTATCACTGTCATTCCATTGCTCATCGATTTGGTTGAGCGGTTGAGTGGGCGCCAGTAATGTCTCCATCCATCCATCCCAGTCGCTTTCAGGGTCAGGGTAATGCCCATTATTGTTACTGTTTTTGGCATATTGAATACTCCACGGGTAGCTTGCCAGACTCTGCTGTGCAAGATTCTGCCTAGTCTTATATTAGAAAATATAGGTAGTGCATAAGTGTCTGCATTAATAAGTAAAAGACTGCAGTGAAGGGGGCTGGAGCAATAACACAGCGGATAGGGCATTTGCCTTGCACGCGGCTGACCCAGGTTCGATTCCCAGCATCCCATATGGTCCTCTGAGCAATGCCAGGAGTAATTCCTGAGTACAGAGCCAGGAATAACCCTTGTGCAACGCCGGGTGTGACCCAAAAAGCAAAAAAAAAAAAAAAAAAAAAGATTGCAATGAAAACCTGTGGATGTAAGAAACTGATAAAACATACAATGTTCAATGTAATTGAGATGTTAATTTATTATTGAAATTGTACAAAATCCCTTAGCAAGTTAGGAGTAAACATAATGTTCTTAATCTAGCTCAGGCTAGATTAATCAACCATACACACCATGGGTGAATGCCATACTCAATGCCATGGGCTGGGAAATTTGTCCTATCCTTGAAAGAAGCTCCTTTAGGGGGATCATATGCACTCAGGAATCACCCCTGGCGGTGCTCAGGGGACCATATGGGATGCTGGGATTCGAACCCGGGTTGGCTGCGTGCAAGGCAAACGCCCTACCCGCTGTGCTGTCGCTCCAGCCCCTTCTGTTGAGTTTTTATGTCTCCTGCCGTACTCATTTCTGCCTGTAGTTTCCTCATTTGGGCACTCATACTTCTGCACTGCTGGTTTGGCTCATTTTCTATGCACACGTTAAACATCCTCACTATGGTGTCACTTGATTTACTAAGCTGGTTGCACCCTCTGTGTTACTGTTTTTGCTCATTGGGGCTGGTGAGCTTTGACAGCCATGCTCCTACCGTGCTGTGAGTGTGTGAAATTTGGAGGAGCTGTTGTGCGGCTGCGCATTTCAGGAGCCGTGAAGCTGGGCTTGCTGAAATGGTCCAGGCTGGTGAAGGTGTGGAGGCTGCTGGGCCGAGTTGGAAGGGGGGGGGAGGGGGCGGGGGTGGTTCCCGTAAAAATACTTTTTATCAGTAAAGATTTGGATTTGGTTTAGGGGATTTCATAAAATTAACAGCAAGTTCTGGTTTTGCAGACTTTATATTGTAAAAGAATTGTGTGTGTGTATGTTACACACACACACAAACATTGCGGGATAGTAGCTATAGGAAATGTAGTGACTGCTGGGCTCTATCTCCCCAACATATATTTATTGGGTGGGAGCCATAGCATAGTGGGTAGAGCATTTGCCTTGCACAAGGCCGACCCGGGTTCGATTCCTCCGCCCCTCTCGGAGAGTCCAGCAAGCTACCGAGAGTATACTGCCCACACGGCAGAGCCTGGGAGCTACCGTGGCGAATTTGATAGGCCAAAACAAGTCAATGGAGACATTACTGGTGCCTACTTGAGCAAATTGATGAACAATAGTGCTGCAGTGCAGTGCAGAGCTTAACCAAGCAGAACTCATGGCTGCTTCTCCCGGAAGGGAGCATAAAATGAGGCCCCATAATCATGCCACCCGACTCCACACCAGGGGTGCCCCAGAGCGGTGCGGGTGAGAGCCCTCCCTGCCCCAAAGGACCCAGCCCTGGCAGCTGACCTCCACTACCTGACTCCCACCACGCTCCAGGCTGCTTTCCACACGCTCAGGCCAAGCCTCATGCATGAGTGAACATATTCCTGGACCATGCAGCCAGGAGCACATTATAATAAAGGATAGATAGATATAGATATAGATATAGACACACACACATACCTCTTGGAGAGCCCGGCAAGCTACCGAGAGTATCCCGCCCGCACGGAAAAGCCTGGCAAGCTCTCTGTGATGTATTTGATATGCCAAATACAGTAACAAATAACAGGTCTCATTTCCCTGACCCTGAAAAGAGCCTCCAATTGTTGGGAAAGACGAGTAAGGAGAGGCTGCTAAAACCTCAAGGCTGGAACAAATGGAGACGCTACTGGAGCCCACCAATTTACCCGAGTAACTTGGTGAACAATGGGATGATAGTGACAGTGACATATATATGGCAGCAATCTATGCTGTAGCTGTTGGGCTTTGGGGCAAGAACTCCAAATAGGGGTTGCTGCAAAATGGCCATATCTTAGTGGTCCTTAAAAACGGGTGTAGTCATAGCACCAGAAGTCTTCACATATTTTATTTTACGGTTCCATATTTGCTCCCACGTCACCAGAAAACCCCCTTCTTCCTCTCCAGCGATGAAAGCTGCAGAAGCTGCCCCCAAATAAATAAAAAGCAAAACTAACAGTTGCTGAGGGAAACGCTCAGTCCCCAAACTCAGAAAAAGGCCAAAATTGACAATGCCTAGGTGACAAAAACAAAAAACAACAACAACAAAAAACAACACAAAAAGCCACCCCAAAACAACAAAAACACAGCTTCCCCAGACGGTTGCAGAGGTGCCTGACGTAGCCGAAAGCCACAGGAGCAGAGGCAGCGGTGGCGCTGTTGGTTGGAGACGTGACTGGGCTGGTCTCCCCAGGGACACGGAGAAATCCAGCGGAGGAAGCCGGCGCCCAGGCCCCGCCTCACGGGTGTCCGGCCCTTCGCTCTGATTGCGGCCTTTCCGCAGCGTAAGGGCTTGGCAGAGGGTTCCGCTTTCAGGCTCCTCCCTTTTTGCTCTTGCTGTATAATTTATGAGTGTAATGACACTCATAAATTATATGTATGAGTGATTATATTATAAAAGTATACGTTAAAAATAAAACATTAACAAGTAGTTTAAGCCCTTTTTTTGAAAATAGTTAAATCAGTAGTTTAGCCCTTTGCCACATGAGGTCATTATATACTTGAGTTTTTCCTCCGCTCAGCCTACAGCCCACGCATCATTTGATAGTGAGTGGTTAGAAATAGGAGCAGTTTTAGGCATTGTCAGCATTTAACCAATTGAGAGATTATATGTTGGGGGGGAAATGTAGGGAATAAAAAGTTGCTGCATTAAATCTGGTCAAAAAAATTCCTTGTTGTTAAGTCCAACACAGTTCAACAATAAAGTATCTTCTAATGATACCATTTTGACCCAGCTATTTATGTCAGTTAGAATAAAATCTTTCTAGTATAAGAGCAAATTGGAAATTTGCTGAGGCATCAGAGATAGTCTACTGGATACGGCACTTACCTCACATTTGGTTGACCCAGATCTGATTCCTGGCACTACATAGGGTCCCCTGAGCACTTCTAGGAGTGATCCCTGAGCACAGAGCCGGGAGTAAACCCTGAGCACAGCTCTATACAGCTCATGCACTATTTAATGCGCTAGTTAGTGCTTAGGATACTATTACTAGTTTTGGAATAAATTAGGCAACATGGCAGTAAATATTTTACCAATGACCTGGACATCAGATTAGTAAATAAAATAAACCTGTAAAATACTGCAATAATTGACTTTTTGGTTTGTTTTTGGCTGCCCCTGGTGATGTTCAGGTGTAATTCCTGGGTCTGTACTCAGGAATTACTTCTGGCTGGCTCGGGGTCCCATATAGAATTGCCAGGGATCAAACCCAGGTTGGCTGTGTGCAAGGCAAGTGTCCTACCTGCTGTATTATCTCTCTAGCCCCTGATCCTATCACTGTATCATTATCACTGTCATCCTGTTGCTCATCGATTGCTCGAGCGGGCTCCAGTAACGTCTCTATTCATCTCTGTCGAGTGCTAGTGTAGCCCAACGGCATCTGCTCGCTCCAGTAACATGAAGAACATGCTATTGTTACTGTTTCTGGCAAATCGAATACGTCACAGGTAGCTTACCAGACTCTGCCCCTGATCCTAAGCATAATCAAATATTGTCCTCTTCAGAATAATTACCTCGAGTGACTATCATTGTCATACAAAACTTCTAAATTTAAGTTTAGTGTCTAAATCATTTTGTGAAAAATGTAATTTATGTTATTTAAGTGTGGTGAGTATAGTATTTGACCATAAATGATTTAGTGACAGGCCTAGTAAATAAGATAGGTGGCACTGTAGCACTGTAGCACTGTCATCCTGTTGTTCATGGATTTACTCAACTGGTCACCAGTAACTTCTCCATTGTGAGACTTGTTGTTACTGTTTTTGGCATATCAAATATGCCACAGATAGCTTGCCAGGCTTCGCCATGTGGACAGGATACTCTCGGTAGCTTGCCCGGTTCTCCGAGAGGGGCGGAGGAATCAAATCCAGGTCGGGCACCTGCAAGGCAAATGCCCTGCCTGCTGTGCTATTGTTCCAGTCCCATAGGTGGTAAACTTGAAAAAAAAAAAAAACTACATTTGGACATAAAGTAACAGTATTTAAATCTGTTTGGTTTCAGTCCAGTTTGTAAAATATGTGAAAAATGATGTCTTAAAGGTGCATTTTTGCTAATTCACATATTGTGACTAGTGATAACCTCTGAACACTATAAATTTTGTTATGGTTGCTTTGAAGGTACTATGTGTAAAAGATTCTGGCATAGTTAAAAATTGTGTCTTGTATTTATATCTGGTATATATAAGTAGCAAGTCATTTTTAAGAAATTGTCTTTCGGGGTCAGAGTGATAGTACAGCAGGCAGGGTATTTGCCTTGCATGGAGCCCAACCTGCGTTTGATCCCTGGCTTTCCATTTTGTCCCCCAAGCGCTGCCAGAAATAATTCCTGAGTGCAGAGCCAAGAGTAATCCTGGAGCATTGCTAGGTGTTGCTCAACCCTCCCCCCCAAAAAAATTAAAAAAAATTATTTTTAGTGGCTCAAGAAATGGTATAGCAGGTAAGGCACTTGCCTTACACAGGCCCAACCTGGGTTTAATCCCTCGCATCCCCTAAGGAGTGGTCACTGAGTGCATAGCCCAGACTCAGCCCCAAGCACGGCCGGATGTGGCCCCAAACAAAACAAATTTCTCTTTAGTGTTATTTTTAACAGCAGCAGTAGTGATGAAGAACACAGACTCCACCAGATTTGATTCCCCAGCACCGAATGATTTCCTGAGCGCTACCAAGAGTAGCCTCTAAGCACCACTGTGAAATGGATCCCTGAAATGGATTAAAACAAAAAAAAAGACATAAAGGCAGGAAAGCAGGTGTTTTTAGACCTTAGGAATCTAAAAATATTACTGTCATGACATGTTTAAAGTTCTCCAATTGTTCTAGTAATCTGTAATTGTTTTTCTTTCTTTCTCAGAACCCAACCGAGGTGTGTGCCTTATATTTGACCCTAAAATTTTTACATCTTGTGCCAATTCAGAAGGAAAGTTTTTAAAAATAAAAAATCTACTGGTCTAAAGAACAGAGTGAGGTGGGCTCAGGATAAGAGGTGGGATGCCATGGTGGGAAAGGAAGTGGGCACTATAGTGGATGGCGTTGGAACATCGGACCCAGAAAGCCCTACTGGTAATGGTCTTGTAAATAAAATAATGGTGCTTAAGTTTTTTTTAAAGAATAAGGGGCTGGAGTGATAGCACAGTGGGTAGGGCATTTGCCTTGCACGTGGCCGACCTGGGTTCGATTCCCAGCATCCCATATGGTCCCCTGAGCACCGCCAGGGGTAATTCCTGAGTGCAGATCCAGGTGTGCATTGCCGGGTGTGACCAAAAAAGCAAAAAAAAAAAAAAAAAAAAAAAAGAAGAAGAAGAATAAAATATTGAGGCCAGAGAGTAGTATAGCAGGTAACTATACTGACTTGCATATGACTGGTCAATCATTGACCCCTGTATGGTCTCTCAAATCCCACCAGGATTGATCCCTGAGTGCAGAGCCATGAGTAAATCTTGAGTTCTGCCAGGTGTGGCCCCCAAAACAAAATAATAGTAATAATAATAATATCTTTGAATAGAGAAATAGACCAGGTAAGGCAGTTGCTTTGCACACTCTAGGCCCTAGTTCAAGGTCTGTGTGTCACATACGGTTCCCCAAGCATTGCTGAGAGTGACCCTACACACAGGGCCAGGAGTCGGCTCTGAGCCCTGACTGGTGTGACCCCCAACTCTGCAAACTAGGCAGCTTATTTAATATTAAATACCCATTTACCAAATAATTATTGATTTTCTTCACTCCAGGATAATCAGAAGAGCTCTCTAGGAAATATGAAGATGCTCTTTCCCTTAACAAAAGTATAAAGCTACCTAAGGGTGTAGTTTACTCACCGAGTTTTTAGCATATTCCTTCATTTTAAAATTTTTTTCATTTTTTAATTTTTGCTTTTTGGGTCACACCCAGCGATGCTCAGGGGTTACTCCTGACTCTGCACTCAGGAATTACCCCTGGCGGTGCTCAGGGGACTATATGGGATGCTGGGAATCAAACCTGGGTTTACCACGTGCAAGGCAAATGCCCTACCCACTATGCTATTGCTTCAGACCCCATATTCCTTTATTTTTGGTCGCTGTGTTTTCAGTTTTTGAGTAGTGCTGATTATAGTTTTTATTTGTTAATGTAAACGTTTGCTATTTTTTTTAAGTACAAGAAGAATCTTTATTATTTTCCAAATTAAAAAAAAAGCTGGTTGGAAAATTCTTAGGTGAATTTGATGCTCGAAACTCAAAATGGGAGTGGGGGGCTTGAGCCACACCCAATGATGCTCAAGGGCTATTCTTACTTTTGCTCATGAGAGACCTCTGGTGCTTGGAGGACCATTTATGGTACCTGAAACTTCCTGGGATATGCCTGATGCAAGGCAAGCCCTTAACTCCTGTATCATCTCATGGCCCCACTGCTTGGTACTCTTATCAAGATCTTTTTTTTTTTGTAAGTTTTTTTTTATTTTTAATTAGTGAATCACTGTGAGGGTACAGTTACAGATTTATACAATTTTGTGCTCATGTTTCCCTCATACAAGGTTCGAGAACCCATCCCTTCACCAGTGCCCATTCTCCACCACCAGTAAACCCATCATCCCTCCCACCCTCCCCAAACCCTTCTCTCCCCACCTCACCTTGCCACTGTGGCAGGGCATTCCCTTCTGTTCTCTCTCTCTCTAATTAGCTGTTGTGGTTTGCAATAAAGGTGTTGAGTGGCCACTGTGCTCAGTCTCTAGCCCTCATTCAGCCCGCAACTCCCTTCCCCCGCATGGCCTTCAACTACATTATAGTTGGTGATCCCTTCTCTGAGTTGCCCTTTCCCCAGAATGTGAGGCCAGCCTCCAAACCATGGAGTCAACCTCCTGGTACTTATTTCTACAATTCTTGGGTGTTAGTCTCCCACTCTGTTATTCTATATACCATAGATGAGTGCAATCTTTCTATGTCTGTCTCTCTCTTTCTGACTCATTTCACTCAGCATGAAACTTTCCATGCCGATCCACTTATATACAAAATTCATGATCTCCTTTTTTCTAACAGCTGCATAGTATTCCATTGTATAGATGTACCAAAGTTTCCTCAACCAGTCATCCGTTCTAGGGCATTCGGGTTTTTTCCAGATTCTGGCTATTGTAAACAGTGCTGCGATGAACATATAAGTGCAGATGTTGTTTCGACTATACTTTTTTGCCTCTCTGGGATATATTCCCAGCAGTGGTATTGCTGGGTCAAATGGGAGCTCAATATCTAATTTTTTGAGAATCGTCCATATTGTTTTCCAAGAGTTGAACAAGTCGACATTCCCACCAGCAGTGTAGAAGGGTCCCTTTCTCCCCACATCCTCTCCAACAGCGGTTGCTTTTGTTCTTTTGGATATGTGCTAGTCTCTGTGGTGTGAGGTGGTATCTCGTGGTTGTTTTGATCTGCATCTCTCTGATGATTAGTGATGTAGAGCACTTTTTCATGTGCCTTTTGGCCATTCGTATTTCTTCCTTGGTAAAGTTTCTGTTCATTTCTTCTCCCCATTTTTTGATGGGGCTGGATGTTTTCTTCTTGTAGAGAATTATCAAGATCTGTTTTGTATTGGGAAATTGATAAGTTTGATAGACTCTGATTACTATTTATTTATTTATTTTTAAAATTTTTATTGAGTCACCATGTGGAAAATTATAAATCTTTCAGACATAAGTCTCAGTTTTACAATGCTCAAACAACCATCCCTTCACCAGTGCACACATTCCACCACCAAAAAAACCCCAGTATATGCCCCCCAGCCCCCCAGTCCCCCTCCACCCTGCCTGTGCAATGATAAATTTCACTTTACTTTCTCTTTATTTTGGTTACATTCAATATTTCAACAAAAAAACTCACTATTATTGTTTGGAGTTTCGCCCCCTAGAATCAGACCTGAAAAGATAAGAGGTCACCTGGCCGTGATGCGGTTTTGGATTTCTGTATTTTACTAAGTCCAGGGAAATTTGTGGCAGAAATTGGATCATTGCAAGGTTGTACCTCTCATTAGTGGTCCTCATAAGCTGGCAGTCACCACGCCCTTCCACACCCGGCAAGGAAAAGACGAGAGAGAAAAACCTTTCTCCTCCTGGGCAGACATGGGGCCGTGGCTTAGTTCATAGTCTGGAGACATTTCTTCAAGAAGCTGCCGGTACCAAAAGTAGTTTAGCTGGCCTCTGGAATCATGCTCATGCAGCTGCGGAGAGGCCGCACACGTGCGGCACTGAGGTCACATCTCGGTTTATTTTTTATTTTTAAGCAAGGTAAATCAAGTTTTTTGTGCCCTTAGATGAATGGAGATATTACTGGCACCTGCTCAAGTAAATCTATGAACAACGGGATGACAGTGACAGTGACAGTGCCCTTAGAAAAGGGTGCGACAGAAGTCTTAGCATTTATAAATTATCTGCAAGTGGATTATTTAGAAAGTGCCCTTGCACCTCTATTTTTGTTGTTTGTTTTGGGGCCACACCCAGTGATACTTAGAGCTCACTCCTGGATCTGCACTCAGGAATCACTCCTGGCAGTGCTAGAGAACCACATGGAATTCCGGGGATTGAACCCAGGTTGATTGTGTGCAAGGCAAATGGCACTCTGCTATCACTCTGGCTATGCACCCCACCCCCTCTTTTCCAGCTTTTAGGCCGTAACCAGCGATGCTCAGGGGTTACCCTGGCTCTGCACTCAGGGATCACTCCTGGCAGTGCTTGGGGGACCGTATGGGATGTCGGCAATTGAACCCAGGTCAGCCACATGCAAGGCGAGTGCCCCATCCCCTGTTCTAATGCTCCTGCCCGAAGTTCCTCTGTATTTTAAAGGGGGAAAACACACCACTCACTTCATATTAAGTATAAGAATATTATGATTGGCTGAGGAGATGTCAAAAGGGCTGAATTCATTCTTTGTCCGCAAGAGTACTGATTTTAACCAAATTTGGGCGCTGGCACCAAATGGGCCCCTGAGCTCTGCCAGGAGCAACCCCTCTGAGCTATGAGCAGAGCCTGGTCCTTGAGCATCCTTGGATGTGGCTTTAAAAAAAGAAAAGGGAAGAAGAATATTATAACTGGTGTTATAAGTCCGATGTTTCTGCTCTGGAAAAGTGATAAAAAGGGTAGAACCCTCCACTCCCATCACAACCAAGCAGTTATCCAGATGTTTATTCTTGCTGCAGGCAGGAATCCTGCACTGCCTCGTTCCTGTTTGGGACCTCCTGGCTGATCCCCTCAGGAATCGTTTGGACTGTAAGGAAAATGAAGGAAACCCCCGCCTCTAGGTGTACCATGTCGATTTTGTTGCAAAGTCGAACCTGAGGCCTTTCCCCCTTTTCCTTCCCTTTGTTGTCTCCGTTGGGGGGTCGTACCCTTGGCTATGGTGGTTCCAGACAACACAGCGGCCAGGACAGAGCTTGGCACAGGAAGGTGGTACCCAAGATGGAGAACAAGGTCACTCAGCCCATCCCGCGGCCCCTGAGTTATTGTTAATTTCATGGATCCTAGAACAATACTCATTTAATTATATTTTTTATTTTATTTATTTTTTTCTTTTTGGGTCACACCCAGCAATGCACAGGGGTTACTCCTGGCTCTACACTCAGGAATTACTCCTGGTGGTGCTGGGGGACCATATGGGATGCTGGGAATCGAACCCGGGTCGGCCGCATGCAAGGCAAAAGCCCCGCCCGCTGTGCTATCACTCCAGTCCCCTAATTACATACTTTAAAGTAAAAGAATTATTATTCTCATTATTGTGGGAGGGGGTCCCTCAAGCTAGTCACGTGCTTGCCCTCCCTTCCCCAGCTTTAATACCAAGAAATGAAATAATCCAGGGCAGCATGGAGGAAGCTGACTGAGGTGCAGTTGGATGTGGTTCCTAGATTGGTCCTTCCATGCTGAAGGTTCCAGAAAGGCCATGCTGACATCTGCCCTGCTGCTGCCTCACAAAGTACTTTAGTGCCTGCAGCCAGAGTGATAGCACAGCGGGGCGGGCACTTTCCTTGCACGTGTCAACCTGACCTCGGTTTGATTCCCTGGCAACCCACATAGTCCCCCTAGCCGTGGTCCCTGAGCACAGAATCAGGAATAAGTCTTGAGTACCACGGGGTGTGGCCCCAAAACAAAAAATAAACGAAACAGAGCAAAGTACCTTAGTGTTCCTGCTGGCACACTTTCTACTGATAATTCTCTCCTGGTCCGGGGATCAAACTTGGGACCCGTGCATGCAAGGCATGTACTTTACCTTTGTTCCACACCCACGTGCAGCACAGGATATAAAGTTCCTGCAGTAACAACTACAACTAGTATTTTTATTTTTAGATTCTTGGCCGTACCCAACAATGCTTGGGGCTTACCCCTGGCTCTGTGCTCGGGAATCATTCTTGGTGCTGCTACGGAAACTGTAGGTGCCAGGAAGCAAACCCAAGTTGGCTGTGCGTAGGACAAGTGCTTACATGTGTACTATTCAGTCTCAACAACTGCATTTATTATCAGCGATGGAGTAGGAATAACTTGCAGACTTCTGGGGCCTGAGAGATGGTACCGAGATTAAGTACTTATATGCAGCCTCAGAACTACACTGGGTGTGACCCCGCCAAATCCAGACAAACAAAGAAACAAAAGTCTTACAGATGTCTGGAAACGTTTTCTCTCAAGCATGGATTGGAACTGCTGATTACCCCTAGAGATTGTATTGCAAGTTGTTAAATCTGCTACTTGGAGCATACCTGCTATTTGGAACCTTTTAGGATAAATATTGTTGTAAAACTGAAAATTAGCATTTTTCCCTTTGAATGTATTGATTTAGCCTCTGTTTGTAAGGATATAAATGTTTTACAGGTATGATGTTACCATGTCACACATACCACCGAAGTGCCAATATCTCTCCCACTGTCTGTCTGTCTGTCTCCCATGGTCCTTCTGCTCTCACGCCCTTCAGCTCACTCGGCCACGCCCCTCCGGATATTCCCAATTCTGTGTTCAGAGTCTAAGTGTTTTCTTCCACATCATCTCTTGTCTTGCTTTG
Source organism: Sorex araneus (assembly GCF_027595985.1). Classification (NCBI taxonomy): domain Eukaryota; kingdom Metazoa; phylum Chordata; class Mammalia; order Eulipotyphla; family Soricidae; genus Sorex; species Sorex araneus. The sequence goes on from NC_073306.1 coordinate 195,298,567, forward strand.
TTTTTTTTAACATACCACTTAGCATGTATTTTCCTTTCTCCTTCTGACACACTTCACTTAGCATGACCCTCTTCAGTTTCAGCCATGTAGTAAAAGCAAGATGCCAGAGCTGCATAGTATTTGTTGTGTCATATACCCTGATTTCTTTATCTACTCATCTATTGATTGCTACTTGGACTGTTTCCAGAACTTGACTATTGTAAAAAGCCATGCGAGGAACATTAAGTGTGCATATATCATTTCAAATTAGGTTTGTTCTTGGATAGATATCCACCTAGCAGTGGATTGGGATGGATTATTTTTAATTTTTTGAGAAATTTCCATACTGTCCTACATAGAGGATGGACAAATTAAGATTTCTAAAGTGAATAAGAATTTTTTTCCACATTGCCGCTAGCACATGTTATTTCTGACTTTTCTGATATTGGCCATTTTCATGGATGTGCAATTTGCCTTTCCCTGATAGTGATGCTAGCCTTTATCTTCTTTGGCCATCTCATCTTTGGAAAAGTATCTGTTCATGGCTGGAGGAACCAGTTGGGATGGGAGATGCATGTCGAAAGTAGATAATGGACCAAACATGATGACCTCTCAGTGTCTGTGTTGCAAGCCATAATGCCCAAAAGTAGAGAGAGAGTATGGGGAATATTGTCTGCCATGGAGGCAGGGGGAGGGTGGATGAGGGGGGATATACTGGGATATCCGTGGTGGGGAATGTGCACTGGTGGAGGGATGAGGGATGGGTGTTTGATCATTGTAAGATTGTAACCCAAACATGAAAGCTTGTAACTATCTCACAGTGATTCAATAAAATTAAAAAAGAAAAAGAAAAAGAAAAAAAGTATCTGTTCAGCTCTTTTCATCTTTTTTTTTTCTGTTTTGGGGGATTCCCACCCAAGTGATGCTTAGGGGTTATTCCTGACTCTACGCTCAGCAATAATTACTGGCAGTGCTGGGGGACCATATGAGATGCTTGGAGATCGAACCCAGGTTGGCCTTGTGCAAGGCAAATGCCCTGCCTGCTGTATCATTGCTTCGGCCCCCTCTTTTCCCCATTTTTTTTTTGATGTACCTTGTTTTTGTTGTTAACTGTTGGAAATTCTTTATATATCTGAGGTGCTAGTCTTTTGTCTGATATGCAAAGTATATCTTTTTGTTGTATTGAATTTCTTTTGTAGTATAGAAGTTTTTTATTTGGTGCATTTACATTTTGGGGGGTGGGAGGGGAAACAAACATTCTTGATTTTAGTAACTCAATTAGACTTTCCTTCAGAAGAAACAGAAATCGGGTGTAGGATCTTTTCCTGTAAGAAAAGCAGAAATCCAGCTTTGCTTTGACTTTCAAATTTTTAAAGCTAAATATGTGAATTTTTCTAGCTGATCACATAATTAGATATTATAGCAAGAGAGAAAATGATACTTTTGGTAGTGTTTTAATTTTGCTTAAACCATGTTTATGGTACCTAGCTTTTGAGGGGGTAAAAAAAAAAGGAGAAAGAGCAAGGGAGAAATGGTGTGTCCGCCCATCACCACCTGCTATTTTTAGGCTGGCTAGGAAGCCCTAGTTGGCTGCCTTTGCCCATCTCATTTGGCAACTCTTGAGCCTGCATCACTCAGAAGATAGAAGGAGCTTACAAGGTGGGAAACTGAATTTCTTTGGTTTTCCAGAAATCACTGCTGAGAGCATATCCCAACATAGGCAATTTGAAGAAGGTTGACTGTAAGTAAAACAAAAAGTGTTTTTGTTTTAGAGAGTTGGGCTTTTGCACTACAGAAGACATGTATTTCTACTTTGCTTTGATGGGGATAAGGAAGCTGTGTATCTGTATCCTGATGTAGTTTTTATTCATTACCAAGAGAAATGTTAATTTAGGGAAGAAAAGATACGAATAGTGTACTTTAGATACACAGCAATACTTAAATGCTTATACATTTTTATGGTCTTTTGGAATAAAAGTCTTGAAAAATAGAAGGAAACAACGTGAATGCCAAGGGAACACACACAGAAGCAATCCTGGAAGTGGTAGATTTTAAAATTAATGTACTAAGATGCACTATAAAGCTAAACAAGTGGAAGTGAAATCAAAATCTAATTTTCTGTTTATTTAGTTAAAAGAACATCATATTTTACCCTTGAATCAATTTTAGGGACAGTAAATGTGGGCATTTTACAGATAATAAAGTTTAACCCATTTTTAGATCTTATGTAAAGTATTCTAAAACATTTTATTTGGTATAGTAATTTAACCAAAATCAATACAAAAAGTCAATTTATAGAAGCTACATTTTTTGCCTAGATTTTCTTTATTAGCTACCTATGCTAATTTTCCTTTATTGTTAAATGTAAATTCTCTGTAACTGACTTTTATTTAATGAAACAACAAACGTAGTGCTCAGTAAATGTTTTATACATTTTTTGGCATTGGTATTTTAATACAGGCATACATTCTAATATAAAACCAGTTTTATTGCAAGACATATACCTTATTTTACATTACTGCATGTTTAAGATGAAATTCACTTTCTCATAGCTCTTCAAAAGTCTTTAGAAAAACTCTTTTATCTCCAAAAGAACTTGAGGAAATATGTTGCAAACTTAGTCTTATGCGTAGTAGTTATGTAAAATTGCTTATAGAAATATTGCCCTCCTTAAATTTAATTATGAAGTCAGTGGTAAAGGTGAATCATTTACAATTACTTAAATTCAAAATAAATACTTTTTCATATATACTTAATTATTCCTCTCCTCCCCCCCCTCTGCTGTGTGAGATACACACTCGGTATCAGCTCTTGCATATCTGCTTGCCCCAAGTTGCACATATTAATTGTGACGCTTGCACAGAGTCGTGTGTGTGGGAGATCCCACATTTTGCGTGGCCTCAGGTATCTCACTCACTCTGGGATCATGCTTGGCACATGTGGGACAGTGCCAGCAATCAGCTTGGGGCCTCATATTTGCAAGGCAGGTGCCTTTGGTCTATCTCAGGCCCTTCTAAAGTGAATTTTTTGCAGCTTTAACTCACCTCAGTAAGTTTTGGGGAGCATTGGTAAAGTTTGTCCTTTGCAAAGAACTTTTACATGCTTTATTATTTCACCTTCGTCATTTAATCTTGTGAGATGAATATTAGCGTTCCTGTAATAATTGGAAAAACAGTCTTATGGAGGTCGCAATTTGCTAGTGACAAAATTTCGACGAGAGAAAAAAAATCACTAGAAAGGATTTAGTAGAAATGGTGCCTACACAGCCAGGGGTCTTTTTAAATTTTTTAATGACTCGCCGTGAGATACAGTTACAGACTTACAAATTTTCATGAACTTTCATGAACTTTCACGATTACGTTTCAGTCATATGATGCTCGAGTACCCATCCCTCCACCAGTGCCCATCCTCCACCACCAATGTTCCCAGTATCCCTCCCGCTGCCTGCAGCCCGCCTCTGGGGCAGGCACATTCCCTTTTGCTCTCTCTCTCTCCTTTTGGGTGTTATGGTTTGCCATCGTGTTTGGTTCAGTCTACTTTCAGCACGTAACTCCCATCCCGAGCAAGCCCTCCAAGTATCATTCACTTAGTGTTCCCTTCTCTATCCTTGCTGCCTTTTCCCCCAGCAAGTGAGGCCATCAGCCAGGAGTCTTTTTATAAAGATCCCAGAGGCCCTTTCAAACCCACAGTTTTGTGATTGTTTTGTGGGTTTTGGGGAGAGTCAGCGCTGTGTAGGAAGTGCAACAGAAGACTTGGATTTTCTGTATCCAGTCCTTGATCAATAATTGCACCTCTATGAACCTCAATCCTCATTTGTAAAACAGGACGAATTTTCAATTACTTGCAGTATTATTGAAAAGATGAAATAAAATAATGTCGAAAAGTATTAGGTGCCTAACTGCTAAGCGGCAGGGTTATTTGTTAATACGCATAAATCCAAATATCTTCACACTACCAAGAGTCGTATTTGTCACATGCCCACCTTGAAGGAGAGTATAATGCTACTAACAACTGTTTAGTGAGTGATGGAAGTGAGTGGAAGGTTGTTGCAGTTGGTAAGAGGATAAGGGAATTATCTAAACTGAACTGCATGAGGTCAGGAATGGTCCACATCTTAGTTCAGTGGAAGGAAAAAGTGTGAAAATTACTTGGTTAAATCCTGGGCGCTCCACTTCAATACCATTTATCAGTGAAAACTCAAGCAGCTTCTGTGGTCCAGGAAATGAAAATTCCCAGAGTGGTCTTACATTGGAAATGGCAGTTTATACCCCATTTTCAGCTAGGTTAGACTTCTGCCTTTTTTACTTCATAATGATCTGACCTTGAACTATTTACATCTTGTGTCTCATGAAATGCCTCATGGAATTTCAAAGATTAAGCAAAATACATATATGTATATACATATATAGTGTTTACTTTTTACTTTTTATCTTGTAATTTGATTTTATTATTTATTTTGGGAAATTTTTTATTGGGGGAAGCACCCCAGTGTTCCAGGATTTATTCCTGGCTCTGTGCTCAGGGATCACTACTGGCAGACTCGAGAACCATATGGGATGCTGAGATCCAACGTGGTAAGCCGCCTGCAAGGCAAGCACATCATCCATTGTAGTGTCTCCCAGCCTACTTTTTTTCCTGCCAAAAGATAAGATCTTTATAGGCAGCACCTTTGTTTAGCTCCTACAAAAATATGGGTCAAATATTTGTTGAATGAACAAATACATTTTTCAGTGTGTCTGTGTATGTATATCTATATATTTGTATATATACTGATTTCCTCCGCGTGATGTGAGTAAAATATTCATAGAATGCATTTATAAGGTTTTTTAAAAGTTATTTCTTCTTGTCTAAACTTCTATTACATTTTCTGGCCAACCATTCAAGTTATACATAATTGCATATTGTTTCATGTCATCATGAATTTTTCCTAATTGGACTATTAAACTCATGGATGGGAGAAAGTGGTATTTATATATGATCATCCAGTCTGACGCTATGATTATAGCACCATTAAATTAGATTAGAATATATGTTGTGAATTATCAGGCCACATAACTTATAATTTATACTTGGTAACGATGATTGTTGTGGTAGGAAGATGAAACTTTCTTTGGATCAGTAATCAGAGTTGATTTTTGTAAAATGGAAGACTGAAAGACATGATTTTAATGAAAAAGAAAAGGGCAGAAATATTTGTATAAAATTTACTTATTTTATTTCAGAACAGAGGAAAATGGTCTGATAGATATTTTAAGTTATTCTCAGAAAAGAGAAATAAAATCTTTTTTTGTTTTGGTTTTGGGAGTACACATGATGGTGCTTAGGGCTTACTCCTGGCTCTGTGCTCAGGGATCACTCCTGGCAGGCTCAGGGGACCATATGGGGTACTGAGGATTGAATCTCGGTCAGCTGTGTGCTAGTGCTTTATCCACTATCTCTCTGGTCTCAAGAGAAATAAAATCATTTTGTGCCTTAGTTTGTCCCTGCCTGGAAAATGTCCTTAACTGCTTTTCTCATTTTAATCTTATTGGATAACATTGGTTTGTCCTTGTCTCTCCTGAAGGGAGCTTAGATTTATTGAGTTGCACCCATCACGCGTTTGCCTTGCACGCAGCCGACCCGGGTTTGATTCCCAGCATCCCATATGGTCCTCTGAGCACCGCCAGGAGTAATTCCTGAGTGCAGAGCCAGGAGTAACCCCTATGCATTGCTGGGTGTGGACCACAAAAGCAAAACAAACAAACAAACAAACAAACAAAAAACAAAACAAACTCTGTCATAATCCAAAAAGAAGTAACTGAATAAGGACCCTGCTGGGGTTAGGGAAGACTAACCTGGTCTGAGGTCTGTGGTCTGGGATATATGGCGAGATGTCCCCAGGAAGAGCCACTCCTTAAGCTTAATATTTCCATTACTGTGTTCATACAAAATGACCAAAAATAAATGGATTACTGTCTAAGGAAAGGAAAAAAAAAAAGCCCTTAGATGGAATCCCACCTTTGAGCGGTTCTCTTAGTAATCGTGAGTGCTGAACCCCCAGATGAGATTTTGCCTTTGAGTTAATCTCCTAGAACTTCCCCTGAAAGAAGGGCTTTACAGGGGCTCGAGCCAGAGCAGAGTGAGTAGCGCGTTTGCCTTGCATGCGACCAACGCAGGTTCGATTCCCAGCATCCCGTATGGTCCCCTGAGCACCGCCAGGAGTAATTCCTGAGTGCAGAGCCAGGAGTAACCCCTGAGCATTTCCAGGTGTGACCCCCAAAAAAAAAGCAAAAAAAAGAAAAGAAAAGAAAAGAAAAGAAAAGAAGGGCTTTACATCGGTTCATTGTTTATGGCAATGTTCAACCGCACCTATGTGTAACTGCTACCCCCAACCCTTGATGATTTTCTCTACAACTAATGCTGTGAGCCTGGAATTAATGGCCACTGATCACCAACCAACCTGGCGGCCCCTATTTCCCTCCTTAGCTCGCCCATCTCTGCTGGCTGGCTGGGGTGGTGAGGTGGCTCTTGGCCAACAAACGCACGCGTCATGCACCCACACTTTGAACTCACATTATCTCTGTTTTCAATTCAACATTACTTTCTCCAAGGAGCCTCCTGAATACTAACCCACTTCTGGGTGAAGTGTCTCATTTCCCTTTTACAATCCATATAAAACCAAATTGTAATTGTTTGTGTCTACTATTGCATGATAACTCTATAAAGATAGGAGTTGTGTATGCTTACCATTATTCTCCAGCCTGTGCCAATCACTCAATAAATATTTGTTGGATAAATAATTGAAGAATGATTAAGAGAAAGGGAAAAATCTTCAAAATAGTAGTTATCCTTTATTAAATGTCTGTTCAGTGACTAGGTCTTATAAATGTTAATATTTAATCCTTGCGACAATCCAGATGGAGCAATTGAGTTCAGAGAAGTTGATCGAGGTGGTACTGCGGAGACTGCACTAGGTTCTCCCTAGAGGCAATGCTCTGTTCCATATGGCGCTGTTCCCTTTACCGTACCTTCCACGTGAATAAGTTGGTCCGCCTACAAAGCCTTTGGCTCCTGTGACAGTCAAGTGAGATAATATCGCCTTCTTATGTCTAATGAGTGGCCCAACCGTGACTTTCTTTTCCCATTTTATTTAAACGCTGTGGCTTATAAAATTGTTCATGATGAGTTGTTACAGACATCCAATATTCCAGCACCAGCCCACCACCACTGTCTCCTTCCCCCCACCATTGTCTCCATTTTCCTAACACCCTCAAGCCGGCCCCTGTAAGCAGGTGTACAATATTGCTTGTTACCGCTGAATGGCTAATGGAATGATCAAAAATTATTTCATGGGGCTGGAGCAATAGCACAGCAGGTAGGGCGTTTGCCTTGCACGCGGCTGACCTGGGTTCGATTCCCAGCATCCCATATGGTCCCCTGAGCACCGCCAGGAGTAATTCCTGAGTGCAGAGCCAGGAGTAACCCAGGAGCATCGCCAGGTGTGACCCAAAAAGCAAAAAAAAAAAAAAAAAAATTTCGTGAAAGAAAATTTGTGAACATTGATATATCTCCCCAGAGGGACATTAAGTCCTTGTCTGAGAGTTTACTAAGCTGTTGTTGCTAGCTAGGCCTTCTGTGTCATTGTTTTTGTTGGGATTTAATTATCTACTACATTATATTCCCATTCAGTGTGGCATGCTGTTAATATTACTATTGTAGAGGATTCACGCTGAGAGCTCCAGAAAATCCAGAATATTTAATATTTAAGCTCACTGGGCAGTGAACTTACATGGTGTCAAAAGCCATGGCTTTCAAAAGAGATACTCTGGACCCAGTTGAATTCTCTTCATGATAATATAGCAGATTCATTCTGGAATTAATAATAGGAAAAGCATTCAGATAGATATATTTTAGCAGAAACAATGGTACTTAGCAGAAATAAATTACGTGTTTTTTGTGGGGCAGACAAAATATTTTTTTTTTGGAAAAGAAGACAAATAATTTTTGTTTTGGGGTGTGTGTGTCTGTGTGTCTGTGTGTGTGGGGGGGACATGCACTACTTCTGGCTCTATGTTGTGGAAGGCCCGGGTGAGGGGTCCTCCTAGCAGTGCTGGGGGACCCTGTGGTCCTGGAGCTCAGGGGTGGCTGCACGCGGAGCAGGGACCATCTCTCCAACCCATCCAAGATGAAAATGCTTTAGAAAGCTGGGGATAGGGGCTGGAGAGATAGCACAGCGGGTAGGGCGTTTGTCTTGCACGCGGCCGACCCGGGTTCAAATCCTAGCATCCCATATGGTCCCCTGAGCATGGCCAGGGGTAATTCCTGAGTGCAGAGCCAGGAGTAACCCCTGTGCATCGCCAGGTGTGACCCAAAAAAGAAAAAAAAAAAAGAGAAAGCTGGGGATAGTTGTTATTAATATCATCAAGTTCTTTCTTCTCCTTGATATCTGGTTATTTTCCGGCTTTATTCTCTGGGTTCAAAATTCCATTTTCCTGGGGCCAGAGCACTAGTACAGCAAGTAGGGCATTTTCCTTACACGAGGCCGACCCAGGTTCTATCTCTGGCATCTCATATGGTCCCCCGGGCACTGCTAGGGAGCAATGCCTGAGTGCAGAACCACGAGTATCCCCTGAGCATCAGCATCGCTGGGTGTGACCCAAGTAGTAAACAACAACTACAACAACAACAACTACTACAACAACAAAAACCCCACAACAAACCAAAAATAAACAAAAAACAACCTATAGAATCTTTCCAGAAGATGAGTTTAATGGGACAAAATGGCTATGTTGGGTAAATATCGATGCAGCTCTTTCCCACAGTTAGCCCTTCTACGTAGTCCTGTGTTTTGCAGTTACTTTGCTTGTCCCACACCCCTCAAATTGTTGCTTCTGGTAGGAGGGAGCTTAGTGGTTTTGGCCTGGAGGCCGTTGACTGGTTACCTTTGTTCTCTGACTTTACTTTGCTCTTTACCCTCTCATTAAAAAAAAAAAAAAAATCACTGTTGAGAACTGAGGAACTAACAGTGGGATAGCAAGGTGTGTTGATTATTCATCTGAAATTCTCCACCATATCTTAACCAAAATGAAGAAGTCTCTCCTACATGCAGGACAAAGGTGATTCAGTGTGGAAACAATTTAAATTTATTTGCTTAGTCCTGCTAGACACATCGAGATCTTTGACACATATAGGTCACTGGAGAGCAGTGTGAAATCTCAGGAAGGGAAGAAAACCAAATTTAACTTCAAAACACATTGCTACAGCATTAAAATACAGTTTTTCAAATCCACAACCTTTAGCCAACTTTAAAAAATAATCTTAACAAAATTTTAGATTTAGTGAAAAACTTCAGCACCAGTTGCAAACGATCCCAACGTATACTTTGGGTTATTGGCTGCTTTGCTCTTCCCTTTACTGTTCTGTAAATGTTTGATGAAACCACAGGTGATTATTGACTTTTCTTTGAACTCTCTGCCAGTTAAATATATTTGTGTTTCTGTTATCCTTGTGACTTTGCATTTGTACTACCTGGCACTGGAATTTTGCTGAATTGGTGAATTTGACTATGGGGGATCAAGAGAGCAATGTGGATAACTCGGGCCCAAGCAGGCTGTGGTTATGAAAGGAAGTCCAGCCTTGTTTTAATGATTGAGGTGTAGTTTATTTTTGTGCAATAAAGCATATAAATCTTTAAAAACCTAAAGTACACATACACACACACACATCCATCACTCTTTAAAATACAGAACATTTTCAGTACCACAGAAGGTCCTGACATGACCTGTTTCCTGAGAGTGTATCGTTTGTACCCTGACATTATCTGTTCCCAAAGAAATCCAAAGAGTTTCCATTGCTGTAAACTAGTTTTTTCAGAACAGTCCTTTTGATAGTGCATTTAACAGTGGTTAAATTTGGGGGGGTATTGGGCATAAATTCAATTTCCTTGGCACATCTTACATAATCATTGTGCTTTTCCAAAGAGAGATTCGCCACTAGTTCTGTTCTTTCTACAGTGGTCACGACGCAGGGTTTCCCCTTAGGCACCCACCTCCACAGGAAGTCCGAGAGTCCCACAGGAAGCCCTATTCTTTCCTTCTCAGAACAGCTGGAGTTTCCAGGTTGATTAGATGGCTGGTGTCCACAATCACAGCACCAGCATGGGGTTCACGATAAAAGTAACTCCTCGTGGTGTCCTTCTTTTGTGCTCCTGAACCAAAAAGCATTCCCGTTTGTGATTGAAAGTTATCCCAGTTCTGAACCTCATTCAGGCTTGTTCTCTGTTTCTCCTTGTCCCTACCTTAGTTCCAGGCATTTTACACCTTGGAAACAAGAGAAGGAGACAAATACCCATACTTTCTTTTTCCCACGGAGCCCTCTGGATTTCGGGGTCTCTTCCTGCTTCCTGGTTAGGGGAAGGTGATAGTAATTTTGGAGATTCATACAATTCAGAACAGATTTGGTTGCTTATGGCTCTACTATATAGGTATAACCCAGTTGCTCCAATATTTTTATATTTTTTTGAATAATGCATCAGGATCTTTGTATAGTCCTTTCACTTTGTATAGTCCTTTCACATGGGATGAGCTCCAAGAAAAAAATTGGGTCAAAGATGTATGCTTAAAATGTGCATTTATTTATTTATTTTTTACTTATTAAAGAAACTTGTTTTAACAGATGAATTTGATTTGATTTTATCTTGCTTTTTTGGGTCAGAGGTTACTCCTGGCTCTGAACTAGGGAATTAGTCCTGGCAGCTGCCCAGGCTGAAATGGACGGATGCCGGGGATTGAACCTAGGTTGGCTGTGTGCAAAGCAAACACCTCTACCCACTGGACTACCACTCTGGCCCCTAAAATACAAATTTCATAGTGCAAAATTGCTTTCTATAGAGCTGATATCAACACCTACTCCCATCAGCTAAGGTTTTTTTTTTTGATTTTTGGGTCACACCTGGCTCTGTACTCAGGAATTACTCCGGGCGGTGCTCAGGGGACCAATAGGATGCTGGGAATTGAATCCAGTCGGCCACGTGCAAGGCAAATGCCCTACCCGCTGTGCTATCGCTCCAGCCCCCCATCAGCTAAGTTTGAAAGCTCTTTTTTATCCCTACTGAAAACTTGCAGGTTCTTTTTAAAATTTATTTTTAGAAGTTTTGCTTATAGTGTTTTTTATTTTTTCCTGGAATGCTTATAATCTTGATGTATAAAATTCACAATTTATTGCAACACTATTCTAACACTATCCCACCACCATGAATTTATTAATTTTAATAATTTCCAGGCTTTGTGTTGTACGTGGTAAGGCCATTCCTATTGAGTTTATTAGGCATTTGCCTCGAATGCTGCCAACTCCAGTTTGACCCTTGGCTGCACCCCCGTCTCCAGAGCCACCAGGGGTGACCCTTCAGCCCAGAGGAGTCAGGCCTGCCTGTGGCCCAACCCCTCGGTGCCCCCAACAAAACACGGAACTTATATTTTCTCTTTCTAGTATTGAAGACTTTTTCTTTTTATGTCTTTTTACTATTAAAAATTTATTACTTTTTTTCTTTTTTTATGGGTCACCGCACCCAGCCGTGCCTGGAGTTTTCCCTGGCGCTGTACTCAGATTTGACCCCTGGCGGTGCCTGGAGGACCGTGTGGAGTGCTGGGGACTAAACCTGGGTTGACTGCTTACAAAACAAATGCCCGACCTGCTGTATCATCTTTCTGGCCCATCGTTGTTGTATTTTTAAATGTTTTAAAACATTTTATGGGGCCTGATAGCACAGTGGTTAGGGAGTTTGTCTTGCATGCAGCTGACCCAAGTTCAATCCGGGGCATTCCATATGGTCCCCCAAGCACTACCAGGAGTAATTCCTGAGTGCAGAGCCAGAGGTAACTCCTGAGCATTGCTGGGTGTGACCCAAAAAGCAAAGAAGAAATAATACAATCAAATAAAAATAAATAAAAAAATAAAATATTTCATGTCCTGAAAACTAATTTTAGTATAAAGGATGTGACCAATTTTTTTCCTACTCATGTCCAATACCACCTTTAGTCGCATACTATATTCCCTAATATATTTATGCCTATTACTAGATCTTTTCTATTTTTCTCCTTTAAAATTTTTACTTATTTATTTACTTACAAAGCTGTGCATGGCTGGATTTCAGTCATACAGTATCCCAACACCCGTCACTCCACCATTACTGGATCTCTTAATCCCTGTCATTCACTGTCTTTCACTTAGTGGGACCACACTCTTTTAACTGGAGACGTTTCAAAATAAAAAAATATATAATAGACATATTTCTCTCATTAATTTCATACTTTGATCTTTTCCATATGCACTTGAAGTATAATTTGCTATTTTTCCACCAAGAGTTCTAATTTATTTTTAAAGATAACATTTAATTTATAGGCTCAAACTATGAAGAACAGTAATAGCTGTGATATATCTTCCTAATTTGAAAGTGATATTAATTTTCCAGTGTTCTCCGTGATTTCTTGCCCTTTTTTGTTAGAATTTTAAAATAAATGAAAGGAGATATTGTAAAGGACATACTTTGTATAGGGGAACCCCAGCAATCCTGGGCATAGCATGACTGCATGATCCCCTCAGGGGGGTCTCTGAGTTCCCTCAGGTGTGACTCAAGAACAAAAAGCAAAACAAAAAAAAGTTTTTCTTTATTATTTTTGCACATCTTCTGTCAAGTTCATCCCTAAGTATTGGTCATGTTTTATTGTTATTTTAGATAGGATTTTATTTTCTTTTTTAGTGTGTGTGTGTGTGTGAGAGAGAGAGAGAGAAAGAGAGAGAGAGAGAGAGAGAGAGAGAGAGAGAGAGAGAGAGAGTGTGTGTGTGTGTGTGTGTGTGTGTTTGGACTCCACCTTGCAGTGCTCAGGGTTTACTCTTGGTTCTGTGCTCAGGTGCCATGCTTGGCAGTGCCTGAGTGAGCATGTGTAGTGCTGGGGATCAAATGCTATCTGCTGTGTGAAGGCAAGCACCTTTGCCCGTGATCGATCTTTCTGTTCACCCTTTGTATTCTTAACCAGGTCATATAACCAGGTCATATAGATGAAGGTAATTAATCAGAGACTATAAAACCAAGCTCCCGGAAGTGTGCAGCCGAGACATCTTATAGCCTAGTTCTTTCTCTCAGAGAACCTGGCAAGCTACTGAGAGTTTTCCTGTCCCCACGGGAGAGCTTGGCAAGCTCCCCGTAGAGTATTCATATGCCAAATACAGTAACAATGATGGGTCTCATTCTCCTGACCCTGAAAGAGCCTCTAATGTGGCATCATTGGGAAGGACGAGTAAAGAGAGGCTGCTAAAATCTCAGGGCTAGGATGAACGGAGACATTACTGGGCCTGCTTGAGCAAATCGAGGATCAACGGGATAATAGTGATAGTGAATCAATCATGTGTATTAATTTGGTCACTGGTCACATCCCTGATTTCTCTCCCTGTTATAAATGGTGGACTGGAACGATAACACAGCCAGTAAGGTGTTTGCCTTGCATGGGCCCACCTGGGTTCGATTCCTCTGTTCCTCTCAGAGAGCCTGGCAAGCTACTGAGAGTATCCCGCTCCCACAGCAGAGCCTGGTAAGCTACTCGTGGCATATTAGATATGTCAAAAACAGTAACAACAAGTCTCACAATGGAAAAGCTACTGATGCCCACTTGAGCAAATTGATGAACAATGGGACTACAGTGCTACAGTGCTACAGTTGTAAATGGTATTTTTCCTTTTAAGCTGATGTAACTGATAACATGACCTATAAATTAATGTTTACCTCCTCTTTTTTTTTGTTTGCTTCTTGAGTCACACCCGGCAATGCACAGGGGTTACTCCTGGCTCTGCACTCAGGAGTTACTCCTGGTGGTGCTTGGGGGACCATATGGGATGCTGGGAATTGAACCCAGGTCGACCTCGTGCAAGGCAAATGCCCTCCCCGCTGTACTGTCTCTCCAGCCCCAGCTTCCTCTTTTTTTTTGGGGGGGGGGTCACACCCGGTTATGCTCAGGGGTTACGCCTGGCTCTGCACTCAGGAATTACTCCTGGCGGTGCTCAGGGGACCATATGGGATGTCGGGAATCAAACCCGGGTCGGCCGTGTAGAAGACAAAAGCCCTACTCGCTGTGCTGTCGCTCAGCCCCCTCCTCTTTTTTTTTTATATTGAGATTTTATTTATTTATTTATTTTTTTTTTTTTTTGGGGGGGTCACACCCAGCAATGCACAGGGGTTACTCCTGGCTCTGCACTCAGAAATTACCCCTGGCGGTGCTTAGGGGACCATATGGGATGCTGGCATTCGAACCCGGGTCTGCCGCGTGCAAGGCAAATGCCCTACCCACTGTGCTATCGCTCCAGCCCCTGAGATTTTTTTTAAACAAATCTTTTTTCTAGCTCTATTGAAATATGACTGACAAAAATAAGAATTGCACAGGAGCTTTCTTTCCTGCCAACCCCTCCACCTTCAACATGTCCACCCAGACCAGAAACAGAGGATCTTTAAAATTTAAGGTTGTGTTACTCTTGGTTTGGGGAAATAAACCTGCTTTTCATAAGCCACTGCTAAATTCTTTTTACGTTACAGAGCAAAACCCATTAGCCATGGGAAATTTCCCACTAACTGCTACTTTCAAGAATGCGGTGTTGTTCGCTGTACTTCTACAGGCCGACTTTATTGGTTTCTGTCTCCTATAAAACAATGTTGGATATTAATAATTATAGCACAGAGGGTAGGGTATTTGCCTTGCATGCAGCCCACCCGGGTTCGATTCCTCTATCCCTCTCTGAGAGTCCGGCAGGCTACTGAGACTATCCGGCCCACACGACAGAGCCTGGCAAGCTCCCCATGGCATATTCACTATGCCAAAACAGTAACAACAAGTCTCACAATGGAGATGTTACTGGCGCCCTCTCGAGCAAATCAATGAACAATGTGATGACAGTGCATAATGGTCATTTGGGAATTTTTTTTGAAGGATTCTGTTTACAAAATTATTGATAGCTGGGTTTTAGGCATATCCTATTCTAGCACATCCCACCACGGGTGTCAGCTGTCCTCCGCCCATGCTCCCATGTGCCCTCCTGGTCCTCCACCTCCTCCGGTGCCATCATGATGGGCACTTTGGGTTTGTTTTCCTTTTAGTTTCAGGCATCGCGGTTTATAATGCTGCTAATGACAGGGTCCCTGCCTCAGCGGGCCAGCCCCCCACCCCCCACCAGAGTCTGTACCCTCCACCACTGGCCCTGTTTCCCCCCATCCCACTTCCCTCTCCAGTCCTGGCACCTAGTTTGAAGAACACGGTTTTCCACCTGGTTTGTAGCAAAGGTGCGAAAAGGTTAGGAAGCGCATTCACCAGGTGGCCTGAGCTCCACAGTCTGATCTTAATGTTGCTCAAAGGAGCTGTTCTTTTCCTTGCACCCAAGTTACCATTAAAACGAAACACAATCAAAAGGTTTTAACTAGGGGTAGGAAGACCGGGCAGCTGGGACAGGAACAAAGGCACTTGCTCTGCCTGCCACAGACCCCAATTCAAGCCCTGAGCACGCAGCCAGTAGCCGCGGAGCACCACCTTCTGTGGCCTGAAAAGAAGACAAAGAAAGGATGATTTAAGCCTTGGCATGCTATGGTTATTAAGAATAAGAGAGGGGCTCAGAGAGATAGGGCAAAGGTTAAAATGCTTGCTTTGCATGCAGCGGACCCTGGTTTGATTCCTGGCACAAATAGCTCCCAGCACTCCCAGAACAGGACCAAGAGGAAGCTCAGAGCACCGCTGGGTATGGCCCAGAAATAAAAGGATAAGCAAGAGAGGAAGAGAGGAAGAGAAGCAGGAAGGACAGTAGTAGGGAAGGAGGAGAGGCGAGGGGAAAGAAGAGAAAGAAAATCATGAGATTTAAGCCAATTAAATGATGTGCCAGTTCTGTTCAAACATTGTTCTCGTAGCCTCCATGTGAGAGAATGAGTTGTTCAGCGAGACAGCTAAAAATAGCGCCTGGGAAGGCAAGGTTACTACTGCGTGCTGGCAGCGTTTGCTTGTCTAGTGCTTTCCTGAGTTCTAGCTCGGATCTCCTGTTAAGTCTTCCTGAAGTTTGTTCACCACAGGATGGGAATGAGCCTGAAGCTGAGGATAGGTAATAAGGCTTGATTCGGATGCAAAAATTTGCAGATTACTAGCTCAGAGGTGTTCTTCACATGTGCCCTATTTTTAGCACCATGATTAGGCTGAATTTAGACTAGCATTCCTGTTTCACCTGATGGGAAAATAAGAGGTTACCCCATTTAGATTGAGGAAATCAGGAATGTCAGCCTGCCTTTAAGAGTGTTTTCAGGTAAAAATGGCAAGAAGCTCGTATTAGGATCTTGAGATGGATACAAAGCCAGAACTAGTCTCTTTGCTCCCAGGTGCCGTGGCTCCTGTTGATGTAATCACGCAAGCCCAGAGAGAAATAAAGGACTGACCTCTTCCATACGTGTAAAGGAAATGTCTCTCTTTTAGAGAAACGAGACAGAAAAACCCTTCCCGGGCTGCACAGGGTATGTTATGGTCTCCAACTCCACTTACTCCTTTCTTCCTGGCTCCCTCACAAGCAGCCTTTCCTCGGCTGGTCTTTAAACGTTCGTAGCGCACTTACGCCAGGTACTTGGCCCTTCCTGGTCACTCTGTCTGGTAGCCTGGTAGCCCTTGGAACTCTTCATGGCGCACTCCAGCACTTCCTTCCCGTCTACTCAAATGTAATTTTGTTCAAGACGCCTTTCCTGATGGTTCTCTTGAAAATGCCAAACCTGGGGGAGAAGGCAGCTGGGATAGAGAAGGGATCTAAGTCAATGATGGTTGGAGGGACCGTTCGGGATGGGAGATGAATGCTGAAAGTAGATAATGGACCAAACGATAGCCTCTCAGTATCTGTATTGCAAACCATAATGCCCCAAAGTAGAGAGAAAGTATGGGGGAAATTGTCTGCCATAGAGGCAGGGGGAGGGTTGGGATGGGGAGGATACTGGGGACATTGGTGGTGGAAAATGTGCACTGGTGGAGGGGTGGGTGTTCGATCGTTGTATGACTGAAACTCAAAGAAGAAAGTCTTGTAACTGTATCTCACAGTGATTCAATTTTTGAAAAGAAAAGAAAAGAAACTAGCAAACTGGACAAGCACTGGATGATTTCTTTATCTGGAGCGATAGCACAGCGGGTTGGGCATTTACCTTGCATGTGGCCAGTCCGGGTTTGATTCTTCTATCCCTCTCGGAGAGCCCGGCAAGCTACCGAGAGTATCCCGCCCGCATGGCATATTCGATATGCCAAAAACAGTAACAACTAGTCTCACAATGGAGACGTTACTGGTGCCTGCTCTAGCAAACTGATGAGCAATGGACAATAGTGCTACAGTGCTATGGTGTGTAGGGAAATAAAACAAGGGTATAAATAATATTGATTGATAACAAACTCTGGGTTCCGGAGTATCAACCAAGAACTCCAGGTTAGAGGGGGACAAAGACACATAGGTGGTGATTGCAGGGGGTGATGGGGGTCTTGGGTACTTTGGTGCCGAGGGAACTGTGTACATCAGTGTAACAGTTATATCACATTTATATCAGGAATGTCAGTACTACACTGTAAACACACTAAGCTTTAATAAGCTAAACAAAACAAGACAAAAAACTATAATAAAAAATTAAGAAAAAAACAAGACAAAAAACTAAAGCTGTAACTGTGTTCCTGAAGAGAATAGACTTTCTCTAAATGAAAGATGTAACTTTCTGTAGTCTAGCCGAGAAAGACTGTTCACCATGTTTCCTAATATTCTGTGCTTTATTAATTTCTTGTGTATATAATCTCGAATATAAAGAATGGTATGTCAAAATCTCTTCTTGTATCCTTCCATACTTTTATAATAATTTTGTCCATTTTTCTTGTTTGCTTTTGAGTCGCACCTGGCAGTGCAAAGGGCTTGCTCTTGCTCTGCACTGAGAAAGTTCCCCTGGCAGTGTTTGAGGGGGCCACAGGGGGTGCCAGGGATCAAACCTGGACTGGGTATGTGCAGGGTGAGTGTCCTACCCACTGGTCTCTCTCCAGCCCATTGGCTGCTTTTCAAAAGACAATAGATTCAGGGGCTAAGTTAATTTTTTTACCTGCCTGTTTATTTCATTACTCCTTTTATTCTGATGTTTGTCCTGACGGACTTTATGCCCAATAATGATTTCTGCCTTACAATAGAACAATAAATAAAAATAATACAGCGTACTCTTAGACTTGGTCCTTTCCCTCTTTATTGCCTTTATCCTGATTTATGTTTGTTTCTTATTTTAACCATCACCTGCAAACTTACAGATTTGTTTATAGTTTGTTTTCCTTCACCACAATGTAAACTCCACCTTGAACAGGACTTGTTTTGTTAGTGGATTCTGGGTACCTAGAATGGTATCTGGAAAATGGAGCATCTGCTTGATAAGTAGTGGTGGAAAGAATGAAGTATTCTCTTTAATCCTTGGCCCATTACTCTATAGGTTTGTTTTTGTGTTTTGTAATGTACTTCATTCTTTTGTGGCATGTGAAAATACATTTTCTTTTAGTATTATGGCACATCAGGTAGGGCGTTTGCCTTGCATGTGGCCGACCCGGGTCCAATTCCTACATCCCTCTCAGAGAGCAAGCTACCAAGAGTATCCCACCTGCACGGCAGAGCCCAGCAAGCTCCTCGTGGCATATTCAATATGCCAAAAACAGTAACAACAAGTCTCACAATGGAGATGTTACTGGTGCCTGCTCGAGCAAATCGATGAACAACGGGGATTACAGTGCTATTAGTAATTATTTATTTTACACAATTTGTATAAATATGGACCCAGAACTTGTTCCATGGTTGTGCAGATTGTGGAAGGAAATCTTGGAATCTAAATTTTTAGCAAAAACTTTCAAGTAATCTTTGGTTTTCAGTCACATTGAGAGGCAAGGCTGAGCATAATAAATTTCATGCAATTTAGAGGTTCCTCTTCAAGAAAAATAACGTAATATTAGTTACTGTTTGGTGAAATCTACTTGATTTGTTCACTTACCATTTTTACTCTAATGGGTCTTTCTAATGTTCTGAATGGCAAATTGAATGTTTTCTTTTTGGGGGGTGCACACTGGGCAATGTGCAGGGGTTTCTCCTGGCCCTGTACTCAGGAATAAGTTCTGGTGGACTTAGGGGTCAAACCTGTGTCAGCTGTGTGCAAAGCAAGCAGGTAAGTGCCCTAACTGCTGTGCTATGTCTCCAGCCCCTAATTGAACATTTTCTGTGTACTAATTAAATCAGTGGACTGGAGCTATAGCACCGCAGGTAGGGCATTTGCTTGCACGCAGATGACCCGGGTTCGATTCCTCCGCCTCTCTCGGAGAGCCCGGCAAGTTACCGAGAGTATCTTGCCCACACGGCAGAGCCTGGCAAGCTACCCATGGCGCATTCAATATGCCAAAACCAGTAACAAGTCTGACAATGGAGATGCTACTGGTGCCTGCTCAAGCAAATCGATGAGCAACAGGATGACAGTGACTTAAATCAGTACAAATTTTATGTGCTCACCCACTTTCTGTCAATAGCTCTTGTCTTGTTATTTTTATTTTCTGGTGGTTTTTTTTTTTGGTGAGTTTTTAGGAGAGATAAAACAAAATATAAGAATGTGTATCAGTTTAACCAGAACTTCCATCAGCTCATTTCGATCAGAAGACCTCTCAGAAATCTTCTAGTTCAGTATTCTTTCATCTGAACTTTTAGGAAGTGTGTGAACTTTTCACTCCTCAATACATATATGCAAAGTTTTGTATGGAATTGTGTGTGTGTGTGTTTCTCCATGGGCAGGCAACATCTGCAGATCTTGAGGTCAGTCATACTGAGTCTCCAAGGATAATATCCCTTGATATTCTCCAGTGCAGAAATTATAGCTAAGAGAGATAAAAATCAGACATCTTGATTCTCTGTGTCTGACAATGCATAGGAAAACCTTGATTCTTCACAGAGAGGTCATCTGAGGCCGAAGTTTTCAAGTGGTGAGCGTTTGGATTCTGGCTTTCCTCAGAACAGTCTAATTCCCTCTCTGGGGTGTATAATATAAATATGGACATTTGCAGAATTTTTGTTTTTGCTTAGTTGCAATCTTTCTCCCTCATTTCTTGGTGCTTTGCCTTCCACTTTTGAAAAGAGGCATTTTCTTTGAAATAACAAGTTCCCGTTTGGTAAAGTAGGGAGTGCACAGCTCTCGCCTTACCTGTCTTTATCCTAGGTTCGGCCGTTCTGGGAGGTCTGTGGCTTAGACTCCCTTCAGTTCACGAGACTTGGAGGAGTCTGTCTCCCGAGAGGCCGGCTCAGCAGGAACCAGGCAGCCTGCCAGGGGGGGGGGCGGTAATTTGGGGCACACCGAGGCATTCATTATTCCATTTCTGCTTTGTCTCCATCCCATACATTCCTGTCTAAGTACAAGGAAGGGAATTTGAGTAAAATCTCAGTTACATTTTCACGAAAATCTCTGGAATGTTGGAAGAAAAAGAGACATTTCTGTTCAGGGGAGCATGTAACTATTTCAGATCAAAGTAATGAAAAGTTGCTCCCTTCTTTGATGGAATTCCGCAGTGTTTTCTTGACAGCTCTCAGATACTTCTGTGGCAAGAAATTGAGAGTCTGAGAAGTGTCGGCTGCCGTCTTGGAGATCTAAGATAGCAGAAGACTGCTGTTTGGTGTTTGTTCCTGGGAGCACTATTATGGGCATTTATGAGAACCCCAGAAGGGCTGGGGGGGGGGGCGGTCATCTGTGGTCTGGCCGTTACTAGGCCTGTGTATTGAGAACTTCTTTGGTCAGGGCAGGTGAACAAGAGATATGTGCCCAGTGTCCAAGGCACATGTGTTTTGTGCTTTGAATTTCAGACATGCTCTATCACTAAAAACGCCGTAATGAGAGTGATCGCTGAGTAGTAATCCCTCGAGGGCTGTGAGGATGGGATTCAGATTTCACCCAAAGGAAATGCTTTGATTTGCTCATGAATCATTTCCCACACAGATCAGGCTGCCAGCAAGTCAACATGTGTCACTGCCCAGAGGTAGAAGGGTCCTGGCTGTGTCCCCCACACCTACCCAGCAGTCTGCCTGCCTAGATGCC
This sequence comes from Sorex araneus, assembly GCF_027595985.1. Classification (NCBI taxonomy): domain Eukaryota; kingdom Metazoa; phylum Chordata; class Mammalia; order Eulipotyphla; family Soricidae; genus Sorex; species Sorex araneus. The sequence continues at coordinate 195,319,649 of NC_073306.1, forward strand.
ACCAACAACAGTGCTTGGGGGGCCGAGGGGGGTGAATAGGAGGATAAAGGGGGATTAATGTATTGATTGTCCTCTTGGGGGGAGAAGCCTGGCTAATCCCTTAGTTTCTCTAACAGCAGGTCCGGGAGGATCTTGTTGCCAGGAACCTAAGGTAGTTATTACCTTGACAGCAGGACTGCAGCACGCATACGTCTCTCCTGGTCCCCATGTGACCCTTGGCTGTGACGCTTGTGTGTTTATACCTGTGCAAGACGCAGCAAGCTGGAGACAGCCCACGTGCGTCCCATATGTCCTCTTCAGGAGGCTGGGCTGGGCCCGCCGAGGTCAGCGTGCTTTCTGTCTTGGCGCGTCTCCCCCACATCAGCTGATGGGACCGCTCACCGCCCAGGGGGAGCTCCTAGGGAAGGCAGCATGATTCCTGACATGGGCAAAGTGCTGAGTAAGTAAGAGTCCCCGTCCTCGCTGCAAACCAGCCGACTCGGGTGCTCGCAGAAGGTGGATTATCTTGCCGTGTGGCCGGACTTGTTGCCAGCTGATCCTCAGCAACGGGTGGGGACTCTGGGCGGGTATCTCCAGTGCCCCTGTCTTTCTCACTCTCAGTAGTGATTTTCCTCTTTTGTACATTCTAATGCTTTGTAAAACTAGGATTGTGTGCATTTTCGGTTTATAGTCTTTGGGGGTAGTTTACGTTTGTGGCGGACTTTGTGATCACTGTATCTGTGCCGAGCTGCCTCCTCCACTCTTAACCGTCAAGTGTCAGGCGAGAACTCCAGCTGGTACACGAAGGTTCATTTAAAGCAGATTCAACTGTTCAATGTTTCTCATTGTTTAAAATTAAAGACTATCATCACAACATACTCATATGTGGATATAGTTGATTATTTATTGTTCCTTTTTTTTTTTTTGGTGGGTGGGGGAGGCATACCCAGTGGTGCTCAGGGGCTATTCCTGGCGCAGTACTTGGGGGTCACTCCTGGTGATGCTCAGGGGAGCCTGTGATGCCAAGAACTGAACTCAAATCTCCTACAAAAGATTGCAAAACAATGCAAAAGATTTGTTTGGAGCCTTTTAAGCCATCTTCCTGGACCGCTGCATTTCCCTTTCTTAAGCAAAAATCCTCTTAGAAGGTTCCATATCTTAGAGCAAAAGTGATGGGAAGGATCATTTAATCCACATTGCGTTTTCCTGTTTTTTTTTTTGTTTTTTTTTTGTTTTTTTTTTAACTCTCAAGAATAGTTTTTCATGGCAGCAGGTTATGGTAGCTCAAGCATTTCAGCCTTTCCCATCTGGAGGGGAAGAGAAGCTCAATTGCAACCCACCTACCAGTTGGGGTTTCTGTGGCATGCCCCTCCTGCTGGTGTTTGTGGTCATTCTCTCGAAGGATGCTGTTCCTTTACTCACGCAAAGCCCAGGCTCTCTGAACCTGACTTCCGACAGCTGCGGCCTCAGCTTCCCAGACTGGTCCTTCGCGAATGGTCCTGCGGGGGACCTGCAGATCGCAGGGAGGAACAGGCTTGCTGCCGCCGCATTGGAACCCGCATGTCACCGTGCCACGGTCGCAGCCTTGGTGTCTGTGTGGCTCTTGTCTCTTTGGCTTTTCGGCAAAGTGAGGAAAAGGATATTTCCTTGCTCTGTGTCATAACGAAGACAAAGGGTTCTAGAGCAACCCTAGCTGCGGAGCACAGCACTCAGTAGACGATCAGCTCTTTCTTCCGAGTGAAGTACATCGGTTGTGCCACACTTGGGACGAACGGAGTTGGAACGCTGATGTCGCAGCCGTCTCTGAGTCTGCTAAACGGACTTGGCCGCCTTGAGCACCTTCTTGTTGGGGATTCCTACTAATGTTTTCGGTCATTTTTCTTTTTTGAGAATCAAATGCGTAATATTTCTTTCTTCGATTTTGAAAATGATGGGAAAATTTGTGCCCCCACAGTCTCTATCTGAAACAATTCTGCATGAGATTCAGAAATACTGTTGGAATGTCTGGGTCCCTGCGGGCTCTGCTCTCTGCTGCTGAAGTTACTGTCCTTTCTCTGAATGCGCCCTACAACTTGCTCCCTTTGGTCAGTTTTCTGCTGTCTCTCCTTGACTTATTTTCTCGGAGGCCCACCCAGTTACTCAGATAGAGCTATCTATATGTCTGGAGTCTAATTGGGATGAGGATTTAATTTTTTACCCAGGAGAAGATTCTGTCTCAAGTAAGCCAGTCGACTCCAAGAGATTCTGTCTCTAGCAGGAACGAGGAATTAGCGGTCGATAAATCCTCACTGCCCCTGAGTGAAAGGCAGCGGGTGTCAGCTGAGGCGATGCCGGCAGAGCCAGTCACCTCCAAGCGTCAGCCCCTCTCACAGGATGCTTTCTTCTCATCTACCTTCTCCGGTCCTCTATTTAAATTTTTTTCTGATTATTTTAGTTATTATTATTATTATTTTTTTTTTAGTGAAGCAAGGTAGTTTTTATTGACCAAAACTTGCTTAGAAAGATGCGAGAAGAGAGAAACAGAGGACAGATGTATTCAAGAAGGAACATGGGCTTCCCCAGCATGGAAATAAGCAAGGAGAGAAATGGATGAGCAAGTGAGATGCGTGTTCATGGGGGAACATGGGTTCGAATCGCCAACCTCCAGCATGCTACTAATCTGTCTTTGCCATCCTCCCCTCCCCAAAATGATGATCAGAACAGCTGACGAAGTGCTTCCTGTTCGCCACATTTCCCAGTTTGTCCTATGTGGGACTCTTTCGTCTGTCACTTTCCATTGTCTTTTAGTTTCAGAAAGAGAATATAAATATGTAAATTTATGCCAATACATCTCCTATCACCTGATACTTAACTTTTCATTTTTTTCAGTCTTCTGCTTTGCTTATTCAGTTGCAATGATAAATTATTTAAAAAAATAGCAAGCTATTTCAAACACTCAGAATCTATCAAGACAAATACAATGAGTATCTGTAGCTATTACCTACATGTAACAATGTAAGTAGACTTCCATCTTTTTTTCAGAATGACAAAATACATTACAGATATAGATAATATCCTTTCTCTATTTACTTCTTTCCCAGCATGTAATGGCTACAATTACCCAGGCATACTTCTCCATTTTATCAATATTTTATGCTTTTTGTATGCATGTGTGTTTATATCAATGAATGCTGCTACTGGTTAGATTGGTTAGATTAAATATTAAATCAATCACAATTATACAGTGAATGTACATTTACTACAAAACATATTCTAACTTATTTTTTTTTATCCAAACTTAGATTTTTCATATTTTTCCATGTTTCTATATTAGATACCAATCACTCATTGTAGATGAAATTTGAGAAAATACCACAAACTAATATACCTACTTCTCTATTCATGGTCAAATAACTACTTTAAAGCAAAAGTTTCCCCTTTCCCCGCCTTTTTTGCTTTATAACCTCTGAAATACTTCATTATTGAGTTTTAACTACTGGCTGAATTCTAGAAACCTTTTAACTTTTTTAAGCTTCAGTGAAGGGTATAAATTCGTGCTTGCACTGAAAATCATGGCAATCTAAGGGCAAGAAAACAGTACAAAGTTTTAAGTCTGAAGATGACTTGAAGATGCTTTACAGGCTTATGCAAGACTGGAGAAGGGGCTGTGACCAAGGCAGCAGGAGTAGCAGGTGTTCCGTGCGCAGGACAGTCCAGGCTTTGATTCTGGCCTTGTTCTTTTCTAGCTCTGAGAATTAGCAGTTCTCTATAGGGTCCCTAAACCTCAAATCATAGAAGCTTGTAGAGCTTTTTTGAGCAAGAAATAAAATAATTTATATAGAGTTTATTGTGCAGTACCTGCCACAAGGAAAGTATTCTCTTCATATAAAAAAAATAGTCCTCTTAAGCTTATTCAAGTCAGGTATCTCTATTTTGGGGGGTGGGGGCGGGAGAAATTTGTGGGGGCTTCGACCGAACCAAGTGGGGATCAGATTGGGATCTGTGGCATCCAAGTCAAACCTTATTACCTCTGAACTAATTTATTATTAATTTTGGGTTTGACTTCATTCAATTCTAGGAATCTTTTAACCTTTTTTAACTTTTTACTATCTCTCTATCTCTCTCTATTTTGTAATGGGGTATATGTAAGGATCTGCGTCTGCTTTTTGGTTGGGACTGTGTGTGAGTGTGTGAGTGTGTGTGTGCATATTCAAGGAGTAAAAAGAAGGGGTTCACCATAGAGCTCTGTAATCTCATTTATATAGAAGTTTACTTGTGCTTCAAAGGCAAGATGGATTTTTATATGTAATAAGAATTCTTTTTATTTTTTCCTTTTTGAGTCACACCTGGCGATGCACAGCGGTTACTCCTGGCTCATCCACTACTCAGGAATCACTCCTGGCGGTGCTTGGGGGACCATATGTGTTGCTGGGAATCGCTCCTGGGTTGGCCACATGCAAGGCAAACGCCCTACCCGCTGTGCTATCACTCCAGCCCTGTAATGAGAATTCTGTCTTAATTTTAAAGTATTTTTTATTGTTTTCTCTGGGACGTCTGGGTGCTGGGATTCAATCCATGTGGGGGCTTGGGGGAAGCCGTGGGTGGGAGCTTCAACTCCAGGCTTCCTGCATGGAAACATGTGCTCCAGCCTGAGAAGGATCCCTCCAGCCCCAGTTTTGCATAGCTCAAAATCTAAGAGCACTACAAAAAGGATTTTGGAGATGGTTTAAAATATATTCTGTGAGGGCCAGAGCGAGAATATGGCAAGTACGGCACTTGCCTTGCACGCAGCCTGCCCAGGTCCGAGCCTCTGCATCCCATATGTGCCCCTGAGTAATTCAGGAGTAATCTGGAGTGATTCCTGAGTGCAGAGCCAGCAGTAAGCCCTGAGCATCACTAGGTGTGACTCCAAAACAACAGCAACAACAACAACAACAACACACATGCACAAATTCTGTGAAAATAATTTCAACAATGCCACTACATTAAATATAATTTAAATGGTCTTTTATTGGTATGTTTCAACTTATCTGAAGTCGCCATGAGCCTGTGAATCCTCTCTTTAATCACCCCCCCCACACTTTATAAAGATTTTGGGGGTGGGCCTCCCAGTGAGGATCCAGGAACCCAAGGCCTGTCCCAGTAACGCCCTGCCCGGCCACACAGGCCCGATCCGTCTGTGCTTGGTGCTGCACAGGCCGGGGCTGGGTTTGAACTCGGGCTCTCTCCAGGCTCCATGGCAGTTTGTGTTAGAAAATCAGCTTGTGCGGGGCTGGAGAGAGCACAGGCTCCTTGCCTTGCATGTGGCCAACCCTTGTTGGGTCCCCAGTATCCCATATGGTCCATTCATGTTATCACAAATCACAAAGTTTCGTCTTTTGTAATGGCTAAATAACAATTCATTGAGTATATATATCAATCTTTATGTGGTCATCTGTCATTGGGCACTTAGGCATTTGATTCTATATCTTAACTATCACAAATAGAACGCAGTCATACATGCATACATACATAGGATTGTATGTAATTTTTTTGTGAGTCTCTTTATACTCTTTGGATATGTAAGTAATATAGAGTTGTTGAATCAGATGGAATGTTTTCCAGAGAGACTAGACTAGTTTACATTTCCACCAGTAGAACATTCTTTTTTCTACAATTCTCAAGAGTACCAATTGTTTCTTTGTGATATGGGCCATTTTCACAGATGTGAGTTGATATTTTCTTATTGTTTTTATTTGCATTTTCATGAAAATAAGTGATGGTGAACATTTATTTATATATTTGTTGGTTATGTGTTTGTCATCTTTGAAATATCACTATATCACTGTCATCCTGTTGTTCATCGATTTGCTCAAGCAGGCACCAGTAACGTCTCCATTTGTCCCAGCCCTGAGATTTTTAGCAGCCTCTCCTTACTCATCTTTCCCAATGATTAAAGGCTCCTTCAGGGTCAAGGGAATGAGACCTGTTATTGTTATTGTATTTGGCATATTGAATACGCCATTGGGAGCTTGCCAGGCTCTTCCCTGACTTCGAATAAATAAAAAAATAAAAAAATAAATAAAATGGCAAAATACTATATAACTTATTTACAGAGTTCACAAGGGGGTCTGGTGCTGCCAGCAGGTCCACCAGTATCCGAGGGGCAAGTATATCAGCAGCCTGATGGTGCCTCCAGGCTTCCTGGTATCCCTGAACTGCCACTGTACCTCTGGCCAGATCCAACAACTCGGAACCAAGTTTCCCAAGAAATTAAATGGCCAAAAGTTAGGTATATGGGAGCCACACCTACAAACTACCTCCAGCTCAGCTATGTAAGCTTATCTATCGACCTTGCTTCAGAAACTCGTAAATAAATGTCAAAAGAGATCAAAAGCCTCAGTTAACCATGCAAGACTGAAGAGACCACGGTAAATCGAAGAGGGGCAGGTCAGCCAGGGGCAGGTCAGCCTTGTGCATGTCCAAGCAGAGGCCCTGGGGCCCTGGCAGCCACTTGCTCCCACAGTCCAAAGAAGCCACCATGCCCCAGCTGGACTACACCATCTCAGGACCGACCAGTAACGTCTCCATTGTGAGACTTGTTATTACTGCTTTTGGCATATCAAATAGGCCACGGGTAGCTTGCCAGGCTCTGCTGTGCAGACAGGATACTCTCAGTAGCTTGCTGGGCTCTCCGAGAGGGGCGAAGAAATCGAACCTGGGTCGGCCATGTGCAAGGCAAACGCCCTACCCGCTGTGCTATCCTGCATATGAGGGAAACCATTTTGTGTCAGTGTCTCCCTCTGACTCATTTCACTTGGCTTGATGTTCTCCACATCTACCAATGTATCAGCAGATTGCATGACTTCCTCTTACTGCCGCATAGTATTCCAGTGTGTATGCACCATAACTTCCTTATCCAGTCATCTGTTCTGGGGCACTTGGGTTGTTTCCAGATTTTGGCTATTGTGAATAGCCACATCAAACACTGAACATAGGAGTGCAGATATTTTTTCTACATTGTGTTTTTGGACTCTTGGGACATATTTCCAGGAGGGGAATTGCTGGGTCTTATGGAAGCTCAGTTCCTGGTGTTTTGAGGAATGTCCATATTGTTTTTGAAAAGTCTGGACCAGCCGACATTCCCGCCCTCAGTGAATGAGTGTCCCTTACCCCTCCACCCCTACATCTACTTCAACACTGTTGTTCTTTCTGACGAATGCACTATCTGTTGTGTGAGGTAATATTTCATTATTATTTTAATTTAAATTTCCCTGCTTAGTAATATAGAGAAGTGTTTTCGTATGACTTTTGGCCATTTATATTTGTTCTTTAAGGAAGTTTCTGTTCATCGTTTTTCCCCATTTTCTTCTGTCCATTTGTTGATGGGGTATTTGTTTTGTTAACTTTTATGAGTGAATATACCTTGAGAGCTTGTTTGGAGGTTCTAGCAGGGGGAGCGCAGCTACTCGTACACCCTCGACCGAAGACCGGTCCATCTCCATTCAGGGAAGGCCGTCCTCTTCGACCTAGCGCGCAGCTTCGGGATGGACGCACATGAAGTGATAGCACAGCGGTAGGGCATTCGCCTTTCAAGCAGCTGACCCTGTTCGATTCCTCCGCCCCTCTCGGAGAGCCCGGCAAGCTACTGAGAGTATCACGCCCGCATGGCAGAGCCTGGCAAGCTACCCATGGCCATATTGGATATGCCAAAAACAGTAACAAATAAGTCTCACAATGAGAGATGTTACTGGTGCCCGCTCGAACAAATCGATGAGCAACGGGATGACAGTGACAGTGAATATACCTTGAGTACAATCCCTTGCCTCATGTATGATGTGCAAGTATTTTTTTCATTCATCAGGGTGTTATTTTGTCTTATTGTGTCTTTTACTGTATAGAAGCATTTTAGTTTGATGTGGTCCCACTTTATTTAGTTTTTCTTTAGTTTCCTTTGCTTTTAGAGTTGAGTCCCCCAAAACAAAATCTGTTTATTTCAATGCTATGCAAAAATGTGTTAGTTAGATGTAGTCCCACTTGTTTATTTTTGCTTTTGTGTCTCTTGCTCTTAGAGGCATATCCTAGAGACTTCATTAAGATCAATGTCATGAAACATGTTGTTTATCTCAGACTCAACTTAAGTATGATATTTCAATAGATTTCTACATATCTATTATTTTAAAAGCATTTTTGTCCTACATTTTCTTATTGCAACTTTTACATTTGGATGAATAGTTTTAAATGAATATTTGCATTTACAAATTTCAAATTCCAGTAAGATTGGAGCCTTATAGAAACTCTTGCAGAGATCTGCTGAGACAGATTTTTTTTTCTAGATAGAAATAATTGATTTTCAGTCTTGTACAAGTTTATGGAAATTTTTACATCATCTCAGCAATTGAGTGTAGAAATCTAAAATTAGAATGCTAAGAAATAAAAGTGAAAAAAAAAGTGGAAGGGGGGGGTGACTGGAGATAGTATAGTGTGGAGGACTCTTGCCTCGCTCATGGCTGACCTGGATTCAATCCTTGGCCCTGCCCGGTCCCTTGAGCCCCACCAGGAGTAAGTCCCGAACACTGCCAGGTGTGGCCCAAAAACTAAAACCAAGAAAGCAAAAACATTATTTTGAAATGATCACGCTGAACAAGAACAGAGTGCTGGAAGGAGGTAAAGTGGTATACATGATAACCTTTCAGTATCTGTACAGCAAACAACAATGCCAAAAAGAAGATGGGAGGAGAGAGTGAGAGAGAAACAGAGAAACAGAGGAAGGGAGAGAAAGAGAGAGAGAAAGAAAAAAGAGAGAGAGGGAGAGACAGAGAGAGAGAGAGGGAGAGGGAGGGAGAGAACAGTGTCTTCTGGAGAAAGGGTGGTGGGAGGGAAATCGGGAACTCTGGTGGTAGGAAATGCACACTGGTGAAGGGATGGGTGTTGGAACATTGTATGACTGAAACCCAATCATGAACAACTTTGTAAATGTGTATCTCACTCAATAAAAAAGGGGGAAAATTGAAAGGGAGCAAGAAAAGAAGAAGAGATTCTTTATGGATTTAGAGAGCATACATTATATCCTCAAGAAAAATTTGAGACTCACAAATGTTCTCTTTCTTTTTACAGATATCCATACCTGTTTCATAACCACTCTGGGCTTTAAACCTGAGCACCGATGCTTGACCTATTGTAAGTCAGAAAGTCCTGTATGAGAAAAAACAAGTCTACTTGCTAACCTCTTTTCTGCCTTTACTTGAAAAACGGTTAATTATACATATTTAGGAAGAGAAAGACTTTTTGGGTGTTTTGCAAGCAAATGCCTAAGTTTATTCTAATTTGGTAAACTATACAGATTTGGCTTTGCTAATTTAAACCAAAGTTCCTTGTGTGATATGGGTGGGCACTCAGTAAATCATCACTAGTGTTGTCGATGAATATTGTTAATAAGCGAGCAAAGAGCAGGGAGGGGCTGGAGCGACAGTACAGCGGGTGGGTCGCCTGCCTTGTATGCGGCACACCTGGGTTCAACCCCCTGCATCCTATAGGGTCGCCCGTACCTGCCATGAGTGATTTCTGAGTGTAGAGCAAGGAGTAAACCCTGAGCTCTCCCAGGTGAGGTCTCCCAGACAAAAAAAAAAAAAAAAGAAAAACGTGGAGATGTGCTTTTTACTTTTGTGACTTGATATTAAAAAATACTTCCTTTCAAACCATTGGAGGGCAGTCTATTTGTAGGTTTTTATAGGTTATTTATGCATCCTAGTATATAATCTAGTCTAAAGACAATAATCTATTGTCACATGGAAACAAACTGAAAGAAATAATGAGACACCATTTGGAATTGCTGGCAACTTTAACTGTTCGGGGGGTGGGGGGGGAGAAAAAAACCAAAGTCACAAAAGCTGAAGAACAAAAGGCATCATCCTGGCTGATTAGATGATCTAACCAGCAGTTGGTATTGGCACCAAATGTCAGCCAGACTGTTTAAAAAAAAAAAAAAAAGAAAAATCTCTGGGGCTGGTAACTCTGTCCTCTCCGGGGAAGAGATCTAAATTGTATCCCTCACTGCACCTTTTGTACACGGTTTTTGCCTTGTAAACATCTAATTGGAAGAAAAATCTGAGGCTGTAACACAAGAATGCCCCAGAATGGGAAATACAGTAACTGTGCAGTGGTCCTGCACCAAGAGAGCTCAGGAGAGAGCCTGTGTCCAGGGCTGTTATTTTCGGGAGTCTCCTACTTGCATCTTGGCACTTGTGTTCAAATATTTGCGTTCAGGGGAGAAGATCCCAGGGAAAATGGATTGGAAAAATTCACTTATGCTAAGAGCTTCATGGAGCGGAACGTACATGGTTCTCCGAGTACTGACCAGTGCCTATCTACTTCTGGCATCGCTTCATAAACAGAGCTCAAACATTTTGTGATACAGGAGGGAAAAAATTACTTTTTAGGAGATTTACATTGATTTCTACATTTTTCATAATACTTAAGACTGCAGTAGTTTTGCAGATGCTGCGAATTTGTTAGTGAGGTTCATTAGCGATGTCAGTCTCAGCCCTTTAGTACATGAAAGGCTGTGCAGTCAGGAGAAGCTCTAAGTGTCTTTTATGACAAATCCCCATATGCTAATAGCTAGTATTAGCCACACACAGTGAGGTTAATGATGTTCTTGATTCCCTGTGTTTTTTTTTTTTTTATAATTTTTGTACTTATTTTGCACTGCACAAAGCTAGCATTATTCTTTGTGCTAAAATTCACGTGACAATTTTCATTTTCCTAGGACAAGAAAGATCTCTTTCTTCCGTAGTCTTCAACGAAGTCCCCCAGAGCCAAGTTCTATATTGTCCAGCTGGAATCTATTGAGTTTGTTCTATAGAGAGCCCCATCATGCTCCATGGACAGGTTAAATGTTAGACAGTTCTTATTCGAATTATTACGCTTATGGAACTGGACTTCATTTAATCGTTGGCCAAATTGTTCACTTTACACACCACAGGAGACGAACATCCTGTTTGACCACCTGATGTTCTCCGAGGGGTATCATGAACCTGTGCCAAGAAAGTGGTCCAGAAACAAGTCTTTTCCCTGTTGTCGTGTGAAGCCGTTGGGCATCACTCTTCCGCGCTCTGCAGTGCAGCAACCAGCTAGTAAGGGGCGAGACCGAGGGGCAGAGCGTTATCAGAGAAGAGCAGAAATGTGCTCTGGGAGGGCTGCGAGGGGCCAGATGGCCCGGTGCGCTCTGCCAACATTTCGGAGGTCCCAGGACGGCTGCGCCAATAAATGGATTGTGCTGAGCTTATTGCTCTGACAGCACTAGGGCGGGAGTCAGGGTTGTTGAGCAGAAGAGAATTAGAAAACTCGTGGACCTTTCCGTTGACGGTATCGTAACAGTGGCTGGACTCGGTGACCTTCACATCTGTTTTTTTTTTTAGCTCATTTGCTTAGTTGCTTTTTTGGTCACGTACATCCTATTTAGATGCCGTTTCTCCTGTCCTTCTTCTCTTATGTAATTACTGAGTGACTGACAAGTCCTGGGCATTATGTAGAAGCTGGCTAGAAAATAGCAAATAAGACGGACCCAGCCTCTGCTCTCCTAGAACTTGTGACCCAGGGGAAGAGGAGAAAAAGGGCGAATGCCAGTTCTAATGAAACAGAAAAAGTGAGAGAGGAAGAGAAGGCGCAGCGTTCTACAATATAAAGTGGAGGGGGAAATCCTACAGTATGAAGGGGGAAAAGAGACATCAGAAAAGAGAAGATGTTTCTGTCCCCCCTTTCTCTACCTTGGGATGTGAGGCGGGCAAGAGGGAGGTAGGGGTCTGATTTTCCTGGGCACAGCTTCCGTTTCTTCAGTAGGAAGTAGTTCGTTGGAAATACATCTCTGAAAAAGTATCAGGAGGACTGACATGGGTACTCACTCATAAAGGTGATGGGCTGGGTTTAGGTTGGGGTTCAATTATCCCTCTACTTCGGCCGGGCTAGGGGAGGGGTAAAGTGAAGGGAAAACCCTTTCGAGAATCAACTGAACAAAGAAGTAACTGCAATAACCCAGGTGGGATGCGTTGATTAAGGGGAGGAAACCTAAAATAAAAGCAAAGACATAAAGCCCCAGGAAAGCTGGGTTCAGTCAACACACTGAGAAGCACTTTCGAGACTGAGAGGTCAGAAGAGGAGGGAAAAAAGCAGCAAATAGGGCTGGGATTTGTCTCCTGACGCTGAATTTAAGGAAATGAAAACCGATGCGTTAATTAAATAGGAATGATATTTCAGTGCAGTATTTAAAAATCTGTTAATGTGCAAAATCTGTGAGGAGTAAAACATGAAACTTTTATGAACTCTCGAAAAGTGAGACCAGAATTACCGAATTTTCCCTTTGCCTCAGGCTCCAATAAGGCTCCCAGGATGCTACTATACAATTCGATTTAGAAATATTTTATATTTATTTGTTTTGACATTGGGGCCATAGCTGGTATTGACTGCCGTTGCATTGTCATTCAATCATCACTCCCATTCATCTCTAGAACTCTTTTAATTCTGTAAAACGGAAACTTTCTACTCATTTGATCTGCTACTACTATGCCTATTCCTGCTCTCTTTTGTCTACTTTTTTTCCCCCTGCATGAAACACCTTCTATGTCATTTTACTTTCAATTTCATTAGTGTCTCGGGATTTAAGGTAAATCCTCTGTGGTGGGCACATTGCTGGGTCATGTTTCTTCTCGCCACCTCTACTGTGTCGGTCACTTTCCGCTTACGATAGCACTGGCATCACTGTTCTATACTTGCCGCCCTGTTACCTGGTGCCCCCACCACTACCCCGTGGTCCTTCACACCCGAGCCCCCAGGCCCACTCTTTTGCTTCTCGCTGGCCCCGTTTTGCATCTTTGGTTTACAGTTCTCAGGATTTATCTAATCCCAAATTTTTAAAAAATATTCTTGCATTAAAGCAAGATCAGCCATTATATCTTTCTTTCCTTCTACTTTTTACTCCCCCTTTTGAAAAAATTAATTTATTATTTATTTTGTCTTTTGGGGTCACACCTGGCAATGCTCAGGGGTTGCTTCTGGCTCTGCACTAAGGAAAGCCGGGAGGTGCTTGGGGAGACCATATGGGATGTCAGAGATTGAACTGTAGTCAGCCACGTGCAAGGCAAACGTCCTCCCCTCAATACTATCACTCTGGCCCTAACCCCTTTCCTTTCTTTTCCTTTCTTTTCCTTTCTTTTCTTTTCTTTTCTTTTCTTTTCTTTTCTTTTCTTTTCTTTTCTTTTCTTTTCTTTTCTTTTCTTTTCTTTTCTTTTCCTTTTCTTTTCTTTTCTCTTCTCTTCTCTTCTCTTCTCTTCTCTTCTCTTCTCTTCTCTTCTCTTCTCTTCTCTTCTCTTCTCTTCTCTTCTTTTCTTTTCTTTTCTTTTCCTTCCCTCCCCTCCCCTCCTTCCCTCCCCTCCCCTCCCCTCCCCTCCCCTCCCCTCCCCTCCCCTCCCCTCCCCTCCCCTCCCCTCCTCTCCTCTCCTCTCCTCTCCTCTCCTCTCCTCTCCTCTCCTCTCCTCTCCTCTCCTCTCCTCTCCTCTCCTCTTCTCTTCTCTCCTCTCCTCTTCTCTCCTCTTCTCTTCTCTTCTCTTCTCTTCTCTTCTTCTCTTCTCTTCTCTTCTCTTCTCTTCTCTTCTCTTCTCTTCTCTTCTCTTCTCTTCTCTTCTCTTCTCTTCTCTTCTCTTCTCTTCTCTTCTCTTCTCTTCTCTTCTCTTCTCTTCTCTTCTCTTCTCTTCTCTTCTCTTCTCTCTCTTCTCTTCTCTCTCTTCCTTTCTTTTTGTTTGTTGTGGTGCTCAGGACTTGCTCCTACCTCTGTGTTCAGGATCACTCTTGGACGATTCGGAGGACCATACGTGATTCTGGGGATTGAACTCAGGGTGGGCGAGTGCAAGGCAAGCGCCCTACCAGCTCTACTATTGCCCAGTACTACCCCCCCTTCACTCCCCACCCCTTTTATTTTTGAGCTGCACCTGCCGATGCTCTGGGGTTACTTCTGGCTCTGCACTCAGGAATCACTCCTGGCGGTGCTCTGGGAACCATATGGGATGCCGGGATTGAACCAGGGTCAGCCAGGTGCAAGGCAAGTGCCCTGCAGGCTGTACTACTGCTCCCTCGGGCTACCCTTCCTTGTAAAGCAATACTGGCAATGAGACAGGACCACCCTTGGCAGTGCTCAGCCCCAGCAGTGTTCTAGGTGGAGTGGGGATGCAGTGCATCAGGCTCAGGCTGAAATGCTCAGGGGCCATGCACTGGTGATGGAGGAGCAGTGATGGGATCTGGGTGTTCAGCCGTGGTTCCCAGGTTCTTGAATATTTCCAAAAGTGAAAATATTGAGTAGTAAAGATGCTTCTGCTCACTCCAGTTTCACTGGGCTATACTAGCACGTGACAGAGACAAATGGAGCTGTTACTGGTGCCCGCTCGAGCAAATCAAAGATCAAAGAGATGACAAGTGATACAAGTGAAAGATGCTTAGACTCAGAGTTGGAAAGTAGAAACATTTATTGAAGGCCAAAGGGCAGGTAATTACCAGCTTCCTCCCTGAGTTAAAAGTAAGAGGTTTTCGTGTAGGGCCTTTTTAATGAAAGTTGGCTGCCTGGTGTCTCCTATCAATTGAGAAGAATGTTACAGAGAATGCAAGAACTGTGTCAAGTGCTGGTTGGATTTTTTGGCTGTTCTCTGACCATTTGCCTGAAGGTATTGCCATTAGCTTAGTTTCCAGGGAGCCTAAGCCTTGGGGCAGAATTTATGGTCGTGGGAAATTGCTGCCTTCCCAAGAACCCAAGATTCCACGGGAATGTTAAAATGCAGGTAAACATGTAAGCTGGGATCTTGGGGATGAGGGATGTTGAGGCCCATGGGTATAGGTGAAAGGCAACTGCTGGCAAGGGGAAACTGAGGCTTCCTCTTTCAGTGGCATGGATTGAACTCAGGGCCTCTAGGAGCTGGAGAGATAGTACAGTAGATAGGGCATTTGCCTTGCTGTGGCCAACCCGGGTTTGATGCCTGGTATCCCACAGAGTCCCCAAAGCACCTAGGAGTAATTTCTGAATGCCAAGCTAGGAGGAAGCCCTGAGCATCACTGAGGTGTGGCTTCGAATCCAAAACATACACACAAAAACCCAACACCTATAAAACAAAAAATGAGCTCAGGGATTTTCATATGCATGGCATATTCTCCACCATGTGAACTAGCTCCCAGCCCAACCACCTTTGGCTTTTGATTAGACAGTTTTAACCCACTTACATTTCAAATCATTGCTCATAAATACTTCTGGTTTTGCTATTTGTTTTCCATAAGTCTTCTAGGATTTTTGTTGTGTTGGAGGCAGATTCACCAGTGCTAAGGGGTGAGTCTAATCCCTGCCCAGTGCCCAAGGAACCCTCCTGATGGTACTCAGGGCAACCATGTGGTACCAAGGATTGAACCCAAGGCTCCTACATGCAAGGCATGCACTTTATCCCTTTGAGCCATTTCCTTCACCCCAATATACCTTTGAGCTTTTTGTTTCTGCTTTCTTGTGCTAAGAGCTGAAATTAAGTATAATTTACTGTCCAGGCCTTCCCCTGGAAGTTGCAAGCTTTCAATAAACTCCAGTGTTCTAAAATAGTTTGCATCAAACAGATCCTGTCATATAATTGTCGGGGTGTGGGGGCAGACTCCTGCTGTTTCTGTTCTACCCTCTTCCAGGATTCTCTCCCTCCAAATAGCATTTTGAACCTCATCATATCTTTCATATCAACTTGTGGTGCAGTGAAATAATTCCTTAGCACAATGAAATCATCTTTGAAGTTCTCTGGACGGATGCCTGTTCTTGTCTAAATTCATAGAGTTGGTACATCTCAGGTTCAGAAATGTACTGGGGACTCAGGTAATTAGGTACCATTGCTAAGCATGTCCTTATTTACCCTGGAGACTATTAAGTGGATGTTTTGTGTAGAAGTTTTTGTAACTCTTTAGGAAGCACTAGATTCGTTAAAAATAATTTGTTTCCTGATGGGCTCTTTAGTTTGAAGTGCTATAAATAAATCAAGTTTATGCACAATACAACTCCCAGGTCCCTCTAATAAAAAAGTTTCCCTATATTCCTTATCAAAAGCTCTGTTGTACTTTAATTTTTTAAAAAAAATAAATTAGATCATAGACTTTGTTTACTCTTAGAGACTAGTTTTTGTTCTAATCATGGTTGGGTACCTGAGGAGATTCGAAGTAACTTGTTCTACTTGACTTATCTCAATTACCTCAGTGACCTGTGTCAAAATCTGGGTAGCTGCAGACTCCCCTCTCATTTTGTCAAACAGTTAATTACATTATAAGTTAAAACATTTGTGTGTGTGTGGTGGTGTAGTTGAACTCTACTGCACAGTGCTCAGGGGCTACTCTTGGCTCTGTGCTCAGAGGTGACTCCAAGCGGTGCTTGGGAGGACCGTGTGTGGTGCCGGGGATGGAACCAGGATTGGCCACATGACAGGCAAATGGCTTAACTCTTATGCTATCTTTCCAGCCCCTATGAGGAAAAACAATTTTATTTATATCTAATGAGCTCAAACTCTGGCCTTAGGATAACCGAATTGTTGTGATCTGTCTATAAGTGTCAAAGTTTTATCACTGAAAGTCCTGTATCATGCTAACGTCCTCTGTACTGAGGACATTTGTTCTGGAAATATTTCCTATATTCATTTATTTTAAATTCATCTACCTCTTGTAGGTCTAAGAGTATAGGCTTTGTATCTTTAGACCAGGTTAAAGAGTAACAGCCTTTTAGGCTTAGCTAAGCTTACATGTTCCGGTTATTGCTAAATTTCTGAGGAGTTTGAGGATTTGGGCTATATAAGGACTGCTGACAGTTTACAGTGAGAAGGGAGAGAAGAGCGTCTGCACTATAACCATCTCATTTTACAGATGAATAAAATCTCAATTGCTCTGGAAAGTTTTGACCATCTTCATTCCATGCCGGCTGCCATGGCACCAGATTTCTGCAGTGTCTTCAAACATCTTCTCTCCCACTAATTAAAAACAAATGATTATGTTGGAACCTCAGCTACAGTAACAGGAAAAAGTAGCATTCAGTTCGTTTTAAATTGTCCAATAATCTTTTTCTAATGCTTCCATTTGCGTCACAGGCATTTTCGCTTCCCTCGTGTCTAAAGTTCAGTGTCTCTCATGGATTACTCATATTATCTGAGTGTGAAAATAAATATGGTCAGCTTAATTAGCATCAATTTTAATAAGATCCCCAAGTAATTTTACACAATGCTTCCTGGGAAGAAAGAAATTAAGTTTGATAACTGAGATGATGGTATCTAAAATAGAAGCAATGCAAAAGGCACAGAAGAAGGAAAATAAGCACCAAAAGGGAGAAAGGTACCGTGTGTGCTTTGTGAGATGTATGGAAAGGTATTTTGCTTTGTTTTGTAATTTCTGAATCATACATTGGACCTTTGATTTATTGATTTGTTTTCAAGAGAAATCAGAGTCCTGTGGTTCTTTGAACTAGCAGACTGGACTCTATGGCTTGCTGATAATAAAGTATCTGGTGCCCCTTGGTTGTTTTCTTTTAGTCTCTCTGGAGGGGGACCTGGGAATCGTTGGCCTGGGAGAGAGAAGTGGGTGCACAGGTGGTGGATGTGATGCTGGAATTAGGTACACTGAAAGCCATCGCCAACAGTATTCTAAATCACAGTTGCTGCAATTAAAAAACAACATAAATAATTCTATAAAACTGTATTTTTCTTAATAAAAGAAAAAGAACTTTGCTGGGGAATCTGTGACTTAGATGCAACGGGTTAACGTACTGCTATCTGAGAAGAAGACTATTTGAAGACCATTCTTCCTATTTTCCATTTTGGGAAAAAATACTTAATGGTAATTCTATGGACGACACTTTCTGGAGATGACAGAGGTCAACGAGTGTGCTTCAAAGAGGTCAACTGAGGGAGTTGGAGTCACATTTTCAAGGGAAAATGTGACATGAGAGAAATGAGTGTCTTTGCCCTCAGTTTTACCCCCAAAGAGTAGGGCCCTGACATCAGGCCTACAGTAGAGGAAGGGCGCATTCCTTCTGTGGGTCTGTGGCACTGTGCAAAGTGACTTGTTCATTCTACTCTTACTCATACTGAAGACATAGAGTTTGGGGTGGCCCTGAGAAACTGCCCAAGTCCAGTCTGAGTGTCGCTGTAGGGGTTTTCTCACCTATATTGATGGAGAACAAATGGCTGATATTTCTTGTTCATTATCCATCATAGATGTACCTCTTGTTAACTGTATGTTTATGTGGCTGTGTACACATACCCACGTACCCCGGAAAGCCCATGGGAAACTAACTCAAAGCTCCAAGTTCTTAATTAGCAGCCTGGATTCCCCAGCCCTGTCACTTAATGGTCTAGCAGAAGATGTGCTTGGCAATAATTGGATGAACTGTAGAACTGGAATCCTGACCACTGGTGGTCATTAAAGATCCCAGGGCACTTTCCGTATGGCAGGTGGAGTCCTGGAATAATTCCAAACTTGATAATTAAATTAGATTCTGCCCAACGTCCCTTTACACCCTCAGCCGGTCTCCGTTCCCTCTCTATCATTAATAGCAGTGTGCGCGTCCAGTGATAGAGAACTCCAGTGTCTGCTCATTTATAGAGGAAGACTTGCTGGGTGGACGGTGGACAGGTCCACTGCGTGCAAAAGGAAACTTGTTGGATTGGCTTCACTCTCTGTCGCTGTCTGTCTCTCTCTGTCAATTTGGTTTTGTTTATGTATTTGCTTGTTCATTTATTTTGCACCTGGTGGGAGTAGGGAAGCAGAGCTCAGAGCTCTTGCTGGACACCTGAGCTAGAAGCTCAGGGTCATCGTCACTGGCGCCCAGGAGACCACGCGGTGCTTGGGAGCCAACGCGGGCTCCAGCGCGCAAAGCAGGAGCCCAGCCCTTGGAGCTAGATCCTGAGTCCCCTGAAGATACTTTTAAAACGACACACTGTCACTCCTGAAGGTAACTACGTACACATTTGAGCATATAATTTCACTATTATGTTTGAGATATTTTGAGGAGCGGAGAGGTTACACCAGCCCTCAGGGCTTATCCGGGCTCTCTGCTCAGGGTGCTCACCCGGAGGCACTCAGAGGACCATATTGGGTGTTGGCAACTGTACTCTCTCGCCTAGCTCCTGGCTCCTTCTCATGTCATACTCAGAGTGCACGCCCTGGCCGAGAGAAGGAGAGAGAGAGAGAGAGAGAGAGAGAGAGAGAGAGAGACAGAGACAGAGACAGAGACAGAGACAGAGACAGAGACAGAGACAGAGACAGAGAGAGACAGACAGAGAGACAGACAGATAGAGAGAAAGAGAGAGACAGAGAGATACAGAGAGACAGAGAGACAGAGAGAGAGGAGAGAGAGAGACAGAGAGACAGATAGAGAGACAGAGAGAGACAGAGAGAGACAGAGAGACAGAGAGAGACAGAGAGAGACAGAGACAGGCCAAGGGGCTGGAGTACATGCTCAGCGTGCTGAGGCCCGACTTCAATTCCAAGTGCTGCTGACCCTGGTGGCTCTGTCACTACTGGGCCAGGACAGCACTGCACTGAGAACTTGCCAGGAGTCACCCCAGAGACCCCTCAATGCTGATTGGGACACCATCCACATGCCCAATTAACCTATAGTCAGCCATCCCTCCCTCCCTCCCTTCTTTCCCTTCCTCCCTTCCTCCCTTCTTTCCCTTCCTCCCTTCTTTCCCTTCCTCCCTCCCTCCCTCCCTCCCTCCCTTCTTCCTTCCTTCCTTCCTTCCTTCCTTCCTTCCTTCCTTCCTTCCTTCCTTCCTTCCTTCCTTCCTTCCTTCCTTCCTTCCTTCCTTCCTTCCTTCCTTCCTTCCTTCCTTCCTTTCTCCCTCTCTTCTTTTGAAATTACTCCTGGTCATTCTTGAGGGACCATATGGGATGCCAGGGAGTGATCTCAGGTGAGCTACGCGTTAGGCAAGTGCCCACCCACTGTACTATCCTCGGATCCCTCTGTCTTTTCATGTGGACTTTGTCTCCCTGATGTTTTCTTTTCATTTCTTCTTTGCTACCAGTAGAGAAAAAAAAGTGTTAAAAATTAAATTAAATTTGGAAATATCTCTGCTCCAGACTGTCTTGTGGTTTCTGTGAAGGTTGTATCAAACTTACTACATATGAAAATACTAAAATCCTTTCTCTTTTTTTGTATGTTATTAACTCATCATCTTTGACAATACCGCCAGCTCAGTCCTTTCTTTTCTCACTTTTTATTTTTGTTATTGTCTATTATCACTATTGTTTTTGTTTCTGCCATTTTATTGATATTTATGCCACTTCTCATGGTCCTGTGATCTTTATTTTTTCTTTTCATGTAGGAAAAATCCTCTCAAGGTTTCTTGCGAAGAAGTCTAGTGATGGCAAACTCTAATTTGTCTGCAAAAGTCTATTTCTCCATTATATTTGAATGATAGTTTTGCAAGCTAAAACACTATTGGCTGGCAGTTTTTCACTTTTAATAGTGTGAATGTCATTCCAACCTCTTCTAATCTTTAGGGTTTCAGTTGAGACGTCTGGTGAAAACCTAATAGTAATACTTTTTGTTTGTTTTTGGGGCACACCCGGCTGTGTTCAGGGATTGTACTGTAATAAAACCTGTATTTAGTATGCAGATTATTTCATAATTATTCAGAAAAATAAAAATGTAAACCCCCGCATTGGCATGATTTGTCATCGTGTTTTAGACTAGTTCCAGTTGGATTAGTTTTGTTATTGTTAAACTAAACTAGTTTTACAATATATAACTAGCTCCAGATATATAACTAGCTTCAGATATATAGTTTCAGATATATAACTAGCTCAAAATATCTTACCTTTGACACAAAAATGAATCAATAAACACAGAGCTTAAAAGCTGTGTTTTATAATCATTTCTTATGCATCTTTTCCCTACTCCACAATAAATACTGGGTTTTGTTTTTATTTTGCATTTGGGGCTATATCCTTTTGTACTGGGGGCTTGCTCCTGGCTCTGCACTCAGGCATCACTCCTGGCATTGCTCAGAGAAACATACGTGGTGCTCGGGATGTAACTTGCTCCTGTCAGCTTCATGCAAGGCAAGTGTCCTACCCACTGGGTTATTTGTCCTAATATATTGGGTCACTGTCATCCGTTGCTCATGGATTTGTTTGAGCGGGCACCAGTAATGTCTCTCATTGAGAGACTTATTGTTACTGTTTTTGGCATATCCAATACGCACGGGTAGCTTGCCCGGCTCTGCCGCACAATCTCGATACTCTCGGTAGCTTGCCGGGCTCTCCTAGAGGGGCGGAGGAATCGAACTCGGGTTGGCCGCATGAACCGTGAATGCCCAACCGCTGTGCTACTGCTCCAGCCTAATTGGGTAAAAGAGAAAAATCAGAGGGTAGATACTAATTGGATTTTGTTTCAAAAAAGAAGGTATCATTACTGGGTTAATGTGAAGACTTTTTTATTTTTTAAAAGTGTGTCAAGGGTGCTTGTGAAAATGTTTTAAGTATAAATATGCTCCTGTAGCAAAAATAATATCTTTAAAAGATCTTTCAGGGCTGGAGCGATAGCACAGCAGGTAGGGCGTTAGCCTTGCACTTGGCCGACCCGGGTTTGATTCCCAGCATCCTCATGGTCCCCCAAGCACTGCCAGGAGTAATTCCTGAGTGCAAAGCCAGGAGTAACCCCTGAGCATCACCGGGTGTGACCCAAAAAAGCAAACAGAAAAAAAGATCTTTCAAAAGAAAAAAAGTTTTCAAATATCTGAGTGAATTCTGCTGGAATCTTACCCATGCTAAAAGAATAAATATGTAAATGATTTTTTTTTTTTGGTTTTTGTTGGCTTGCTTTTTTATGTGAATGATAAGATTTTAAGAGCCTAAAGTAAGGGAAAGAGGAGAACTATCGCATCATATGAAATGATCAAATGGACTTTTAGCTACAAGTGTCTTACAAGAAGGTGTTTGTCTCCTTTCCCTCAGAATTTGTTTTTAGGTGACAGTAAAGAACATACTCTCTTTGGGGCTGGAGAGATAAGTCAGAGAGGCCGGGGTTGGTTCCAACCCCAGAACCTCCTAGTCCCCCAGGGTACGAAAGGGAGGGAACCAGCGCTGGCGTGGGGTGTCCCTGAACACTGCTGGAAGTGACTCAGCAAAACAAAAGAAAATAAGAAAAGCAAAACAGAACTATCGACTCCTTAAACTCACAACCTCAAAGATAATGGAATCAAGACTTCATTAATGCTAATTTTCAAATTGTTAATCAGACATAGAAGTCTATTTTTCTAAGCTTAACATTGGTGTTTCCCAGATGGATGGGGTCTGATTTCATAACTATACTATAGTTCAAAATAATTTACAATTTCCAAATACTATTTTTCCTTTGATCGGTGTAAAATCCGGTATTTTATTTTATTTTTATTGCTTTTTGGGTCACACCCGGCAATGCACAGGGGTTACCTCCTGGCTTTGCACTCAGGAGTTACTCCTGGCGGTGCTCAGGGGACCATATGGGATGCTGGGAATCGAACCCGGGTCGGCCTCGTGCAAGGCAAACGCCCTACCCGCTGTGCTATTGCTCCAGCCCCAAAATCCAGTATTTTAATTTTTTATTTTAAAATGTTTTCTCTAGCTGTCTTTTTGTTACTGATTTAACTTTAATTGAATTTGGAAATCATATACTTTATTTCTATTCATCTAGTGGTTTCCTTAGAAAGTACAACATGAATATTTAATTCATCAGAGTCTAGTCAATACTTTTTAATCACTTTCTAGGGCACAAGGTCCTTCAGACATTTTAATCTCAAATTTCTCAATCTTACCTTACATGCATTGTTCGTTATCACAAATTGATTAACCTGTAAGATATTACTGTTATTATTTTATCTAGGTAATATCTTTAAAAGTTTTTGATAAACTTAGTTTATTTTACTACTTATTTTTATCTCCTTAGCATTCTATCTCAAATTTCCAGTTAGTCCAGTAGGTCCTCTTATGAATTTCTTTTACTGAATACTTATTTATGATGAATTTTTTTAGCTTTTCTGAAAATTTTATTGTTCCTTTATTCTAGTTATCAAATTCCTCTCACGCATATTAAAGCACGAATATTCTACTACCAGTTGAATATCAGTGAGCATGAGTGACCCCTGGGCCCTCCAAATTCTAGTGTTTTTTTGAGAAGTTAACCATTGGCAAATTCAAATTTTATTTTGTCTTGCTTTTCTCAGGCAGTAGAAAGTTTGAACGTGGGATTTTGGCTCAATGTTCATTTATTAACCGAGATCATCATGCTTCACTGTAATCTGAAGCTGTAGTTCCTTCAGACTCTTGACTTAGATTTTCTCATATGAGACTCGCCATGTGTATGTACCCTGGGCATTGACTTTAATCCCTGGTGTGGTCAGATGCCACCAGGGCGATGCTACTCCTGTGCTGGCTTGTCCCCGAGCCTTTGCTTCCCTTTCAATTCTGTCCTGCTAATTGCATAATATCTGTGATCTCTTTGATGATTTAGAAAAGATTGAACAAATATTTAATCTGGCAGTTTGAGGTACTTTCAGTGGAAGAGTGGTCTGGATAACCTTTACTGCAATTGTTGGAAACCAGAAAGATTTCAACATAATTCTGGAATCTGAATGTAGATGGAATAAAGTGACATAGTTGAATACTAGTATTTTATCATTCTGCTGATAATGTTTATCACTAAATGATAAAATGTTTAGTGATAAAATGATAAAATGTTTATCATTTAAAAGAAGAACATTTTATCATTGTTTTCAAAAGAGGACATTAAACCTTTTTATTTACCAACACCCCCCCCCTACCGAAACCCCTTCCCCTCCCCCTTTCCCTCCCCCACTGGATCTTCTCTGACTTTTCAGAGTTAGAGATGCTGGGTGAGACAACACCTAATCAGAGAGAGAACAAAAGGGAATACCTTGCCATAGTGGCAGTGTGGGGTGGGGGGAGACGGGACTGGGGAGGGGGGGGAGGGATGTTGGGTTTACTGGTGGTGGAGAATGGGCACTGGTGAAAGGATGGGTTATCAAACTTTGTAAGGGAGAAACATGAGCACAAAAATGTATAAATCTGTAACTGTACCCTCACGTTGACTCACTAATTAAAAATAAACTATTAATTAAAAAAATAAAATAAAATAAAATTTTAAAAAAAAAGAGACGCTGGGTGAGAAGGATAATGATAATATGAAAGAGTTAAAAGACATTGTTTGTGTAATACTGGCAATAGATGTGTTCCTCTGATATAAATTTCTTCTCTGAAGAAGTTGAGCTATGCCACACCTCTACAAGCTGGTCTGGGAACCTGCCATGAAAGATTCCTTTTGACTTCTCTTAGTAATTCTACCCATCACTAAGTGAAAGCCCGTTGGTTCAAGTATAGCTTAATGGAGGGCCGAGCAATAGTATTATGGGTAGAGTGCTTGCCTTGCAAGGGTCAGATCAGCTCTGAGTACTGCCAAAAGTAATTCCTGAGCACAGAGCCAGAAGTTATCCCTGAGCACAGCCCAGTGTGGCCCCCAAACAAAAACAAAAACAAAAAAACATAAAAACTCACCAAAATACACACCGAAAAGCAACCAACTACAACCCCCAAAACAACACCCCCTGCCCCCACCAAACTAAACCTAACCAAGCTAAAAACACTGTTTAGCGAACACAGAACTTCCAATCAGTGGTATATATACTTGTCTTGTGTCAACAGGGAACTGCATCTGTAGAAAGTGCATTTTGTGAAAGAAGAGAAGTCAACAAATACATTGCACAAATCTAGAGAAAACTGGTAGTGCGGAGAACTTCAAAAGAGACAACAAAACTAAAGTCCTTATTGAGCTAGCAAAACGATTACTTTCATAATTAAGAATAGAATAAAATGAAACGATAAGGAGAGTGAGGTCTCCTGAAATGTAATACATGGTTGAAAAAACAAACAAAAGAAAGAAACAAAATCCTTCAGATAGTATAACAAAAAGCCAACAAAAAGGGAAATTGGAGACTTAAAAGGAGCAATCAACAAATTAGTCTTTAAAGAAGAGATAGAAGGAATGGCAGGGAGGAATTTATCAAATATATAATATATAAATTATAGAGTGGCAGATCTCTAGATCCAAAGGACAGATTAACTCATTTAAACCGAGTGTAAAGTGCCCATATCAATAGACATAGCATGTAATTGTCGCATGCTAGGAAAAAGGACAAAACTCAAAAAGTTACTAAAAACAAAACGTGGGTTATTTCAAGGAGGACATATTCAAATTGTCACTAACTTTCTCAAAGCAATACTGACTTCTAGAAGATAAGAAAGAATTCAAAGTTTGAGTGAAAATTATTTCAGGTCAATAATTCTAAACTTAACCAAGGTCTCGTTGAAATTGGAATTTAAATTTTTTTAAGATATCCAAGGTCTCAGAAAACTTTCTACCCACACACTTTCATATGACCAGCAAGCTATTTAAATATGATTAAAGAGAGAAGGACTGGAAGGGCAAGGCATTATTATTACACTACTGTTAGAAGACTTAGGACTCTATTAAATTTGTCAGAAGTCTAAAATGTCAACTTTTCCTAGAACCCTTTTATTTAGTATTTAACCCAGAGAATGTACAAATTTGAAAAAATAGTGACAAAAATAAAATACCCGACTGTGAAAGATTTAATCACACAGACATTTTGAAGTCATCTAAATGAGCTCTTCCTCCTCTTTTGGTTCTATCGCTTTTACTATTTGATCTTGCATCAAATCATTCTAAGAGTCTTACACTTATTGTAAGCTATGGCTATTTCTGATCTGATTCTAGTAGTGGTTAAAAATCTGCTAACTTTTGGGGCCGGAGCGGTGGGTAGAGTACTTGCTGGGTTTGATCCCTGGCATATCATACGGTCCTTCGAGCCATCCAAAGTGATCCCTGAGCACAGAGCCAGGAGTAGGCCCTGAGCACTGCCAGGCAGGGACCAGGGACCAACTCCCTCTGCCGAGAGAGAGAGAGAGAGAGAGAGAGAGAGAGAGAGAGAGAGAGAGAGAGAGAGAGGAGAGAGAGAAAATCCACTAATTTTGGGGTTTTTTTGTTTTTGCTTTTTGGGTCCCACCTGGCGATGCACAGGGGTTACTCCTGGCTCTGCACTCAGGAATTACCCCTGGCGGTGCTCAGGGGACCCTATGGGATGCTGGGAATTGAACCCGGGTTGGCCGAGTGCAAGGCAAACGCCCTACCCACTGTGCTATCACTGCAGCCCCCCACTAATTTTTGAAAGTGCCAATTAGAAGAATGGTGAGATATTTCCACTTTGCGTGTCTAATATGTCTCTTTCTCTGGCAGACACAGAGCCCAGAGTTCCAGGCCTTTGTTGGCTCACTGGGTTTTTAACTAGGCCGCTGAATCCCATATGTTGATACGCACACTTTAATTTCTCTGATACTAGTTTATGTGTGTGCTTATAGTGCTTTAACATTTGCTTTCCCAGAGGACATACCCAGGCTGGTAATTTTATATGTGATGTAATCAGAGGACACATACCACTTAATCAAATCCGAAATTCACCTCTATCTTCAAAACCTGCGAACGAGCACATTATAAATTCTGTTCATTCTTTTATCAATTTCCACACCCCTAATTCCACTACTAATTTTTATTCATATCTCATCACTTTTGGTTTATTGTTCTGGTCTTCTAACTTATCTTTCTACCTTGAGATTTTGATTTTTAATTTTTAAAAAGTTTTTGTTTTGTTTTGGGGCCACCCCCAGCAGTGCTCAGGGTTTACTCGTGACCCTGTGCTCAGTGATCACTTCTGGTGAGCATGGGGGACCATCTAGGGTACTGGGGATTGAACCCAGATGGCTGCATGCAAGGCAAGTGCCGTTCACACGGTGCTATCACTCCAGCCCTGACTTTTTCAGTTTTCAAAGTTTTCTCATTTTGTTAAATGAGTAATACTCATTTATTTCCTTAACTTTCTTCTTTTCCCTTTTTTATACACAGCCACGCCCTACCCCGTCTTGATGTTGTTGATATAAAACCAGGGGTCACATATGTGTGTGTTTGTGGTGCTTGTGCACTTGACCATGATGCCTGCTGGGGACCCTCCTTTAGTGCTGGTGCTGTTCACTGGGGGCTGCATTTCCGGCCTCAGCCTTGCTCTTCAAGTCGGGCTTCAACACACCTCTTGCTTGTCTGCCTCTCTGTTTCTCTCTTTGCTTATTTCCACTCCGGAGAAGCCAGGGTTCTCTCTTAAATACAGTCTCCTTTCTCCTCTCACATTTTTCTAAATAACAATCTTGCTTTGTGGTGGGGAATGTGCACTGGTGGCGGGATGGGTGTTTGATCACGGTATGATTGAAACTCACACATGAAAGCTTATAACTGTATCTCACGGTGATTCCATGAAACAACAACAACAACAACAACAACAACAACAACAACAGCAACAACAAAAAACTATCTTGCTTCACACTTCACACTTGCAGCTGCTCGCTGACCTGGCTCATGCTCTTTTGTTGGGTGCTGGCACACATCTTCCTGCCGTGTGGTTAAAAATTGGAGACCCCAGACAGTACAGGCGTAGGCACAGGTGGCAGAGCTCTGCGACTGCATTTCGGGGTCGAACTCATAGCTCGTGTTTATAAAACAGGTACTTTGGCCACCGCGCAAGCTTCCAGTCCCCAGTAGTACTTGTCTTTAATATTCTCTTCCCACAGAGTAATCCTAAGCACCAAACAAACTTTAAGATACCTCTTTTATTGCATTCTTTGTTTTTGTGCATACATACTGCATTTGCCATTCTTTAAAAAAAATTTTTTTTTATTAGTGGATCACCGTGAGGTACAGTTATAAACTTATGAACTTTCACATTTGCATATCAGTCATACAGTGATCATTTACATTCCTCCACCAGTGTCCATTCTCTTCCACCAATGTTCCCAGTATCCCTCCCACCACCCCCACCCCATCCCCCACCACCCCACCCTGCCTCTGTGGCAGGGCATTCCCTTTTGTTCTCTCTCCTGTTGGGTGCTGTAGTTTGCTATAGAGGTATTGAGTGGCCATCATGTTCAGTCTATAGGTATTTGCCATTATTAAAGGTAAAACCTCTGTCTGATATTTTTGTCTCCCCACGGCACTGACCAATTTTACAGACAGTAGATTCCCTGTGGAAATTGGTGGCATCAAAATCTTTTTGGGAAAAAGTATCAAGTGATGGGGAGCAATCTTTGGAGTTCAAAAAACAGTCTGTGGAGGGTGGGTGTTATATGAAGTTATATGTAGTGAAGCCTTTTTCTTCCTCATGGGATAAAGTGCTCTTTAAAAATCTCTCCTGTGCTGAGAATCTGGTTCTCGTTTTAAGTATCAAGTGAGTGGTAGACATTGGAATCTCAAATTATGAACTTTATTTAGAGTCACAATATGATGATTATACTTGCTTTGCAAACAATACGCTTTTATCCTATTAACAGTGCACTTTTCTGCTTTATTCATCATCAGATAATGTCCACTAGCCACAGCTGCTGGGAAGGTGTGAGTGTGTCTGTCCGAGGCCCCCGAGTTTGGCCTCTCTGTAGAAAGAAGGCAAATTGGTAACAGCCAAATCCTCCTTCCTTCCATTCCCTTAGTTTTGCCCGTTTTGGGAAGTGCACGTTCCAGGCCTGTGAAAGATGTTGGTTCCTTTTTAACAGCAGAGGTCCTCCTTGCTCAGCAGTCCTCCGGGATCAGGTAACTACTCATCTCTGAAGCAGGAGACTGGTCGTTAGCACTGGCACGACTCAAACAGATGGTTCGAGAGCCATTGTCTGAGTTGCGGTCGGGGTTCTGATGTCTTTTCATCTTGACACCTGCCGACATCTCCAGGCTCTAATTAGCGACCAATCAGGGTAAAACGCTCAGCACCAGCAGCACTGTGTCTAGAAAGAAAGATATGGAAGTAGATGCAAAATTGCTGAGCTTCAAGCTAAGCCTTTCCACTGCAGATAAGGTAAAAACTGTATTCGTCTAGGATCACCAGGCTCGGGTAAATGTGTCATTGACCTTGCACGATGTCTGACAAAAGAACTGATTACCAGAGCCCAGGTTTCCTGGGCATTAGTAAAACAGCCACTCCGGACTGGCTAGTTCCAGTTCCATCCCGGAATGAATAGTCAGACCTCAGCCCGTGATGATCTGACTGAGTTTGGGGTCCCAAGCCCATGAGATCAGGACAAGCTCTACCCTGTGCCACCCACCTCTCCCCATCTGTCCCCGTCCCCTACTGTGTTAGCAGACACTCCAGATGGAGCTTCCTGTGCAATTGTTCATTATTATTATTATTTTTATCTCCTCACCCATAATGTCTCTAAGTCTCCTGGCACCGCCACTGTTGTCTTTGTTGGGAAGAGATGATAGCCTTCGGAGATGGTGTGGCGGCGTTTCTTTGTGAGCTCTCAGGAGTAATGTGGATACTATTTAAGATTAAAAAAAAAAAGGGAATAATTATGTCCTGACACTTTAAAAAAGTGAATTTCTTTGTAATTAGTTCTAATGTTTAGGATTGCTTTGAAATTCACTAGGATTTTCCCTTTAAACAAGGAGAAAAGATTCAGCGTGTTTCTCTTGTTTGGGATCCTTCGGGATGAAAAGCACTATAGAAATGTAAGCTATTATTAATCCGCCCCTTCTCCAGACACATGTCGAAGGAGGCTCTAAAATGTATATCAGCGAATGGTTGTCTTGGTTCAAAGGAAGCTGCAAAATTATT
Organism: Sorex araneus; assembly: GCF_027595985.1. NCBI lineage: Eukaryota > Metazoa > Chordata > Mammalia > Eulipotyphla > Soricidae > Sorex > Sorex araneus. The sequence goes on from NC_073306.1 coordinate 195,349,351, forward strand.
TTAAAGCATGTGCTTTGAATTTGCCCAAAGCTTGTCTATTTCCATGGAAATAGAAATGGCATTCAGTGCCCAAGGCTCCTATTGACTTTGAGTGGTGACGTCAGGGTCATCTGAACAGATGCTAATTCTCCGATAACACCTAAGGTTTTCTTCCTCTAAGTGGCCTGTTTGTATAGCAAGGGTGGGGAGTAGATTTTGTTCTGCAAGATGCAGAGGGAAGGAGAGATCTTGCAGATTTTTTATTAGGTCGTGCATACAATATTAGGGCCTTAATGAACTATTATCTTTTATAATTGCTTGCGTTGTATAAGGAAAAGAAATGCCTTCATTTTCATCTCAGGTAGCTTTACCAGCAGCGTGCTTAGATGAGATTTCTTGGTAATATTTTCTTTTCCTCGTATCGCTCCACAGATACTGTTGGCTGGCCCCAAATAATTGAGTATCCATGATCTCTGGCACTGTTGTTCTCTGTGGGGTATTAAGTATCTGCATATGTGTATTACTGTGCATTATACAGGAAGGACAAAGATATGAGTCAGGGGCACCCCCCCCCCCCCAAAGGCATGTGAACTTGTGGGGAATGTGGTAGGTAGGTAGTGGGCGAGCATTGAACGAGAGCACTGCACACCACAGAAGTCGACTAGGCTACACATCTGATTGCTGATCAGTTACTGTAAGAGCCCTTGGCAAATTTCCATATTTGCTAGGGGGAGATTTGTGGAAATTTGGTGGCGTTGTCACTTTGATTTGGAAAGTAGCGGAAGCCCTGGAGCAGCTTTCAGTTTCTTCTTTCTGAAAACCTTAGGGAAAAAATCGGGAGCTTTCAGGTTAGTAGCATCAAGATATTTTCTTCTTGTTATTGTTTTTATTGTTGCTTGTTTGTTTGGAGGCCACACCTGGCAGTGCTCAGGGCTTACTCCTGGCTCTGCACTCGGGGATCACTCCTGGTGGTGTCCAGGGGACCATATGGGGTACCCGGATTGAACCGGGATTGGCTGCGTGCAAGGCAAGAGCCCTCTCCGCTGTACTGTTGCTCTGGCCCCTCAAGATTTCTTGATATTTCACTTAAACTGTTTTCCAAGTAGTTCTGTTTTTTTTTTTTTCTTTTTGGGTCACACCTGGAAATGCACAGGGGTTACTCCTAACTCATGCACTCAGGAATTACCCCTGGCGGTGCTCAGGGGACCATATGGGATGCTGGGAATCAAACCTGGGTTGGCCGAGTGCAAGGCAAACGCCCTACCCACTGTGCTATTGCTCCAGCCCCTCCAAGTAGTTCTGAAATGAGGCTGTGGGTTTGAATTATCTATTTCTCCCCCAAACTGCGGTTTATATCAGGGCTTCTTTATCTTTTCCCACTTGTGGCTCCTTTTCACCTGAGAAAAATAACATAGGTAAACTCTGGTGGAAAAACCCCAGATTCTTTGAGCATTAGATTTTGAATCATTCTTTGGTGTTCAGAAAACATTTATTGTTGCTAGCATTTTCTGCTACCTCCCATGTTCAGTTATACCACATTTGCCATGGGGGGGGGGTCATGACCCACAGTTTAGATTCTGGGATTAAAATAATGATTCTTGACTGACCATTCTTCAGTCTTTGTTCTCTTTGCTGTGCAGGTTGCAAGGATTCTGTTCATATTTCCCTTAGCTCAGAGATTCTTACCACAGCCAAGTTCATTCTACTGGAAAGTCATCAAAAGCATTTTCCATTTCTTTTTCAATGTTTTTGATTATATTTGGGGGGCTGTTTCTTAGGCATTCTATCTCTCCACTTCCATCTGTTATTGCATCCTGCCTACCCATTAGAACACTTAATGTATTTATTTTTAAAAAAATGTAATTGAGAATGTTATAGGTCATGAAGCCTCATTAGTGTTATTTACTTTTTAAATTACATTTATTTCTTTTACCTGAAGAGCCATGTCTCAACCTCCATCTTTTTTTTTATCTAAAAAAACAAGACTAATGAGAAATACTGTAGAAGGTTTTGAAAACAAAACGAGTAACCCATAAAATAATATACAAATGTAAGGGTAAAACAATGAGGCAAGTACCTGCTCTTAAACCCTTAGAACATTAATCACAGTTGTTTTCAGTTCCTGGATGTTTGTTCTAACTCTGCCACGCCAAGTGCTAATGATTGCTCTGTCTCTTTGAATTGTGACTTTGGCTTCTGCTGTCTTGTAACTTCTGTCTTGATAGCCCAGCATGACGTACGGGGCAAAGATAACTACTGTGAACAGGCCTTTCGAGTAAGGCGGTGCGAGGTGTGAGGGCAAGTGTTCTATAGACTTATGATCACCTCTCTGTTTTCCAGGGAGCCTGTCCTTAGGCTGAACTTCCCGGGGGGCCTCCAAGTTCCCAGCCCCCCTCCCACCAGCCCCCCAAGTCTAGAAGGGGGCTGGAGTAGGGTATGTTCCTTCTGCCTCCTTAGGTTCTGATAATACCCCAGTCGGTAGACATCGGTGAGCTGGTTTTCCCTGAGGATGACCTTGTTAAGAATCTGATGTTCTTGGGGCTGGAGCGATGGTACAGCAGGGAGGGCGTTTGCCTTGCACGCGGCCAACCCAGGTTCGATTCCCAGCATCCCATATGGTCCTCTGAGCACCGCCAGGGTTGATTCCTGAGTGCATGAGCCAGGAGTAAGCCCTGTGCATTGCCAGGTGTGACCCAAAAAGCAAAAAAAAAAAAAAAAGTATCTGATGTCCTTGCTCTGGCTGTTTCAGAATGGCTTTGTTTCCTCTTCTGTTTCCCACAATTTCTCTGATACTTACTCTGGGAATGGGGTTGAGTTCCTGTTGAGACTCCCATGAAACAGTGGCGGTGCCCGCGGCCTGGGTCCCCCCCTCCCGGTGGGCAGAATTGTCCTCACTTAGCCTCTAGTCAGGCGTCATTGCTGTTCCCATGGCGCTTTCCTGGGGGAGTCCCTCAGGGAGGGCAAATGATTATTCTGTTTTCCTGCCTCTCCAGGCTTCGGGGCAGCAGTCTGCAGTGTCCTCCCCGCTCCCCCAGGTTGAAGAAGAGTCGTGGATTTTTCAGTCTGTTGCACTGTCCCCTGATGGGTCGCTAATGTGGCCGGGACTCCGCAGGGAGTGGCCCCGGGCGGGCTGAGCTGAGTGAAGGTCATCTCAGTTGCTGGGGTTCCTGCAACTACTTGCTGACCGGGCTGGGCTCACAGTCCGGGGGCTGGGATGCAGGGTTGTGATTTAGGGTAAACAGGCAGAGAGACCCCAGGGCCCAGTAGGCTGCTCTGACCTGAGTCGGGGAGCTACACAGGATGTGCGCACCGGGCTCTGTTTCTCCGGGGACGGCCAAGGGAATGGCATAGACTTCCAGCGTGAGTCCCTTTTTCTGGGAGCTGGCCCTACCGTCAGGTCCTTTTTTTTTTTTTTTAATCTGACTTTCCTATTTCTCAGTTTGAGGACCTTGTCCTCTTTCCAGAACCTCCAAGGGCTAAAGTCCTTCTCTGCAGACTTTGTCCTCACGGTCACCTTGCTCCGCCTTGTGGCACGACCACTGACTTTTGCCATAAGTTTTTCTAGAGGGTCCCCACCAGACCCCCTGCTACTTCTGGCTCTCACACAGAATTCGGAATACACAGCAGCCAGATGAAACAGTGTGCGAAATGCAAGTGAAAAATATGCATCATTTCCCCTGAAACCTGATTTTACTAAAAAAAAAAAAAAAAAGTATAGAGGCTGGAGCGATAGCACAGTGGGTAGGGCGTATGCCTTGCATGCGGCCGACCCCGGTTTGATTCCCAGCATCCCATATGGTCTTCTGAACACTGCCAGGAGTGATTCCTGAGTGCATAAGCCAGGAGTAACCCCTGTGCATCGCTGGGTGTGACCCAAAAAAGAAAAAAAAGTATAGAATTTTAAAACTTCCTTTTAAATAATTATATGGAAGTAATTGAAAGTAATTTTATGTTGTTTTTATCGAGTTGAAAAATAGAATGTAGGGGCTGGAGTGATAGCACAGCAGGTAGGGCGTTTGCCTTGCACACAGCCGACCCGGGTTTGAATCCCAGCATCCCATATGGTCCCCTGAGCACTGCCAGGAATGATCCCTGTGCATCACCAGGTGCGACCCAAAAAGAAAAATAGAATGTAAATCGTTCAAGTACATTTATTGCTTGGTGTCACTGCTTTAAACTACATATAACCCCATTCCTGGGGGCAGGCCATGGGTGCTTTCTCTCTTGTCGTCTTGGGTCGATTTCGAGATTGTTACTTGGGACTCATCTTGTTGATCCTGAATCTCTCCTGGCTCAGATCAGACTCGATGGCCTGGACTCTTGTCTGGCGGAAGTATTTATGATGCTGCTTTTTCTCATGAAGAGAGAAGATTATTCTCTGAACGAGGAGGGCAGGTGGACGAGTCTCTTTCTGTGGCCCAGATCCTGTTCTCAGTTTTGGTCTGTTCAGACAAGACCCGCTGCTGGCTCCGTGCATCTCTCCGGCCACCGGTTTATTTGCTCTTCTCGCCCAGCACTGACTACTAGACTATATTGCTCTGAATGGAAGCCGTGGAGTCTGGGGACCCTGTTGATGTCCTGGGCTTGGCTGACGGCTCCAGCCCCACCGATGAGAAATTCTGCATTGCCCCACTTCTGAGTACTTGAGCTCTGCAAAGTCCCTGCCGGCTGCATTGCACCGGAGGTTGAGTCAGCGACGTTAGATTCTGGTCTTGTTTTGCCAGTAGGGAGATGGTGGCATCTAAAGAACTCAGTTTAGGCAGGTGTCTGGCAACTTTGCCGGGGTCTCCGGTTCTTAGGAAGTAGGCATGATAAAGTCTCTGCTGATGGGGTGATGCAGAAGAGCGGACCGTCGGTGCTGGAGGGCATGGCAGTTGCGGGAAGTCTGTTGCCGAGCTCCCATAAGCCATTAATAGCTACAGGAAAATAAAATTATTTGTTGACATGGTACAGCTTTTAGGTGAAGTCTCATTATATTGAAATTCTCTCTCTCTCTCTCTCTCTCTCTCTCTCTTAGTCTCTCTCTCTCTCTCTTTAAAATTAAATCATCGTGAGATAATGACAAAGCTTTCATGATTGAGTTTCAGTTATACAATGTTCCAACACCCATCCCTCCCCCAGTGCACATTTCCCACTACCAGTATCTCCCATACCCCCCAACCCACCTGGCTCTGTGGCAGACACTTCCCCCTCTCTGGCTCTCTCTCTCTCCGTTTGGGCATTATGGTTTGCAATGCAGATAGTGAGAGGTCATCACGTTGGGTCCTTTACCCACTTTCAGCACACATCTCCCATCCAGAGCGAGCCCTTCCAACCATCAGTGTCATGATGGTCCCTTCTCAGTTGAAATTCTCTTTTCTTCACTACATCCCAGAGGCAAATAGTGGTCTTCTTTGACTCAATGAAGTCCAACCCCGTTGGTTTCCTGAAAGAACTTAGTATTTTGGCTTCAACCGAGACATTCAGCCCTTTCGACATTGTTGATTTGGGTCTGGTTACATTTTCCAACTCTTAGAACTTCTTTCCTAGAGATTCCTCATACTACACGGATAAGCAGTGTCGAGGGAGTACTTGTCCATACAGCCTTTGTTCTTGACTCTGTCCTGTTCTTCTGGATGGGTATAGCTTTAGAGCATATTTCAGCCAAGTCATCTCTGAGCACAGGCCTAGGTGTTTGTCAAAAATCCTGATTTGATATTTTTGAATCCAGTGTCATTCTTATATCAGGGCCTTTAGCAGGTTCTTGAATTGGAGACTTAGCATATTCCCCAGTGAACCAGAGGTGGAAAGAATTTCTATTCAAGCCAGGACTAGTTAGAGAAGAGCCCTCATACATAGAAGAATGCTGCTTCTTCTCACTAATCTTACACGGGAATGTATGCTTTGAGAGCCTTATGTTCACCTGCCACTTGAAACAGATTAGAGCAGAGCTAATTATTACCCTTTAGCAACTACTGGGGAGTCAGAGTTGGGGTGGGATTGCCCATTAACTTCACATGTGATGTACACAATATTTTGAGAATGTTTGGGAGGAGCTACCAGAGATTTTTTAAAGTGAACTCAGGACTTAGCACTATTACCAGGTTGCTGTTAGATAATGACTGGAGAAACAGGAATATTTACCTGAATTCAAAGCATATGCACTTTTTTTTTTTGTAATGGCTTTGAAATAACCTGGGCTTGTAACACTATAGAAGTTTCAGGAGTACAACTTCACCCCCACCCCATATATATTCTCTGTCACTGTCATCCCATTGCTCATCGATTTGTTTGAGCGGGCACCAGTAACGTCTCTCATTGTGAGACTTATTGTTACTGGTTTTGGCATATCCAATACACATGAGTAGCTTGCCAGGCTCTGCCGCGTGGGCGAGATACTCTTGGTAGCTTGCCAGGCTCTCCGAGAGGGGCAGAGGAATGGAACATGGGTCGGCCGTGTGAAAGGCGAACACCCTACCACTGTGCTAGAATTCTTGCCTGCCATATATATTAATATTATATAATTATATATTAAATATGTTTAATATATGCATATATTGCACCCTGGTTCCACTAAAAATATCATACATTATATCCATTGTCCAACTGATCCTTCTCCACCCAGTCCATCCTCAACCCCTTCTTCTCTTGTAATTAACATAGTAATAATTATTTTGTAAGAATCTAAGGGTTTGGCTTTGTTTTGTGTATTCCTTTAATTTTTTCTTTATATTCTGCATGGGTGAAGACATACAGTATTTTTTTCTTCTTCGGACTTCCTTTATTTAGTATCATTCCATAAAGTTTCATTTATGTTGTAGCAAATGGCAACATTTCATTTTTTTAATAGAAGAGTAGTATTCCTTTGTGTGTGTGTATATATATTCATATATATATATATATACGTATGATATGTTTTCTTTATCAGTTTATCCATCAGGAAGCATTTATTTATTTATTTATTTTAAATTCTTTTATTGATTCACCATGTGGAAAGTTGCAAAACTTTCAGGTTTAAGTCTCAGTTATACAATGCTCAAACACCCATCCCTTCACCAGCGCACATATTCCACCACCAAGAATCACGATATACCTCCCCCCATCAGGGAGCATTTAAACTGTTTCCATAGCTTGGCTATTGTGAGGAGAACTGCAGGAACATAGGTCTTTTCAAATTAGCATTTACATATTCTTTGGATAATACTCCAAATCATGGATTCCTAGATCATATGAATTCTATTTTTTCTTGAGGAATTACTTATATATGAAACTACATGTGTATGTGTATAGATCATATATATGTGTTTTTTTATTTTGTTTTACATATATATGTTCTTTTTTTTTCTACCTTGGGTGCACCAATTTTCATTCCTACCAATGGTACATGAGGTTTCTTTTTCTCTACACCCTCATCAACACATATGTTTCTTATCTTTTTGATAACAGCCATTGTCACAGGGTGAGGTGAAATCTCCTTGTGGTTTTGATTCACATGTTCCTAATATGAAGAGAGGATGAATGTTGTTGTTTTGGCCTTTCGACTCTGCATGTCTTCTTTGGTTGAAATGTCTATTCAGTTCTCTGACTAGAAACTGGGTCTGTCATGGCATTTTTTATATTTTATATATTTGGATACTAATCCCTTTCTAGTAACTTTGGTTTTTTTTTTGTTTGTTTTGTGTGTGTGTGTGTGTGTGTGTGTGTCTTTTCTGTTTTGGGGCCATATCTGATGGTGCTTGGGGCTTAGTCCTGGTACTGTGCTCAGGGATCACTCCTGGTGGTGCTGGGGATAGAACCGAGGTTGCCTGTGCGCAAAGAAAGCACCATACCTCTGGCATTGACTCTCTGGCCCTCTCTTTCAGTTAATCCTCTCAAATCTGTAATCTATTTTGATTTAATGTTTGTATGTTGTTTAGGATAGTAGTATAATCTTGTTCTCTTGCATATGTCTGCACAATTTTCCCAGCACCATTTAATAAAGAGACATTTGAAGCATTCTTTCTTGGTTTTAAGTTATTGCTCCCTTGTCATAAATTATCTGTCTATATAGGTGTGGTTTTATCATTGGGCTCTCAGTTCTATTCCTCATTTCTATTCCTGTATAGGTGTGGTTTTATCATTGGGCTCTCAGTTCTATTCAGATCTGTGTGTCTGATTTTATTCTACCACACTGATTTTGATTACCATAGTTCTATAATATCGTGCAATATAGGAGAGCAGGAAACATAATTTTTGTTTATTTTCATCTGAATTTAAAGCCTATACTCTTAATCTTCCGTAAAGACTAGCACAGGAGCCCCAAAGAGAAGGATGGTAATAACTGCTCTAACTTCCGGAACTGATTCAGATCTCCAACTGAAACTTGGATCTGATACAGACCCTCCTTCAGTCATGGATAATATTATCTCTAGGTCAAGATGTAATATGTAAACATATCACTCTTCTTTTTTTTAATGATCCTGATCATTCAACTCTCTAAACATCAATTGGTCAATAATCATCAGATGTAAAGATTCCTCCTTTGGACAGGAAGATAGATTAGCTTCTTCATTTGAATAGACCTTTGCTTCTGTTTGTTTACATGTCCATGCATACATCTATTCAATCAGAAATGCTTAGGGAACATGACTACAAGCTTTCTGGTATCAAGAGAACACCTCCTTCACCCCCACGCCCCTCCCTCCAAGGCCCGTCGAGATCCTTGAGCTATCTTCCTTTTAAGAGTTGTCTCATAGCTTAAACAAACCCTCATTTCTCTTGAGACATGGCTTCTGGTTTTGCCACTATTTCCTTCTTATTTGCTTTGTACACATTTCCTGGACAATAAAACATCTTAGAATAGAAAATCCCCAAGTGGTTACCAACTGTACTGCTTGGAAACACACTCATAAGGCTTCCATCAGAAAAGAGAAATGTAGTGGAATAAAGGCACTGCGCTTCAAGCATGTTGTATTAACAAAGAGAAGATTTGCCTGTTTCAGTTCTGCTTATAAGCTAAAGGCAGATGATCACTATATAAGTGATCACTATAAATTTGATTTTGCAAAACAATTCATTAAATGAACACAACTTTTTGGTTAGCAAGGTGACTTCTAATAGATACAGAAAATAGTTTGGGGATTTGCTCTTTTGATGTTATTAGTCTTTAAGAAGAGCCTTCTTGGGTATGCCCAAAAAGCAAAAAAAAAAAAAAAAAAAGAGCACTTCTTAAGTTTTCAAATAGGAATGCTCCATGGATATATTTGCCAATTTTGTTTCAACATTCAATGGTGTAATAACAGGGCCTCAAAAGACAGACAGAGTCCTTGGAATGACAAACCAGGTAGTAAAGCTGATTAATGGAGTATGTTTGGTTATGCTGAATAAAACAAAGTCAGATTAATAAATGAACTTTTTCTCTGCTACAATCTTATCACTTTTTGTTAAAATATTAACAGTATCTATCTGAATATGAACACTATTATTCATTCCCTCACTAATCAATTACTTTTTTTTTAGGTAGATCAGATTTTAGGTCAGTTCCCTCTACAACTGGACTAGGAAAACAGGCAAGATAAATTAGAGGTGGTAGCCATATTTATTGATGGTCATGGCTATTGTCAACTTTCCTGTAAAATTAAGGGTCTGCAGGAAAGAGATGTTCTTAGTTGAAAAGGAAAGGTCTAACCCCGGGCACACCAAGTCCTTCCATCTTTCATTTTGAAAAAATCAGTGCATAATTCTCTCTCACTCATTTTATCTCGAAGGATCTGAACAGTCAGTGAGCAAAGTTCTCTTGAACCAGCATATCTCAAGGGTCACAGATTATCCAAACACTCTTTCTTCTCTGCACTGATTTCATCCTTTCTACCTTTGTCACTGTGACTCTCATTTCCCTGTTGGTGAGCTTGGATTTTCTATTTTCCAAAGAGGGAAGAAACCTGATGGGGCATACTGGGGACAAGAGGAAAGAGAACAGGTGAAAAATCAGTTGGTCAATAATTAATCCATCTTCCTCTGCTTAACTACAAGTAATGATCCAATAGAGAGGGAAGTGGTGATTAGTTTATTAAGCTAAGCTCTTTTTAAATCGGGTACTTGACTTTTTGTTCAACTTTCTTGATAGTTATGGTAAGGATATTTTAAGATACATTTTAGGCCCCTGGTTTTTTGGGCTACACCTGGTAGTGCTTTTAGTTACACCTGATTCTGTGCGTAGGGTTCATTTTAGATATTCCTCTGGGGACCTGGCAGTGTCAGGATTTGAACATGGGTCTCCTGCATGTATGCTCTAATCCATTAAGCTATTTATCTGAACTTCAAAATGGCCTTTAAAAAATATTGTCATAACTATGGGGGCTGGAGCGATAGCACAGCGGGTAGGGCATTTGCCTTGCTTGCAGCTGACCCGGGTTTGATTCCCAGCATCCCATATGGTCCCCTGAGCACCGCCAGGGGTAATTCTTGAGTGCAGAGCCAGGAGTAACCCCTGTGAATCACCAGGTGTGACCCAAAAAGCAAAAAAAAAAAAATTGTTATAACTAATAGGAATAAACAACTCCCCTACTAATGATTTTCAAATTTCAAGACTGACTTTCCTTTGAGCTCCAGATTCCTATAGTTAATTGATTTTAAATTTCTACTTGCATTATAATATACTTTAAAGCACTTTGTTTTAATTTTCCTTCTAAAGTTGCTTTTCCCTGCCCACAATCGCTCCATCTCTTTATATGGAATTATTTCTATTTAATGAATGTAATGCAAAATCATGCTCAGGACCCCAAATTAGGGCCTTGCTTTTCTTCCTTTCTTTGGTGAGCTTGGATTTTCTATTTTCTCTCTCTCTCTCTCTCTCTCTCTCTCTCTTTCTTTCTTTCTTTCTTTCTTTCTTTCTTTCTTTCTTTCTTTCTTTCTTTCTTTCTTTCTTTCTTTCTTTCTTTCTTTCTCTTTCTTTCTCTCTTTCTTTCTTTTTATCTTTCTCTCTTTCCTTCTCTCTCTCTTTCTTTCTTTCTTTCTTTCTTTCTTTCTTTCTTTCTTTCTTTCTTTCTTTCTTTCTTTCTTTCTTTCTTTCTTTCTTTCTTTCTTTCTTTCTTTTGTGTGTGCGTGCTATCAGAGATCTGACACATGGTTTCACACATACAGGGCATGTGCTGTGCCACTGATTCACTGCCCCAGCTCTAGGACTCATTATCGATTCCTTCTTCCTCACTCCCCTACTTTCCTCCAATCTGGCAACCCACTTGTGTGCCTGCAAAATGCCTATCAGATAGGCCCACTTCTCATCACTCCCGCCTGTACCACTGTGGTTCAAGACGCTGTCAACCATCCATCTTTCATCTGGACGGTAGCAGAGAGGCCCAGGCTTCCGCTCTTGTTCCCCTTCAGTTTAATCTTTAACCAAAATGATCATGCAGCTCCCTTGCTCAAAACTCTAGAATGACTTTCTGTCACATTTAAAATAAAATGTAAACCATTATCACCTGCAGAGACCTTAGGATCATTTTTGGTCCCTCTTCTGCTGTTCTTTCTTCATTCATGCTCCACCGGCCACACAGCCTTGGATGTTTCAAGTTTCCAGTCTCAGAGCTCAGCGAACTTTGCTTTGACTTGAACTGTTCTTCTCTCGTAATGTCACAGATCTTTCTCTTGCACTTCATTTTGATCTTAGCTCACATATCTTCACCTATCAAATATCCCCACCTTGAGAAGTAACCTTAAGAAGTGTTGAATATTATCTGCCTTCCTCATCAGTTTTCTAGCATATAGAACAGTTTCTGGAACACACTAATTTTTAAAAATCTATTCATTCAATTTAAATTTTATTGTTTAGTTTTAATTTGGGGCCACACCCATCAGTGCTCAGGACTTGCTGCTGACTCTTGTGTTCAGACATCACTCCTGGTGGTGCTATGGGAACCAAACGTGGTACCAGAGGTTGAATCTGGCTTGGGATATGCAAGGCAAACGCTTTACCTCTTGTACTAGCTCTGCGGGCCATGGAATATATTAATTATTAATGAGTATTGAATGAGCAGATAAATTCATTTATGTGTCTACTGTACTGGTAACTCAACTAGAGAGGATGAAATGTATTAAAGTTTAGCAAACCTTTTATACCATGGTTTAATGTTTTGAGAATAATGGGAATAAAAATAAAAAAGACAATATAGTTGCTTAGGTAGCTACTTTGTAAGTTTTTCCATCTTTAAATCAAAAAGGCTTAAACTAAGCTTAAATAACCTTTATTAAAAATTTATTATATTCAAAACAAGGGAGTAGGGAATACAAAGCTGAATAACACATGAGTCCAGATATTTAATGGACGTGCGTGTATGTGCACACTTCTGTGTAAAAGGGTCAGTTACTGGTCAGTAAAGGATTAAGGAAACATATTTCACAAACCACAGGTTGTCGCTGCTTTTCAGTCAGACTGAATGCGTACAACAGTGGTTAGATAATAGCTCTAGGGTACTGCTCCACAGTATGTGTGTTACTAACAATTTACCTCATAAGCAGATTTTTCCTAAACCCAAAACTAACATTTTAAAGGTAAAACTAAACGCTATGCATAAAAACAGAGTGGGAAGCATTTAAACATCACGCATAAAGCAGGAGAAAGAAATATGTTTTGGGGGGCTGGAGCAATAGCACAGCAGGTAGGGCGTTTGCCTTGCACGCAGCCGACCCGGGTTCGATTCCCAGCATCCCATATGGTCCCCTGAGCACTGCCAGTAGTGCAGAGCCAGGAGTAACCGCTGTGCATCACCGGGTGTGATCCAAAAAAAAAAAAAAAAGAAATATGTTTTGGAATCTAATGAGGTGATTTTTCCGGAACCTCCTGGAGCCATTTGGGGCATCTCCGGGTTCAGAATCAACTGTGGTTCCTGCTACCTCTCTGCTTGAGCAGAAACAGCATCTCAGTGATTGTAGCAACGTCAAGGCCCACCGATGACATCTATAGCAGAGGTGCATTGTGTTCAAGGACTTGACCGACCTGAGTCTCAGCCCCTTTGCTGTGCCTTTCCGTGTTCTTGAAGATGTTATCTGTACTTGGAAATACAGTATGCAAATTAAGCTCTCTCTAGCCATTCCCAAGGAATAAGCAATTTTGAAAAAATTCGGATTGTAGCGCAGGGAAGAGGGAGGTAGGATAGAAAAGGGACCACTACAGCAACAATAGAAGAGAATGAGCGCCTGGACAGGAATTGAGTTCGGAAAGTGGGTAAAGGGATGTACATGATAACCTTTCTGAACCTCTATTGGAACCCATAATGCCCAAACAGAAAGGGGGCAGGGAGACACGTTCAGACTGTCAGACAGAGAAGGGCCTGCTGTGGAGGCAGATGTGGGGCAGGGATGGGTGGAGGGAGCAAAAGGGGGACATTGGTGGTGGGAAATGGACACTGGTGAAGGGAAGAGTGTTGGAATATTGTATGACTGAAACCCAATATGGAATAGCTTTGAAACGGTGTGTCTCGTGGTTATTAAAAAAAAATTGGGATTGCTTAGGTTCTGTTAGCAAGAAGTCTTTTTCATCCCCTTTCATATTTCTCTTCTTTCATTTCTTCTTCTTTCTTTTTTTTTTCTTTTTGGGTCACACCCAGTGATGCACAGGGGTCACTCCTGGCTCTGCACTCAGGAATTACCCCTGGCCGTGCTCATGGAACCATATGGGATGCTGGGAATCAAACCCGGGTCGGCCACGTGCAAGATAAACGCTCTAGCCGCTGTGCTATCACTCCAGCCCCATTTCTTCTTCTTTCTTGATGTTTGTGCTTTCTCTCTTCCCTCTACTTCTCTGTCCTCTTTTCACCCTCCTCACTTCTGTCTGCCGTTCCCCCGCCACCCTGCATTGGTGGCTGATGACAATCAGTGAGTAATAGCGGCCAGATACATGAGTTTCAGTCAACTATAAGCAACCAAATCGCACACCACAGTAATGCTTTTCCTTCCTTTCTCTCCTGGCACGTCCCTCCTGCATGAACTGAGGACATAGACTCATCTGCTAGTGCTCTCTCACGGAGCAGAAATGGGAGAGGGAGGAAACAGGGGACTAAAAGGGCTTCACTGAATCACATCCAGCTTCAGTTACCAGAAACTGAGTTAACGAGCCCATAGTACCGTGATGCAGAATATCCTATTTTAGGACATGCAATTAAATCAAGTGGAATTTCATGGTTTTTAAATAGAGTCTTTCTGAGGAGGGGCTCGAGGGGGACTGTAGAATCATTTGTCCACAGTGTAGCCAGAAGAGCAGACATTCTCCAATTACATATGGCAGGTTTGTTTTGGCTGAAATGCATGTGCCTGATAAAATACCAATTTGGGCTGATTGTCCCGAGAGTAGCACACCCCAGTCTGTAATAACTGAGGGATCCGGAATGGTTGCAGGAAGTCCTGGGTCTAACCATGAGAGCCGCTATTCTATTCTGCCATCTTCCTCCTTGCCCTCTGCAGTTCAGGCAAGCAGCTAATTGCAGTTAACATTTCAGAATGTTATGTTATTCAAACTCAGACAACCAGTATTTTAGCACAGGAAAGAAGTTTAACATTTTTTTTTTTTTGCTTTTTGGGTCACACCCAGCGATGCTCAGGGGTTACTCCTGGCTTTGCACTCAGGAATTACTCCTGGCAGTGCTTGGGGGACCATATGGAATGCCGGGGATCGAACCCAGGTCGGCCGCGTGCAAGGCAAACGCCCTACCCGCTGTGCTATAGCTCCGGCCCCAGGAAAGAACTTTAAAGGGCATTGATTTCACCACCAGCTGCTGTTCTTGTCTTACTCTCTCCTGCTTTCTGTCTACCAGGGCAAGTCCCAGGTCACCCAGATGGCACATCTTCTCTTTCTCATTTCATAGACAGCTCTGATGCTTGGAAAGCTTTTCTTCTTACTGAGACAACATTCTCTGCCTAAAGATTTCTCAGTGACTCCTCCGTTAAAACTCTGTGAAGCAAAAAGAATGTATCCGTCTAAAAGAAAATTCTATCTCCAGACGCCCTGGAGAAGTTAACCTCCTACGGTCCTCAGTATAAATGGTCTCAATTTTTGAAGCTGTGACTAAGGGAAATAGTTGGAGCAAGATTTACCGTAAACTCAGTGAATTTTGGCCAGGGAAGTAGTACAGGGATTAAGACACTTTTTCCCTGGCCAACTCAGGTTTGATCCTTGGCACTTCATCTAGCTCCCTGAGCACTGCCAGGAGTGATCCCTGAGCACAGAACTAGCAGTAGGCCCTGAGCACTGGGGGGGTGAGGCCCCCAAACCAGACACACCCATGTACGCACACGCACACACTGACTTGACTTGAAAAAGGGTCATTATCTTTCTTGACGATTCTCACTTTGGAAGATGGCATGGATGTACTCTGTTATCAAAGTTGGTTTGAAACCAATTCTAAACAAAAGTTTAGTAATGACTTTTGTCTATCAGTATGACAATTCACTAGGGTATAACTTTTACTGGCTTTTTATATAGCTTTTACGTTCAAGCTGCGTTATTTTTTAATTCATCAAGCTGGAGTCTCAAACAAATTAGCCATCTGCCTGAACTTAGTTGTGCATAAATTTTGGTGTGACTTCTGATTATGTATTAATACTACTTCTAATAAAATGCTTATCTATTGTACATATTCACAAGCGTATTTTATTTTATTTTTATTATTTTTTTTTCTTTCTGAGTCACACCCAGCAATGTGCAGGGGTTACTCCTAGCTTTGCACTCAGGAATCACTCCTGATGGTGCTTGGGGGACCATATGGGATGCCGGGGATCGAACCTGGGTCGGCCGCGTGCAAGGCAAATGCCCTACCCACTGTGCTATTGCTCTGGCCCCTCACAAGTGTATTTTAATACTTCAATACTCCTTATGTTTTTTTTTTGGCAGAAAAAGGAAATACATGGTTAGTGTTGAGTGTTATTGCAAGAATAAACGTGGAGTCCTGAAACTCCTCAGAACTCTGGGCAGCAGAGCTTGTATACAGAGATGTTGCTTAGGAAACGGAGAAACCAAACTTGGGTTTTGGCCGACCTGGAGGTGGGAGGTCATTGGTAGATTCCGGGAGGACCAAAAGCCACATGGTTAAGATGTGGCTGGGTAAACAGATGCCCTGCTCAGAAACGGAGACGGTCTGCAAGTCACCTTCCTCTGGGAACTGAGCTTAGGGCTAGTCAGAAATAGTAGGAGGTAAACACAGATTCCCTTCCTGGGCAGGCAGGAACAAAGCCAGTAAATCCAGAGAATTTTTTTTTTCCTTCTCTTAACTCAGAGAAGGCAAATGAACGCTCAGTTAAGTGTGTTACCTAAATGGAAAGGTGAGTGAAATGGACAAAGTTCCATCAAGGCCTGCCATTCAGCAGGGCCCTCAGAAAAGATGATTTGAAAACTGAAATCTTTGCTGCGTCTCATAAACTGTTTCCAAGCAGCAACAAAATAAGTGCACAAAGACAGGACTAGGCAAAATGTAGGTGTGGATGCTTTGGAGTGGTGACCTGGATTCCCAGCTTTGCAGCCTTGCAGCTGCTTCATCCTTCAGTTTTCGAGGTGCTCTGAAGTTATTCTTCCTGCCTCACTAAGTATGCATTTCCAGCATTCCCACTCCCCTCCCCTCCCCCCTCCCTGTCCCTCCCTCCCTTCTGTACTTCCTTATTTCTCACACTTGACTGTACTCAGGGTTTGCCCCTGTCTCTGCAATTCAGGGATGACTTTTGAAAGGGCTTGGGGGACCGGAAGCAGTCTGAGGGTCATATCTGGTGTGACAGCATGTAAGGCAACTGCTTTCCCCGCTGTACTCTTTTTATAGTCCCTCCTTAAAAGAAAGAAATCTTATAAGTCTAAAGGTATCTGGGTATGATGGTAGAACAGTGAACAGATGTGGCTGGGGGTGGCGGGGCATGGAGAATATTCTGCTGCTTGAAACTACGTGCCTCAAATTATTCTTATATAATTTAGATTCAGTCTTAATTTGGGGGAGCTGAAGGCATTCTGCTCTATTCAATATGGTAGCCACTTGTCATTGATAGTCATCCATGTGGCTCTTAAATACTTGAAGTTTGGGAAGGCTCAAAAGCCCAAAATTTCTTTTTTTAAAATTTTTTTTATTAGTGAATCACCGTGAGACAAAGTTACAGACTTACAAGTTTTCATGCTTACGTTTCAGTCATACAATGATCAAGTACCCATCCCTCCACCAGTGCCCATTTTCTACCACCAATGGTCCCAGTATCCCTCCCACCACTCCCACCCTGTCCCCTTCACCCCACCCTGCCTCTGTGGCAGGGCATTCCCATTTGCTTGCTCTCTCTTTTTGGGTGTTGTGGTTTGCTACAGAGGTATTAAGTAGGCATCTTGTTAGTCTATAGTCTATTTTCAGCCCGTGTCTCCCATCCCTAGTGGGTCTGCCTAGCGCCCTTTGCTTGGTGATCCCTTCTCTATCAGAGCTGCTCCTTCACCTAGCATGTGAGATCAAAAGCCCAAAATTTCAACTTAATGATGTGCTTTAGAGTAGTAAGAAGTTGTTGATATAAAACAGGCTACAGAATTAGAAATGCTAAAATACATGGTGACAAAGCAGGGATACAGAGTTTATGATGGTTCATTATATAGATTGGGAAGAAATTAAAATAAAAAGAAAACATAAGCCAATGAAAGGAATATTTGTTGTAAATAATTAATCATTTATTATTTCTTTTATTTATGAAGGCAGTCGATGACACATGCTCTGGAAAGATTAATATATGTCCATTTTTGCATTGTGTTTTAAATTAAAATATTTGATACATAATTAATTTTTTCTGATAAATTGCCAAGAGTTGGAGTATGGTTTAAACTTTCATGTTTTGTTTTGTTGCAGTGCCTGGGATAGAAGCCAGGGTCTCATACATGCAAAGCAAGTGCTCTAGCACTGAAATTGTACTTCATCTCCTGAGATGAATTTTTTTAATTTTATTAATTTTTTTTTTTTTTTTGCTTTTTGGGTCACTCCCGGCGATGCACAGGGGTTATTCCTGGCTCTGCACTCAGGAATTACCCCTGGCAGTGTTCAGCGGACCCTATGGGATGCTGGGAATTGAACCCGGGTCGGCCGCGTGCAAGGCAAACGCCCTACCTGCTGTACTATCACTCCAGCCCCATTTATTAAAAGTTTTTTTTTCGAGCTAAAATTTTATACTGCAGTTTGCAACCCACTAGTAGATCACAAAATCAACTTAGTGGATCACATTGAGCATTTGAAAACAGAAAAGAAACTATCATAGTGCTTTCACAGGGTGTGGAGAATTACTATTTCCTGACATTTCGTGGTTGTTATGATGATGACAATGATGATTATGCTATGTAATGTTGTATAATGGCTTTGTGGTTGAAAAGGTTTGAAGGTCGCCAATCCAGATCCACAGATCATGAAGTCTTACAATTATGACATATAATATAATAATTATGTACATTATGCAACCTGAATTTGGCAGATAGAAATCATTTGGTAGAATTCCAATTAGTTATTCTGTCTGTGACTAGCCCTAATTTCTGCTGAATGGAATTTGACAAAGGTGTCTCCTCTTTGTACTTAAAAAAAAAAGAGCATGTAATTATCAATGCATCTTCTATGGGATGAAAATAATCATTAGTCTTACTTTTAAGACAGTAAAAAATATGAACCTGTACTTATAATTAAGAACGAAATTTAATAAAATGAAAAACTCTTCTTTTGTATTTCGCTTGTATTTCTCAGTTACAAAACTTTCCAGTTTTATGGTGAGTTTTTAAATACTTGAATTAGAATTATTCTTTGATTTAAAAAACTGGTATTATAGGTATTAGAAACACTTCTTCACATTTTTTGGTAACATGTATGCATACACTTTGCACATCATGACTTTTTTTTATCAAGACTACAAAACTTAAAACAATACTCATGATCTCTGTGGTGACATTTCCACACTAATTCAATAAGAGGGAGCTTAGTCCCTCCTTTCTTATTGTATTTCTTTGCTGTTATCCATAAAAGCTCAGTTTTAGATTTGTGGGAACGATGATGCATTGTCCAAACAAACCAGTTCCATGGCTTCTACTTCCAGAGTAGCAAAGCCATGGAAGGCTTTCTTCCAGGCTGAACTGCTGTTGCAGTGATCAGAGATTTTGCTGAGATGCATAAAGGATTCTTGACACCGGACCATAGGAAAGGTGAATGGTTTTTGGCTTGGTTTGTTTTTTGATCTGTGGCTTTAACAAAAAATTTTTCAGGATGTATTTTTCGCTCTATGAACTGTTATGCTTGCCATCCCTCCTATACAGATGGTGGTTTTTTTCTTTTTTCTTTTTTTTTTTTGCATATCTCAGTGGTCTTTAGCCAAACTATACTCAAATATTTTGCAGGTTAAAATTATAAAACTTTCTCTACTACTGATTCTGAGTTGATTAAATGCATTGGTATTGAAGGTTGTCAGGAAAAAAATTGTACCTTAAGAGAAATTGGCTTATATCCAAACAAACATTGTGATTCTGCAAGTAGCTGATACAGAAATGCCATATAAAATGAGAAATAACAGCTCTTGAAACAGCATTGGTTTTCTTTGACAGGAAAGTTATCTTTGCTACTACTCCTTGCCTGCTAGGGTTTTCTCGCATTTCATCAGCAGTAGCTTGGGGCCTCATTTTAGCAATGCTGAGGCAACATTTCCTTTTTGCTCTAAACCTTTAAAGGCTTTAACAAATAGTACTTATTCAACTCATGCTTCACAGTTTTATTTTTGCAAAGCAATTTATAATCATTTTTATTAGTCTAAATTGGGATTTAAACAGACATGCCATAAAGAAAAATCTCACAGTTGAGAAAGGAAAACTATCCTTACCTAACATTTGTCTTAAAAGCATAATTATGACGGCATTACTCATAGATTTTTATTATTTTTCCCTTAATCTGTAAATGTAAATACATTGAAAACCTGAATTTTGAAGTGCTTAGGTTTCATTCCTGGCAGTGTTCTGGAGGTCATGCAGTACTGGGGGTCTCACCTGGGGACTTGAGCAAACAAAACATCTATTTTTGCCCTTTGAGCTATCTCTGTGGCCCTTTTAGAATTCTTTTTTTTTTTCTTTTTGGGTCACACCCAGCTATTCTCAGGGGTTACTCCTGGCTCTGCACTCAGGAATTACCCTTGGCGGTGCTCGGGGGACCATACGGGATGCTGAGAATCTAACCCAAGTCAACCACATGCAAGGCAAATGCCCTACCCGCTGTGCTATTGCTTCAGCCCCCTTTTAGAATTCTTAAAGTGAACTTGAATATATGTTTTTGGCTAAACATTATTAACGCATAGGGAAATTGGAGGCTAGAGAGACAGTACAGTGGGTGCGGCACTTACCTTGCACCCAACCTACCTGAGTTTGATTCCAGGCACCATATATCGTCCCCCAAGGGATCCACCAGAAGGGATCCCTGAGCACAGAGCCAGAGCCAGGAGTAGATCCTGAGCACAGTTGGGTGTACCCCAAAAACCACACAGAAAAAAGGAAAAAGAATATGGAAGTTAGAGGAATGATATAAATGATTATATATTAATAAAAATTGAAATTACTCTATGTCTAATGAAGGAAGACACACCATTATAAGTCAAGATCAGGATAACTTTCAAGTGTTATGAATAAAAGTTGCCATTCAAATGTTTATTTTTGGACCTGAGACGTAGTACAAGGGTTAGAGGGGTCTTACAGGCCACTGACCCCAGTTCCATCTCTGCTACCACACATAGTTCCCCCAAGCACACCAGGAGTGATTCTTGAGCACAGTGGTAAGGAGTAAGTTCTCAGTACAGCTGGAGGTGGGCCCCCCAACAAATATAATATGCATGTATATTTCTTTTTAAATTTAATTTTTAAATTTAGACTTCACACATCAGATCCCCAATTCCCTTCCATTATAAAGTCATAAATCAGCATAAGCAATATTTTAATGATTTACATTTATTGCTGTTGCATGTATTATACAGTTTAATGTTCAAATTCAAAGCTCTGAATTAGAAAATTTGAACTGAAATGTAATGTTATAATTATATTCTCAGTACACAATTTTCAAAAAACTCAGAATATTTAAACCCTTCCTAATTTTTGAATTATGTGTACCTTGGTTTTCCTTCTGTAGCTGCCTTTTGCATAATATCCTACACCTCTAGGAATCCTTCTGATAGGCAGTCTCTAACCTTTCTGACCTGCAGTATCTCTGACGAGAGAGGCAGTGGTAAGGAACTAAAGCTACTTAAAACTCCAGGGAATCTGACACCCCTCTGATTTAAAGCCATATTTTCCGAATTTAAATCCAATTTTCAGACTACCAAATTAAGAAAAATTAACATCATGAAAAGGTTTCTTTCCCCAGTCACCATGGTGTTTATTAGGTAAAGAAACTGTAAACCACAACCAGGGTTTATGGTAAAAGACCTTATTAAACAAATCAAAATGTTGGGCAAACTCATTCTTCACTCAGTGTCTCTTTTTTTTTTTAAGGGAAGAGTAATATAAGCATGTATCCACCCAGCATCTGCATAGATATTCAGTATGATAAAAAGAATTAACAAATATCCAACAGTGACCTGAATGAAAGGGCATGTCTAAACACAGTGAATCCAGTTTTCTGTTCATCCTGGCAAAGAATCTGGCTACTGTGCCTAAAGAAAGAACAGTTTAATTTTATTAGCTAAATAAATGAACTCATCAACATCACTGATCCCCTGCTGCCACTTACCCAAAGCTTTTTGAAAACCTGGTTTAGTTCTAAAGGCAAGCTACAAAATTGAAATACTAGGTTGAATTTAAATACACCCAAGTTCTAGCAATGGTTTCCATGGTGACCTTCTCTCATCCACGTACTTGGAATGGTAAAGTGCCTTCACTTCACACATCGGAGCCCCAGTTCCCTTCCTTCTAACAATATTCTGGAAAAGGAATAGTTAGTTTAGAGTAGGGTGTTTGGGATGAGTCACTTCTCATGTCAGTATAGACATGCCAGTTCTCCTTTCTTACCAGATTCTGGCATTTGACTGGACTCTGTCCCTCTAGGCCATTCACGGTCCTTGGTGTCCAGGTAGAGGGAGAGTCTTGGTGAACTAGTAAAAGGTGAGTTAATTTCTGTATAGTTTTCAGATTACAACCACCAAATATGGAATCTGGTATGAACAGCATCTTATGAAAACATGTTTCACTATTTTCACCTGTGAGATCTTAAAAATACAGCCTTTTGGGGGCTGGAGTGATAGCACAGCAGGTAGGGTGTTTGCCTTGCACTCGGTCGACCTGGGTTCAATTCCCAGCATCCTATATGGTCCCCTGAGCACCACCAGGAGTAATTCCTGAGTGCAGAGCCAGGAGTAACCCCTGTGCATCACCGGGTGTGACCCAAAAAGCAAAAAGCAAAAAAAAAAAGAAATATTCAGCCTTTTTAACCAGGAAACTCTTGGATAGATTCCGTATGGCCTCATAGTATAGTAAAATGACAAAATAAAATAAAGATAACATCTTTAATTAATTCATCAATAAATTAATTTTGGGGGAAATTGGGCCACACCTGACAGTGTTCAAGAGTTATTTCTGGCCTCTGGTCAGGGATGAACTCTGCAGAGGCTCTTGGGGGCCCATTTGTGATGCCAGGGATTTGGACCAGGGTCAGCAAGATGCAAGACAAGCACCTAAATCCATCTCTCTGGTCCCAACGTATAATTTTTCT